>NC_086332.1:76740716-77062904 GCF_032445375.1 Bacillus rossius redtenbacheri
TGGGATGGAAGTGGTGGTTTTCTGCACCTACGATGTTTTTGTGGTGCTGTGCTCTCTTGGTTGGTTGGTTGGGATGGAAGTGGTGGTGTTTTGCATCCTCGTTGTTTTGTGGTGCTACATTTTTTTGGTTGGTTGGTTGGGATGGAAGTGGTGGTTTCATGCACCTATGTTGATTTTGGTGCAATACATTTTTTTTTTACACTGATGCGTTTTTTTTACACCAATGCGTTTTACACTGATGTGTTTTTTTTACACCAATGCGTTTTACACCAATGCGTTTTTTACACCAATGCATTTTTTTTACACCAATGCATTTTTTTTACACCGATGCGTTTTTTTTTTATGCTTCGCTGGGCTCCTTACGTCGATGGTGTCCTAATGATGGGGTCACTACGGTGGGCTCCTATCATCGATGGGGTCATGACGTTGGGCTCCTTACATCGATGGAGTCATGTCGATGGTGTCAACGCTGGACTGTTACGCCGCTGGGTTCCACAGTCGTTGGCATGCAAGATTTCGGCGTTGTGTGTCAACGCTGGACTGTTACGCCGCTGGGTTCCACAGTCGTTGACATGCAAGATTTCGGCGTTGATACATCGTTGTTACTGGACAATTTCAGCGTTTGTATGTGACATATGCTAATTTAAGCACGTGCTTTGTGTCAATGTATCATATGCTAGTTCTTTCTGGTAGGCTTGCATCGTTGTAATGGGCCACGGCTAAATAGAGACGTTGTTCATAAGTACTTGACTACATATGTGACGTATATTGCATATGGAGGCAAGGGGCTTGTGCGTGACCTGCCTGTTTAGCGGTGACGGTCTCAAGCCCGTTCCGAACACAGAGAGCTGCGATGCAAGCTTTTTGTTTGGTTACTAATATTCTGTTTAAGTTTTTAGCAGGTGAGCGGTTGCTGGGATGGAGAGAGAGAGATTTGGCATGAGGAAGAGAGAGAGCTGGTGAGATGGCGAGAGAGACGTCGGGGCGAGAATGGTCTGCTGGGAAGAGAGAGAGAGACTTGCGAATCTAAACACACATGCATACATGTTAAATAAAATATGGATATATATTTAATTGTATATGTTAACGAAAATATATCTGTATTTTTTTTTTGAACTTTGAGTTTTATTTCTATACTACTAATACCCTTGTTTTTTAAATTGCTAATTTTTTAATATAATTTATGCTTGGAATTTAATTGCTGAGAATAATGTAAAATGATTATTATATTTTAATTTTTTTTCGAAAGAGTATAATAAATAAACTTTACAAAAAGAACTACAATGAAATAAAGGTGAAAAGAATAAAACAAATACATTGGTAATCATTTTTTTTATTTACATAATTTCATCAGTCGATGACATTGGAAACATTTTCAATTACAAAAAGGAGTAAAAAAATTTAAACATCACTGTAGTAATAAGGATGCTCATAGAGCCACAGCTTCAGTAACTGACTATTACAATGTGCACAGTGGAAACCATTATAGAATTTATCACACTTTTCAATTTGGTTTCCGTACATCTTTAACAGTTTGTTGAAGCCAGGACAGTTGCCTTGTTTACGTAGGTCAATTACATTGCCACTGCACAAATCACTCACAATACATTTCTGTTCATTACCAAGGACGTAAACAACGTCGTCTTCCGGCTCGACGAGATCACGTAGCACAGATGTAAGTTGTTCATAGTCCACATCACCTTCATTCCACGAGAGTCCGTTCACTTCATAGGTCAGACGTCGGTTCTCGCGTTGAGAGAATCTGTCTAGCTTAGTCCAGTCACACGGCGGTTTAAAGATGTATTCGCTAGTCTTGACTTCGTCACCGCCAATGACGGACGTCGCGGACAGTTGCTTCACTACAGGCCCCTTTTGGGACGTAAGACACTGGACGTTGACAAGAAAGAGTGTCATATTGTCATTACTCACAGTTACACGTACGACGAGGCAGGAGTGACGTGACTAAGATGCTGGCTCTGCAGAAATGCTGGAGTGGTACCTAGATGCCGACTGTGGCACGACGCTCAGGATCTAGGCTGCTGCTGCTGTCGCCGCCGCGCATCTCGTCGCATCTTGCACCACGACTTCATGTGCGGTGTGTCGGGGACGCTGGAGCTTCCTCTGTCGCACTCGGTGCATGGTAGACAGTCTTGGATGTCTGGGTCTAGCTGCAGGTACACCGGCAGGAACTTGTAGACGTATATTATCTCGTGTGGGGCGTAGACCAGGAGAAACTCCTTTGGTAGGTAAGGTAACTCCGTCTCCTTATCCAGTGCCGCAAGCGTGCGCACTTTACCATATGCTAAGATGGCCGACAAGATCTTTGCTCCGCTCGCACAACACGTAAACATCGTCTTTCCTTCAGGCTGGGAGCTACTGCAAACACTGACGGCTCTCGGGTCCTGCGGTCGGTATTTATACTTTAAAACGTAGAATAGGGGGTGAGGAGGAGGGTAGGGGTGGTAATGACGGTAAGGTGAGGGAGGGAGTGGAAAAAACTAGAGTAGTAGTGGTGGGGGAGGGTGACTATTACGATGAAAAATAATAATAAATTAAAAAAGGGGAGGGGTTGGTCGTCATGTGTGAAAAAAATAATTTTTTAGGAAGGGAGGGGTGGGGGGGGGTGGAGGGGGGGGTGTAAGTTCATATATGCACATGGTAAGAAGTGGTGGGGGTCAGTCTACCTGCGTCCACTGTGAGGGAAGGATCGGCCGCCATTTTTAATTTTTTGCCCTCACCGGGTTCGAACCGAGGACTCCAAACTCCGTGTCGTAAAAGTATATTTTTTATAAATATTTTATTAAAATTTTATTAATTGAATTTTTTTATAAATTTTAAAAAAAATTTCATTAAAATCGGATAATAAATAAAAAAGTTAAAGATGGCGTCCAAATTGCAATGGTGACGTCATCCAAAATGGCGGAAAACACATCGCCGGAATTTTCGAGAACACAATGACGTCATCCAAAATGGCGGATCCAAGATGGCGGATCCAAAATGGCCGCCGGGGTCAAGGTCAAGGTCAAAGGTCAAGGTCACAACCATCCAAGATGGCCGCCGTGACGTCACAATCCAATATGGCGGACACCGGCTCCGGCTCCACACCCAGAACCCAGTCCTCGGATGCCCTATTATATACTACTCTTCAGTCAAGAGTAAAAATAATGTATTAATTTTGTGTCGACATAAAATTAATTTATATAATTATTTATATAATTTTTTTTTGTCTCACAAAAAAATTATTTGTACATGAAATTGAATACGTGTTCTTTTTAAGATGAAATTTAAAATAAAAATATTATTCCTATTAAATTATGCATTTTATAAAATTTTAAATACACTTATATAACTTTTTACCGGCAGTGTATTACTAAGGAGAAAGGCTCACACCTTCAAACCGAGATATATAACACAGAGTAGTACAATGGCTACAGAATAGTAACGACGCCTGCACATGGTCTTCAGACGTTTGGACTGTCGCTGGCCGCTGTGTGGACCAGCTACGTGATCGCTTTGCGCCAACTTTTTGGATTAATTTCGACGCGAAATTTCCTCTGGCTTGTGTTTCCTATCATTCCGAGCATATTTGCGAATCATATGAGACTACATCTTTAATTATTATGTCATTTTATTTTAATACTGATTTTAATTTATATTCCGGCGAATATTTTCATTGTCTCACGTCGGGTCCTAGCAGTGCTTCACAAGATGTTCACAGTGACACCCAACTCAGTGTCCCCGCTGAACGCGTTTACACGCTACACCAATTTGTAACGTTACACAAAGCTAATTCGTAACAATCACGCGCACGCGCCTACAATGGTACGATGACGCCACAGGCAAAACAAATACTGGCACTACAAACACAAAAGACATGATCTATCCCTCATGGGCTCAACCATTTGTTGACGCATTATTGGCGATTCAAATCTGGCGGTATTTTGTCACACAAGAAAGCTCGACCGACTGTCGCTGCAATTGGCGTGTTCAATTCAAAAGACAGGTTGGTTAAGTTCGATAAGCGACATTTAAAATGCTGTTAAACCGTAAAAAATGAATGACCTATAGTAAAATGGAGCTACACGAGGAAACGGTGAACTTCGGTTACGTTCGGGACTGTTCGGACGTCTGGCTTCCCCGGAAACGCAGCGCCCTGGCTTCAGAAGCTCGC
Source organism: Bacillus rossius redtenbacheri (assembly GCF_032445375.1). Classification (NCBI taxonomy): domain Eukaryota; kingdom Metazoa; phylum Arthropoda; class Insecta; order Phasmatodea; family Bacillidae; genus Bacillus; species Bacillus rossius. Next base: position 76,744,888 of record NC_086332.1, read on the forward strand.
AGCAACTTCGACCCCACATCACAACAAAAAACGGTAGCCCCGTTTCTCCTGTTCCTCTTCGTGTTCGAGAAGCCACAAAAAAAAGTGGGTAGCACACGTGATCGGCCGGATCACCGCGGACATGCAACGCACGGTAGCCATTTCGCCTTTGGCTCCGATCGGGAATTGGGGAAAAAATACACTCCGTCGACATTATGATAATAAAAGAATTCCCCCCCTCTCCCCCCCGTCTCGAAAGTTGGCGCACGCTCCTTTCATTGCGAGTCCCGCGCCGCGGGTCAATAAAAGAAATCTCGAAGCGTAAAACCAGTGGCTGCTCAAGTGATGTAAAAGATTGTTTTTGGCCATTGTATAAATTTAAACGAGGAATTCTCCTGCCGTCGGAGGCCGGCCTGTAAAGAAGGCCCGCGGGTGTTTCGAAACGGCGGGGCGCGGACGTGTGTTGGCTGCACTGTAATTTTTTCCGCGGGGCGGGACGGCGGAATGGTTACGGAAAACCATTACGAGTCAAGGAAAACGTCTGGCTGGAAGCCCATTGCTTTTGTTACGTTTTCAAGTTTACACTTTTTTTTTGTGGGTAAGGGGGGTGGCAAGGGAAATGCTCGTTTGCGAAATCTCGTGACGTTGAAATGATTTCGCAGAATCGCAGATCACAAGACAAGTTTCTAGTTTCACAACTTTTTAATTTCATTAGATCGTGCAAACTGATTGAACAGACGATCAGAACGGAATACTTAAGCAATGAATTTAAAAAAAAAAAACGGTGAAACACCTTGTTATTTTTAACTGTCATATTTTAAAGTAAAAATGTTTTAAGCAAATTTTAGAATTAAAATTTTTACTTTCAAACGTTTTTCACAATTATATATATATATATATATATATATATATATATATATAAATATATATATGTATATATATATATAAGGTTTTTACATTAAATTCTACATTTTACATTCTTCATATTTTTTTAACAGTTCTCAAATGTTTACGGACATCGAGCATTTAAAAACTGAACATTTAATTCATCGTTTAAATCGCTTCAGCTTAAAACTTTTTGAGTTGACCTGTTTTAAACTGAATTGTTAATTGAATTTTAAAAATATTTTTTTTTATAAATGTTTCAACGTTAGGTAATTAAAGTTATGAATTCATTATACACAAATGCTTAGAAATTGAACCATTTTTACTGCAGTTAAGATTTTTGAGAACGCTTTATTTGGTTTAGTTTAACAAAAATTCAACTAATAAATTTAAGAATGAATAATTGTTTTTTTAATAATGTTTTATGTAATTGAGAAAATTTGTGTTGTTAAAACTAATCAGTAATTTTACCAGAGGTTTATAAACAAAAGATTATCATCTTAATTTACTTACTAATTGTCTTAATTTTTGGTTGAACCTGTATATAAGAATTTGAATAGTTTGTTTAACCATTGTTATCCATTGTTACGATTATAGACATGACAACGTTTAATGCTAATATGGCAAGTAGTATTAAGCGGTATTACTATGCTGGTTGTGTGACTGAACATGAAAAATAGAACGTTGTACCATTTTACAACACAAAATAAATTCGTAATTGACAGAAAGCTTCACAATAAATTACAGATAAGCTAATCAGCTTCTGTTCCGTTTGTCTTCACAATACAATAAATAATATCTCGTTTCAGAAAACCAAATTTTGTACATCAGATTACAAACACTCTTTCACTTACATGTCATGTGAAACTATATTTCACTTATCTCGTTCTAGAAACAATATAAGTTCTTTCTACTTAAAAACCAAGTTTATTAGAGGCAATATTAATATTTTTCTTTAATAATATGCTATATAAGAATTTTACTAATGTTTAAATTGAATCGTATTACAATGCAACTTACTTAATATATTTTTTTAGTATTTCTTTTAATTTAGTAATGCATTCAAAGTTAAAATGTATTTATCAGGCTTCAATTATTGAAAACCTTCGAGTGATGAAGTTGGCTGTGAATAAATAAGTTCATAAGAAATTACTCAAACAAAGTAAAAATTTAGTACTTTCACTTACGCTTTCCCTCGTTTTAAGAAAAGAAGAATATCGTGTCACTGGGGTATCTAGTTTCTACTACTTTATTTAAAGAATCGCCAGAAGTGAGTTTTTCTAACGTTTTCAATGTGCCGTTGAGAAAAACGTAAGCATTAACTATGACAGGTGAAACGAAACAACTATTATTTAATTTGCTCCAATGAAAAAAAACGAATTAGAAGCCCCGCTGTCAAAAATGGATTCCCGAAGTAAGAGCGAGATGTCTGATCTCTGCCGGACATAAAGACGAAAATCATGTTAGTTAAAGCGTACAGGTCGACCTTATAACAAAAAGGTTAAATTTAATGAACCGTTACACACGTAGTCTTTTTGCGGAAGTGATTTACAAAAGCATCTCTATGATAAAGGCGAGTATCGGCGTAATATGGTCAAGAGCTACAAAGAGATTCTTGAACACTACAGTAGTATAGTTTGGCCGGAACTAGATCAGGCTTCAGGCTGTGGATTGAAGATTGTCGACCGCCATCTTGGATTTGTGACGTCACGGCGGCAAAAATTCCTCAAAATTCCTCAAAAATGACTCAAAATGGTTCAAAATTTCCCGTTTTAAGAAAAAAAAAATTCCAGTTTTCGAGGGAAAAATTCCCGTTTCGAGGGAAAATTTCCCGTTTTATTCCTTAAAAATCCCAGCGGCTGAAAATTCCTAAAACTGGCTTAAGCATCCTTAACTCAAGCCAACGTTAAGCCATTTATAGGATTATGACGTCACCGCTGCAGTTTCCGTTACGCCCGCCATCTTTAAATTTACTATCCAATTTTAATGAAATAGAAATTTTTTTAAAATTTATAAAAAAATTCAATTAATAAAATTTTAATAAAAAATATTTAAAAAACATACGTTAACGACACGGAGCTCGGAAGTCCTCGGTTCGAACCCGGTGAGGGCGAAAACAATAAAAATGGCGACCGATCCTTCCACCACGGAAGTCACCTACAGACTAACCTACCACCACCAATAACAAGTTCAACTAGTATGATGTCATGTCCGCCATCTTGTCTTCGTCTGCTGGTAGCCATCATCATCTTGTTATCGTCGGCGAGAGTGCGCTGACGCCATGTTAGTTTAATTCTTATCCGCTAGAGTGCAGTAATCATTTATTATTGCTGTGTCACCCGCCATCTTGTCATTTGGCCGCCATCTTGGAATCGTGTAATTATTTAGCTAGAAATTTGGTAAAAATTCCAAAATTCATTAAATAAATCACTCATTAATTTACAGATTGATTCGATCGATTCCCGTCCTCGGTTCGATACCCGATCGTTGCAATAATGTTTAATTTGATGTAAAAAAATAATAATTTCATTATTCCATGTTCAACATTCTTAAAGAGACATTAAAACCTCTACTGTCATCATCATCCTATAAGCCATCAAGACCACCATATTGGAAATGCGTAATTGTAATGCTAGAGATTCGGGAAAAAGTTCAGAAATCATTAAATAAATTTCCGATCAATATACTGATTAATTAGATCGACTTAGGTCCTTGGTACGATTCTGGACAATGAAAAAAAAATAACAATTTAACATAATAGTGACAGGTTCGAGAAAAAAACAAAAACAACACAAGTTCTTTCACAAACATAATATTTATTACATAATATATATTCTACTACAGGATCACTTACGAAAGCCAGCAATCTTATAATCATTTAGTTCCGCAGCGGTGTGAAATGACTAATTCTTAGCTCCAATCGGTTTATACTAGACAGAGTCCAGCCAGAACCTTTACAGACATAGTCCACCTCTTCTTGACAGAGTTTCTGGATACCGTATTTAACAGTTTGCTTCACATCGTTAGAACTGTAAATTACTGCAGCCGATATCTTGAATGCACACTTCTTCACTTTGTCATCGAACGGATATGGCTTTCCATATATACAGTCCAACCACAAGTTATATTTCAAAGGTCCGTTTGTTGCTACATCATCAGTAAGCGATTGATTATCTTCTGTCTGATATCGTCAAGAAAATTACAAATGTCCTTCGACTCACCGAACGTATTTAGATAATAGTAGTCTTTCAACGTTCCACGAAATGCAGACTGCGCCAAGTAGAAGACATTATCGTTCACTTGTAATGCTCCGAACACAGTCTTAGGTTTAGTTCCATGTTCAGACGTCATAACAATCGGTTGCTGGACATCTGTTTTTTTTGGTTATACGCTTTCGTGTCTCCAATCTAAAGCGAGGAGTCGAAATGTCGGCAGGTAGTTCAGCAGTAGGAGCACAGACTCCACCTTTACATTTTTTCGCATGATGTCGCAAACTGTCAATTCGAGTAAACCATTTAAGGCACTCATCACATCGAAACTTCATGCGAGAAGGATTCTTCGTGCATTTGCTCCGCTCATGTCTTCGTGCATCATGGGAAAATGCGAACGACGTATCACAGTAGCTGCAAGGATACCGTGGTGATGAAGACGATCCTTTCAGACCCGATCCCGATACAGGCGTTGCAACAGTAGTACCATTTCCAGGCATTCTCTTATGCACATCGATGCATCGTTGTTGCGACGAAACCTTTACTTTCTGCCGCACAGCAGGACCTTTGCATGCCTTCATGTGCGTTTTCATATTATCTTTTCTGGCAAACTGCTTATGACATTTCTCACAAACAGACATTTTACGATATAGGTTCTTGACACATTCGCTCCTCTCGTGTCGCCGAGCATTGCTGTTGTTTGAGAAAATCTTGTCGCAGTAACAGCACCGATGTTCGCTAGTTGTCATATCAGCATCCATTGAAGTCTCCATCGAGGTCGTATCGTCGATCGTCGTGGTTTCCTGCACATCCAGCTCAGTAGTCATTAAGCTATCTTCTGCTGGTGGTATCACATCTGTTGAAATCTCCTCCAATGTTGACGTCGTCGTCGTTGCCAACGAGATCTGCTCCACCATTGTCGTCGCTGACGTCAAGGTTCCCGTAGACGATGATACAACGTCCATCAAGTTCGGCGTTAAAGTCGGTAAAGATGCCATCGAGTTCTCAAGAACAGGTAATTACGCGACTTATGTACCAGATGAAATAATCTAGGTGATCCTTACACCGTCGTTGACAGTAACAAACTGAGCGACCTGCTGTCTAGGACTCGCTTATATACATGCACCGGATGGAATAATACGCTAGTCAAATCAAGAATCATTTACAATAATACTAGAGTCAAAACAACATTAAAAATAGAAGGACCATCAACGAAAAGGCAGCACATTTGGAAGCACCGACAACGAAAAGGCAGCACCGACAAAGAAAAGGCAGCACCGCCAACGAAAAGGCAGCACATTTTGGAAGCACCAACAACGAAAAGGCAGCACCGTCATCGTAAAGGCACGGACCGCAAGACCGGGTCATGTCAATATCAGACATATAGACCATGAACTCAGTACACACAGGAAAAAGGAATGTACACGCAGGAAAACGGAACGTACACGCTGGAAAACGGAATTTACACTCAGGAAAACGGAATGTACACGCAGGAAAACGGAATATACACACAGGAAAACGGAATTTACACGCAGGAAAACGGAACGTACACGCAGGAAAAACGGAATGTACGCGCAGGAAAACGGAAGGTACACGCAGTAAAACGGAACGTACACGCAGGAAAAACGGAACGTACACGCAGGAAAAACGGAACGTACACGCAGGAAAAAAGGAACGTACACGCAGGAAAACGGAAGGTACACGCAGGAAAACGGAACGTACACGCAGGAAAACGGATCGTACACCCAGGAAAACGGAATGTTCACGCAGGAAAACGGAATGTACGCGCAGGAAAACGGAAGGTACACGCAGTAAAACGGAACGTACACGCAGGAAAAACGGAACGTACACGCAGGAAAAACGGAACGTACACGCAGGAAAAACGGAACGTACACGCAGGAAAACGGAAGGTACACGCAGGAAAACGGAACGTACACGCAGGAAAACGGATCGTACACCCAGGAAAACGGAATATACACACAGGAAAACGGAATTTACACGCAGGAAAACGGAACGTACACGCAGGAAAAACGGAATGTATGCGCAGGAAAACGGAAGGTACACGCAGTAAAACGGAACGTACACGCAGGAAAAACGGAACGTACACGCAGGAAAAACGGAACGTACACGCAGGAAAACGGAACGTACACGCAGGAAAACGGAACGTACACGCAGGAAAACGGATCGTACACCCAGGAAAACGGAATGTTCACGCAGGAAAACGGAATGTACGCGCAGGAAAACGGAAGGTACACGCAGTAAAACGGAACGTACACGCAGGAAAAACGGAACGTACACGCAGGAAAAACGGAACGTACACGCAGGAAAAACGGAACGTACACGCAGGAAAACGGAAGGTACACGCAGGAAAACGGAACGTACACGCAGGAAAACGGAATGTTCACGCAGGAAAACGGAATGTACACGCAGGAAAACGGAATGTACACGCAGGAAAATGGAATTTACACGCAGGAAAACGGAACGTACACGCAGGAAAAACGGAACGTACACGCAGGAAAAATGGAACGTACACGCAGGAAAACGGAAGGTACACACAGGAAAACGGAACGTACACGCAGGAAAACGGAACGTACACGCAGGAAAACGGAACGTACACGCAGGAAAACGGAACGTACACGCAGGAAAACGGAATGTACACGCAGGAAAACGGAATTTACACGCAGGAAAACGGAACGTACACGCAGGAAAAACGGAACGTACACGCAGGAAAAACGGAACGTACACGCAGGAAAAACGGAACGTACACGCAGGAAAACGGAAGGTACACACAGGAAAACGGAACGTACACGCAGGAAAACGGAACGTACACGCAGGAAAACGGAATGTTCACGCAGGAAAACGGAACGTACACGCAGGAAACGGAACGTACACGCAGGAAACGGAATGATCACAGGCTCCAAAATTCATTGGCTCCAATATTCATTGACTCCAATATTCATTGGCTCCAATATTCATTTACTCCAATATACATTGACTCCAATATTCATTGGCTTCAATATTCATTGGCTCCATCAGTCATTGTCACCAACAGTCTTTTGGTTCCAAAAGTCTTTTGGCTCTAAATATATTTGGCTAGAATTCTTCGAGGCTAAGAGACTATGAGGCCACATGGCTACGAGTCTAAAATGATCTAGATATTTACGAGTTATACACGGCTTGCGAGGCTAGAGCTACGAAGCTTCTAGTTCACAAGTTTACGTGACTGCGAGGATACAGGACTACTAGTCTACATGAGTACTTGACTACGAAGCTACTCGTCTACAAGGCTCCAATTGCAGCATCTGTCTTCGTCAGAATTTTCTCTCTTGCTCCAACTGCACCACCACCATTATGTTATAAGATTACATGGATACTTGCCTACGTAGCTTCAAGTCTACGAGGCTCCATTACATCATGTCTACGCGACTACGAGCCATGAGGTTACGAGACTACGTGACTACGAATCTTCAAGTTGACGAGACTGCGAGGCTACAGATCTACGAAGCCTCTAGAAAACGAGTTTACGTGTCTGCATGGATACAGGAATACAAGTCTGCATGAGTTCTTGACTACGAAGCTACTCGTCTACAAGGCTACAATTACTACATTTGTCTTCGACGGAATTTTCTCTTTTACTACATCTGCTCCATCACCATTATGTTATAAGATTACAAGGCTACTTGCTTACGTAGCTTCAAGTCTACAAGGCTCCAATGCATCATGACTACGAGACTACGTGTCATGAGGTTACGAGACTATGCGATTGCAAGTCTTCAAGGTTACGTGATCCCGAGGCTATAGGACTACCAAGCTTCCAGAAGGTATGGTTACGAGACTGCATGACTAATTGGCGGCGCGACTACGAAACTTCATGTCTCTAACTGACTACAATAGCACTATTCAGTGGTGAGAGTTAATTTATCTCATGCAAAGGTACTTGCTGCAAGTAGTTCCGCTTTTCAACATCAGATGACGTCACGTGTTGCTTGCAGGTAAATAATATTTATTTCTTATATGCGGGATGCTCACTATCGATCGCATAAGAAGAATGGCATCGATAGTCTTCAAGGAGAAGGAAGTTCGTCCTTCCTGCTAGTGCTTCTCAGATTTCTCACGGTCCGCCATCTTGGATTGCGACGTCACGGCTACCAGCAGACGAAGACAAGATGGCGGACATGACATCATACTAGTTGACCTTGTTATTGGTGGTGGTAGGTTAGTCTGTAGGTGACTTCCGTGGTGGAAGGATCGGTCGCCATTTTTATTTTTTTCGCCCTCACCGGGTTCGAACCGAGGACTTCCGAGCTCCGTGTCGTTAACGTATGTTTTTTAAATATTTTTTATTAAAATTTTATTAATTGAATTTTTTTATAAATTTTAAAAAAATTTCTATTTCATTAAAATTGGATAGTAAATTTAAAGATGGCGGGCGTAACGGAAACTGCAGCGGTGACGTCATAATCCTATAAATGGCTTAACGTTGGCTTGAGTTAAGGATGCTTAAGCCAGTTTTAGGAATTTTCAGCCGCTGGGATTTTTAAGGAATAAAACGGGAAATTTTCCCTCGAAACGGGAATTTTTCCCTCGAAAACTGGAATTTTTTTTTCTTAAAACGGGAAATTTTGAACCATTTTGAGTCATTTTTGAGGAATTTTGAGGAATTTTTGCCGCCGTGACGTCACAAATCCAAGATGGCGGTCGACAATCTTCAATCCACAGCCTGAAGCCTGATCTAGTTCCGGCCAAACTATACTACTCACTACCACTGAGTACAAACAGCAGAACTAACATGTAGAGTGTAACGATTATCTTAGCTTCAGGCTATTTTAGTTGGCCGATACCAATGGCAGAAGATTACCGTTCCTTGGACCGGGTTGTACTCGAAACTTCTCCTTGCTTATTGCTGATCAGGGCGTGTCAAAACAAATGACAGCCAATCATTTAAGTGAAGCAGATGTATATGTATTTCAAGTCCACTCAAATGCTGAATGAATCCATGATCGCTTCTTAACTCTACTAATATGTAATGCCGGTTGTGGAAGCGAGTATGTGCTTCATAGCCACCCCCCCCCCCCCCCAAAAAAAAAAAAAAAAAAATAATTCACCTTAATATTTACCAAAAACGCTAGATTCTAATTAGTCAGAGATCTTCGTACATAACTTAACGGAAATCTTGGTAAATGAATTAACGGGTACCTGCAGAGTTTTCTTACTGTGACATTAAAAAATGGATTATTAATTAAACATTTAAACACTTGGAAATTTCACAGAAGATAAAACTCTGATTTCTTCTACGTGCCCGTTTAACTTGTTTAAAGCGGAACACAGTTTAAAACGGAACCCAGTACTCGGAGTCCTGCAAACGAGGCTCCAAAGGAGGGGAAGAGGGACGGTAACGGAAAAAGCCCCTTCCGAGACAGAAGTTTAATTTTTTTGGAGTGTTTATTAGTGTTTACTTAAATTCTGAACTTCAATTGGCAAAACATTTATTCAATTAAAAGTTGTATGAAAGTACGCAAGTTCACAGTTGAGTATGATGAATGTTGTGGTTTAAAACTTTTTTTTTGGACATGCGACATTGTGGATTACACTGTATGTCATAGAAAAACCTGAACTGAATAACAGACAAATAAATGAATACACAAACACAAACAAACAAAGCAAAAATCAGCCGATTCCAAAAGTAAAATGCATTTTACTTTAACATACGATGATTTTGGCTTGATTTCTATAATTTATGTATATATTGATTTTTCCGTTATTGAGGTTTCTATATGACATTCAGTTTGAACCAGCAATGACGTACGTCCAAAAAAAAAGAGCAAATCTTTAATGTAGAATTCTTAAAAATAGTGCCCTGATCGCGATAAATATACGAATAGTATTAATTTTAGGGAGAAAAAAAAAGTAAAAGTTTTCCCCCGTTTTAAAAACTTAATTATAATTCTGTTTAACAAGATGGTACTATTGATATCTCAGGGCTAGCCGAACAACAGGAGTATCGAACGAGTCTCATGTAAATGCCTCAACACTGAACATGTGAAATTCCCCCTTATAACGGAACTAGATGCCCGACCCGGCTTCGCACGGCTATACTAATGGAAAAAAAATATGCCACATCTCCCATTTACAGTAATGGTAAATAAAAAAAATTCAGTGAAAATTTATTACAATGCTGTATAATGTACCGGAGACAAAATGAATAGCACCGATGGTTTCCCGACTCGTGCACGCAACGTACAACTGATGTACCCGTACTTCGCTACGGCAGTCTACAGACAGATTACTCTTGCGCCGCTCATTATACATGCCCCTCCTCTTGGGTACGCCACTGCCGCGCGATGCCCGTTGCCATGGAGACGCAGAAGGCATGAACAATGCAAAATACTGTTCTCATGCAGACAAAGTACCCACTGTTGCCTGGTTTTAACCACCCATGGGATCTAATTTTCGGAAAATGTCATCCTGCGTAACATAAGGAACATTACTGTGAAGTTTCAAGTCTGTAAAATATATATACTTGAAAAAAAGGGCAATTTTTGATATTTAAAGTACCCGCAAAATTTCAACGGTGATGAGGACTGCACTAACAATGAAATAGTCGTTGCCATAGAGACGAATGAAGCATCAACAAAGCAACAGCCGTTGCCATGGTAATTTCCTACCAAAAACTGGAAATTTTGATGTATTACGCCCCTGAAACTCCCCTTGGGTTCGGATTTCCGCAGAATCCGTTCTTAGTGAGCGTCTACATCACAAAATGAGTAACTATGCTAAATTTCAAGTCAATCGGGTGTATAGTTCTAGAGATCTCGTGATGAGTGAGTCAGTGAGTGATATTTCGCTTTTTTATATATATATATATATATATATATATATATATATATATATATATATACAACACACACACACACAAGTCCTTGTCAGAATTGTAACGGGAGAGGAAAATAGATGGTCCGAAAAATGAAAATTAATTAAAAATATTAAAAATAATTCTAGTAAAAGAAAAAAAATAAAACATAGAGAGAGGAAAAAAAAACAATAGTTTAGGTTTGCGATTTAAAGTGATAAAAAGTATTTAATATTAATTGAACTCTTATGAGGGTACTGATTGCTTAGTTGCTAAAATCATATGGGTGTTTTTTTACTTGTATGGGAAAATTAAGAATGATAAGGCATCTAGTGCGTGGCAACAATGTTAATAGGCAATAGGAAATAAACTTCTAGCGCCTGCGGTATTGTCAACACACACTTCGTACGTATACTGCATGTTATATCTAACCCCCTCCAACGCATTTGATTCTAAATTGGACTTTTAGTAAGGATACCTAATGTTATTGATAATATAATATAGCCTATAGCCTTCCTCGATAAATGTACTATCCAACACTGAAAGAATTTTTCAAATCGGACCAGTGGTTCCTGAGATTAGCGCGTTCAAACAAACATCAAACAAACTCTTCAGCTTTATAATATTAGTATAGAAGTATAGATTACCAGCGCCTGCGTTTGTGAAGTTTATATTTCTTCGTCGTTGAAGATGAAATTTTAGTACGATTCAGAAATGCAATGATATAAGTGCGCATTACACAATGGAACTTTAGCAGGTTGAAAGTCCAATGCGCATGCGTGCACAAACTGCTATAGCCACGAGCCGAAGTCGTCAAGATGGCGGAACCACATGTGGCAACATGCAACCGAAAACATTAACTTTGGCGAACATCGGGGGATGTACTTAGCGTATTGGTGTGCCAAAGTAAATGTTATGGTAGTGAAACTATTCTGAAATAAATTTTGTAAACTTGAATAGTCATAACAATATATAATCGTAACTTTAAAAATACCCATATATTTAAGAGCCATGAGCATAAGGTGGAATAAAAATTGCGTCAAAGATACCTTTTAAGTATTTTCAAACTAAAAGATGCAGTCCAATAGATACATTAAAACAAAATTAACTTAAAACATTTTAAAACACATTCTGTTGCATACATATGTGTATGTATAAATTTTTATTACTTAAACGACAGTAATCAATATGTAAATATTTGATAAAAAAAAACCTTGACGTTAAAATTTAATAACGAAATTATTTTAGTTAACTGGGCGTCGAACATATGAGGGCTAACAATTCCTTGTTTCCCTACAGTATGAAGAATGCTGCTCTAACTCTACATTTCAATGTTAACTAATTATTGTCTAAATTGTAACACATATTTTTTAAGTTGTAATTATTTATTTTTGACGTGACAACGTCTAATAAATCGATGAACGCCGGCTGCACGGAAAAGTGTCCCGTAACGCACATTGTCCCACTACGGATGTGTCCTGTTATGCTCATTGTACGCATGCGTGGCATCTCTCTTCCACTCGATTGGAACAACAATCGATTGGACTTTTCAATCATATTTTCGTCGTTTGAATTATTAATATTATGTAATTTAACGATCGTCCACCGATTTTCAGCACAATCGGTATGGTTATTTAAAAGTAATGTTGAATATTCAAATACGTTTTTAACGAACAATGGTGTTTTACAGTTACACATAATAATTCAAAATACACCCGGGATCTTTTGCACAATGTTGTAAAAAATATTGTAACACTTTATAAATAAGTTTGGTGTATTTGGGATGCGTATTTGTTATAATATCGTCTTATAAAAACGGGCGGACTATATACGTTTTTTAAACTTCCACAACACAAAACAAAATTTTTATACATATATATCACATCTGAAACAATTGTTTCCAATATGGCCTCTTGGCCGTGTGGTTAGCATCGCTTATCACTAATTCAAAGGTTGACGGATCGAAACCCGACCGCTGCAATACCTTCATTTTTGTACTTGTAAAAATAATTACGGCGCGCGCGACACTACAAAATTAATAAATATATTTGAATTAATGAATATAAATAAAAGTAAATTTATCAATTAAATTGTAGATTTCATTTCACTCCTTCTTTGTATCCATTCAAAATATTTATCTTTCAATAAAAATGATTCAATTTTATTCTTAAAATTATGCAGAGGTAAATTTTATAATACAAAAGATAGAAAATTTAAAAAAAATTTCTTCCTCAAAGAATATAATATTTTTAATGCCTAAATGGTTTGGTTGCAAAAACCTATTACGGCTCAGTCTCAGGCCGAATATTATATTTCATTTTCTTCTGGGTCAATCATTTCATCAATGTTTTGTTATGACGTTGTCACGTTAAACTATCGTCCGTAAACCGACTTTACAGACAACCAATTTTTTATGAAAATAAATTATAACCTTGTATTTATCAATAGTTGTACTATTATAAAGTTTAGTAAATACACTTAGTACATACCCCGATGTTTGGGAAGGTAAATGCGGGTCCACTTTAGAGATTTCTGAGACTTCCACAGATTGCAGCGTCGTGATTACACATTTACGCTCCAATCGCTTTTTCATTCAATTTACGAAATTAATGCTACTAAATGCCGTATAACCGAGAGCTAAGATGTTTGCACACAAAAAAAAACTTTTTTAATCACTCTTTCCTATTGCAAGAATCATTGAAAGAACACAAATTTAGAGAATATTCCAAGGCAAATCTGACTTTTTAAATGTAATGTTAAATCGCAGATGTATCATACTGCCGAGAAGTGTTTCTGGAGCCGACCTTTGTCGTTATTTCTGCGAAGAGCCTTTCGTTTGTTCGAGGCTCCAGCTGTCTCGAGAGGCCCATAGAGAGCTCCATAGAGAGAGAGACATAGAGAACCCCATAGAGATCCCCATAGAGAGACCCATAGAGAGCCACATAGAGAGCCACATAGAGAGACCCATAGAGAGACACATAGAGAGCTTCATAAAGAGCCCAATAGAGTGCCCCATAGAGAGCCCCATAGAGAGCTTCATAAAGAGCCCAATAAGGAGTCCATAGATAACCCAATAGAGAGCCCATAGATAGTCCCATAGAGAGCCACACAGAGAGCTTCATAAAGAGCCCAATAGAGTGCCCCATAGAGAGCCCCATAGAGAGCTTCATAAAGAGCCCAATAAGAAGTCCATAGATAACCCAATAGAGAGCCCATATATAGTCCCATAGAGAGCCACACAGAGAGCTTCATAAAGAGCCCAATAGAGTGCCCCATAGAGAGCCCCATAGAGAGCCCCATAGAGCTTCATAAAGAGCCCAATAGAGTGCCCCATAGAGAGCCCCATAGAGAGCTTCATAAAGATCCCAATAGGGAGTCCATAGATAATCCAATAGAGAGCCCATAGATAGTCCCATAGAGAGCCACATAGAGAGCTTCATAAAGAGCCCAATAGAGTGCCCCATAGAGAGCCCCATAGAGAGCTTCATAAAGAGCCCAATAAGGAGTCCATAGATAACCCAATAGAGAGCCCATATATAGTCCCATAGAGAGCCACATAGAGAGCTTCATAATGAGCCCAATAAGGAGTCCATAGATAACCCAATAGAGAGCCCATATATAGTCCCATAGAAAGCCACACAGAGAGCTTCATAAAGAGCCCAATAGAGTGCCCCATAGAGAGCCCCATAGAGAGCTTCATAAAGAGCCCAATAGGGAGTCCATAGATAACCTAATAGAGAGCCCATATATAGTCCCATAGAGAGCCACATAGAGAGCTTCATAAAGACCCCAATAGAGTGCCCCACAGAGAGCCCCATAGAGAGCTTCATAAAGAGCCCAATAGGGAGTCCATAGATAACCCAATAGAGAGCCCATAGATAGTCCCATAGAAAGCCACACAGAGAGCTTCATAAAGAGCCCAATAGAGTGCCCCATAGATATTCATAAAGAGCCCAATAGGGAGTCCATAGATAACCCAATAGAGAGCCCATATATAGTCCCATAGAGAGCCATATAGAGAGCTTCATAAAGAGCCCAATAGGGAGTCCATAGATAACCTAATAGAGAGCCCATATATAGTCCCATAGAGACCCACATAGAGAGCTTCATAAAGAGCCTAATAGAGTGCCCCATAGAGAGCCCCATAGAGAGCTTCATAAAGAGCCCAATAAGGAGTCCATAGATAACCCAATAGAGAGCCCATATATAGTCCCATAGAGAGCCACACAGAGAGCTTCATAAAGAGCCCAATAGAGTGCCCCATAGAGAGCCCCATAGAGAGCCCCATAGAGCTTCATAAAGAGCCCAATAGAGAGCCCCATAGAGAGCTTCATAAAGAGCCCAATAGGGAGTCCATAGATAACCCAATAGAGAGCACATAGATAGTCCTATAGAGAGCCACATAGAGAGCTTCATAAAGAGCCCAATAGAGAGCCCCATAGATATCCCCATGGATAGCCCCATAGAGAGCCCAAAAGAAGTCCATAGATAACCCAATAGAGAGCCCATATATAGTCCAATAGAGAGCCACATAGATAGCTTCATAAAGAGCCCAATAGAGTGCCCCATAGAGAGCCCCATAGAGAGCTTCATAAAGAGCCCAATAAGGAGTCCATAGATAACCCAATAGAGAGCCCATATATAGTCCCATAGAGAGCCACATAGAGAGCTTCATAAAGAGCCCAATAGAGTGCCCCATAGAGAGCCCCATAGAGAGCTTCATAAAGAGCCCAATAAGGAGTCCATAGATAACCCAATAGAGAGCCCATATATAGTCCCATAGAGAACCACATAGAGAGCTTCATAAAGAGCCCAATAGAGTGCCCCATAGAGAGCCCCATAGAGAGCACTGCATCCAGCAGCGCGCGACATCCGCCATAAGTCCGTGCCGGCCCGGGGTTCGCGTCCCTGATCTCCCGTTTCTTCCTCCCCGTCGTCTCCCCACGTCGCGTCGTGCCGGCTGCACGTGTTCTCTGGGTCGCATCTGAGGGAGGGAGGGGGGCAGCCTGATGAGCCGAAAACTTCTTTTTAGACTACATAAAGTGTGAAATAAAATGTGAATTGAAAAACTAATAATTTAATATGTAGTAATATTTTATTGAATTAATATACTCAATTAAAACTCTAACACTGACTGACTGACTGACAGACAACGGACAGCTTCTTATAAAACGTGGATGAGCACTAAGAAAGAATTTTTGAACATTCATCCCCAAAGGGGGTTAATTAGGGGATGAATGTTTGTATGGGAGTTCGTCGTTATTGAAGTTATAAATGTGGAAATTTGCGTGTCAATAAGTACTTGAGTATGATGAACGATGTTTTCCGAAAGACGGTGTGCCGTTAATTAGTAAATTCGACACAATATATTTTAAATTTTTATTATGATTTTAAATTTTTGTGTGGAAATTTTATTTGCTCTACTATAGTGTAATTTTAATATGTTAGTCCGGTGTACTCCTCTGAGTTAAACTTTGTCTCAGTGCCCTGAAGCCCCTTTCCCATCGGCGTATCGGATATTCTGCTGGCCTAATCCCTGACTAGCAGACCGCTTACCATTTCCCCCGCCTTCAGTCACGCCTCAAGCCTGTAATATTATTTCTCTTCGTGACCCTAACTGCAAAGGCAAGCTTGTAGCTTGCAGGCGACCAGTTCGCAGAGACGAGCTGAGATTCGCCTTTTTCTTCACGTCGTAGTGTTATATTCGCCCCTCTGTAGCCACGACGGGGCGTAGTTTCCCATCAGCGTTGCATTTTACCCCACCTCCCCCCCTTCTCAGTTCCAAGTAAGACCAATGACCGGTCGTAACCCCCTGGACACCAGTGACCGTTCTCAAGGTCTTCTCGCAAAAGCGAGTGCGCCAAAACTGATCACAAGCACCACCTAGCGACTAAGTCGCGAACTTCTCCGCTTGCCTACCCTCTAGGGCGTCAGAGAGCAGCACTTGCTTTGCCTTGAATTATATGGACGCCCGGCGCGAGTCGATTCTTTTCAACTCAGCCTCCTCTGACAGAGTTCTCTACGGTCGCCCAGTGTGGCCAACTTCAAGACTCCTGCTAGAGTTTTTTTCTCCGCCCGCGTTCGGGCAAGTTCGGTATTTTTCGGCGGCCCAGACACCCCCCCCCCCTTCCACCTGTTAGAGCCGGTGGGCACTTTTAATTACGAGACGCCTTTTCCCGCGACTCAGATCAAGTCGCGTCGCGTCCGCAGACAGACCTCCATCGAGTATCGGCGAATCGTCAAGACTTCATCCGACCGCTATGTAGTCGCTTTGTATAAGGGATGCTATCCCTCAAGTCATTTCTAGTAGATTAGTCTGTCTGCATAGTTTAGTTATTTGCCTTAGAAATTTTTTTCTTTTAAATTTTTTTTTCATCATGAAGAAATCATCCGCGTCCTGCCGCGCTATTCGCGAGCTCCAGACCCTGGCTGACTCCACGATGGCAGCGTGCTGGGCAACTCCCCTGTTTTTACAGGGTTCGATGACCGGGAGAGATTGATGCTCTCATCTCGTGGCCTCCCCCCCTTCCCTGTTCCGTGGGAAGAAACTTTAGAAGAAACTTTTCTACCACCCGAAGTGATCGTTTGAAGACCCCGGGTGGTAATGTAAATTCAACATTTCCCCCTTACCGAGCTACGAACTATCTTAAGCGGACGACCAACCCACCAGCGACCAGTGTTTTTCCCAAGGAAAATGTAAAACAAATAGAACTTATTATCAATGTAATCATCGAATCCATACAACTTTGGGTGTAAAACTCATAATGCAAATGTTTATAGTTCAAACTAAAAATGTAAATTATTCTCAGTAAGCCGGGCCGGCCCCAATTTCGTGTTCCTTTTGTTAATCTTGGAAAATTGTTAAATCTTTTGTATGTATGTTAAAATAATTGAAACATGATATTCATCAGGGCAAATAAAACAGGGAAACTATAGATCAAGTTAATCGTGTAGTTTTTATTTTATTGATTATAACGATCCCCCAACTTCCCCTTTGCTTGTTACAGGAAGTTCCTAAATTGTGTTTGTTCCCACCTCGTGTCGCCTCTGGTAAATCATTTCATTTAACATATTTTTTTTCAGCTTGTTTCCAAGGCTCTTTTAATTAATTCCAAATAATTCTATTTTGAGGCACGAGGGGTGTAACAACTTGGTAGCAGAGCATGGTTTCCTTGATCTATAGGCATACTTGAATAATATAAGCATATCTAAAATAAAAATAAAAGTACAAAAAATTTTTTTTAATTAATTTTTGATAATAACAATTTTGTAATGATATTGTAAACTGATCGCTGGTACACCCCCTAGTTATAATGAGTTAAATTTTTAGATTTATCTTGAGTTAAATTCCGTTTGGACTTAGGCTAGCGCCGAGCGCGCGAGACGTCCGGCAGCCAGCCAGCTGTCCCCCCCACCGCGCGTCTCCGAACGTGCTGTTGACAAGGTCGTAGCCACCCCTCCCCCGTCACTGCGCGCGGCTTATCTCTCACGGCGCGCGTGGTCGCGTCGAGTTCAGTTCACCGCCCTGTGCGTTCTGCGCGACCTTCACAGACCACTGTCCGCCCGCCGTGGCCTTGTTCTTTTCTTTTCTTGAGCAGCAGAAGTACCGAATTAATGTTGACTAAACTAATATATTTTTCATTATTCTGGGCACATACTTCCGACCCGTCGGAGCAACTACGATATTATTAAGCTAAGTTAAATTAAGAGTGTCTTGCGTAGAATTTAAGGTACTGTTTCAACCATAGTTTTAAGTCTTTGTTGGTTGGCCAATCAACGTAAATTTTTTGTATATATTTTGCTGTCCTCGTAAGACTGGACCAAGCTCCACCTACGAAAGGGACACAATGCTCACGCCGGAGTATCTCCGCCGTGACGAGCTGGAGTACGAACTCCGATTTCGACATCACGTCGCCGGGCATTGACTTCGACATTCACACCATCTCATTTTCCATCTGCGACTGTCATGGCGACGGGTACTCACCCGAGCACCAATGTCACCTTCGCTTATCCTATGCATTCGCTCCCTGCTCATCCTGTTTACATGCCCCAACCCATATACCTACCACAACCAGCCCCTGTGCACCCTGGTGGCAGGATAGAATCACAACTTCCTTACCCCAGCCCCGCCACCACATACCTGCCATTGGGCCCGCAGGTATACCAACTTCAAAACCAGACTCAACCTCCACCCGTCACACCTCACGCCTCTAATCCAGCACCGAACCCAGTACCTGTGGTTCCTACCTTCAATCAGACAACTGGAGGTAGTTTTTATGCCAAGATACCTAATCCCGTTGAAAGACTGCTGGCCAATTTTAAGGAAACCACAGGGTTGGAGCCCAGGAGCCTAATCGACTTCCTAAAGAACTTGTTCAAAATTAAACAAAAGGCAAACCTTCCAGACAGGGAACTCCTAGAAGTTATTTTCCCCTTTACACAACCACCCTTGAGCGAGCGAGTGACGCTCGCTATTGAGCAAAATTATTCTTTTGACCAATTTCATGAGGACGTTCTAAATTATTTTATCCCAGCCCGTTTGATGACCAACATCAGGTTGGATTGGTACAACAGGCTACAACAAAAAAATGAAGCCTTGCCTAATTACATCGCAGACATCAAACTAGCCGCTCAAATTCTTCGGTTGCGAGTATCTGAGAGTGAGATAGTCTCAAACATCCTCGATGGAATTAATCCGCAGGAACGATCGAGGGCAGTTTTTCAGGCCCGACCACAAAATTTTGCCGAGCTTGATCGTTTGTGCATCTCCAACAGAAATGTAGAATACGCAGACCACCAGCGAAATCGAGAAGCTAATGTCTACGCCCACAACAATACCAAAATAACAGAAAATAAACAGCAGTATTATAACAAAAATTCGCAACACAAAAACAGCAATGAACAAGTCGCTAAGCCTCAAAATAGAGATGAACGGATACCTGTCTGCAGGTACTGCAAAAAACCCGGGCACTACATTGAACAGTGTCGCGCAAAAAAAACTATCGCCCAAACTATCAAAATTCTCAGAATCCAAAAAACGTGTAAACCGCTGGCCAGAAAAATTTTTTTCTGAGCCAGCCACCCAAACAACCATTAGGGAATTTTTCCCTTCACCAAGGCCCTAATAAAAATTACGAACAAAAAGTTCAACAAAACACCGCTTCACCACACAGACGAAAAAACAAAAGAAGAAAACAGAAACAAAGGCGAGCTAAGAAAGACAAAGCTCGTCAAGACAAGCAAACGGAAAACTGTAACACGTTTAGGCCTATGTGCAGACAATGTAATTGTCCGCGAACCACGGACAAAAGAACATGTCATAATATTCTAGCTAATATACCCACAGTTTTGCCCTACGCCAACACAATAATTGGAAAACAAGAAGTTCCAGGCCTAATAGATACCGGATCCGTGCGATCATTCGTGTCAGGTCAGCTATTCAGGAAATTACAACAAGACCGTTTGATTCAAAAGGTAGAGCCAATAAAAATAAAATGTTTTACAGCTGCTGAACAGCCTTTGAAGGTAAATCGTATTGTTTTTGTTAAAGTAAAAATCGATTTGTTTTCTTGGTCTTTCCCATTCTTAGTAGCAGATGATTTGGCCACAGATTTAATTTTTGGTTCCGATTTTATTGCAAAAACAGGCATGATAATTGATTTGAAAGCACGAAGAATTCACTTTAAATTTAACAACCAAGTTTTTGTTTCTTTTGTGTCACCTGACGCAAAATGTCAGAGCAAAGTAAATGCCATTCACACAGAGGCTAAAGGTGATAATAACATTTCACTAACCCATCTTAACTTTGAACAGAAACGAGAAATAGAGAAGTTATGCAGTAACTTTCCCGACGTTTTGAGTGAAAAATTAGGGCGCACCCATCTCACCCAATATGAAATTAAGCTTTTGGACAAAACCCCAGTTAGGTGTCACCCTTACCAATTATTAGGACCTAAAATGCAGATAATGCGGGATCACATACAAAATTTATTGGACAAAGATGTTATCGAACCTTCCACTTCCAGTTTCGCCTCCCCGGCATTTTTAGTACCCAAGGACCAAGGCCAAGGTCACCGCATGGTGGTCGATTTCCGCCACGTAAATCGGCAAATTGAAGTAGAGATGACGCCATTACCAGACCTAAATTCGGCATGTCACTGGTTTAGTAAAGCCAAATTTTTCAGTGTCTTTGACCTAAATTCGGCCTATCATCAAATACCACTAACACCAGAGTCAAAACACGTCACAAGTTTCTGCGTTCCGTGGAATCTGTATCAATACAAGGTAGTACCCTTTGGCCTAGCCACAGGCGCCCAAGTGTTAACACGCCTTCTAGACCAAATTTTCGGCGACCTGAAATTCAAATTTGTTTTTAATTATCTTGATGATGTCGTTGTTTATTCAGAATCTTTTGAAGAGCATATGGCTCATTTGCAAGAAGTCCTTAAGCGACTACGTAAATCCGGCCTCACTGTTAATACAAAGAAGGTGAAATTTGCAGTGCAGGAAATTTCTTTCCTCGGACACCTGATTTCAAGTCGAGGAGTGACCATTGACCCTAATCGCACACAAGCGATAAAGGATTTCCAACCCCCTAAAGATGCTAAGGGCATTTCCAGGTTTATTGGCATGGCAAATTTTTACGCCAAATTTATACCTAATTTTGCTGAGCATGCAGCACCACTGAATGCTCTACGTAAAAAAAAATTCCGTTTTCAATTGGGGTCCAGAACAGGACAAAGCTTTTGATTTTCTAAAACATGCAATAGCGAGCCCTCCAGTACTTAGAATGGCTGATTTCAGTAAACCTTTTATTTTGCAAACCGATGCATCCAGTGTGGCCATTGGGGCCGTGTTGTCACAAGAATTCGATGGCTGCAGGCAGCCTATAGCTTTCGCCTCCCGCACCTTAACGCACCAGGAAAGAAAAGCCTCTTCGGTGTATGAACTCGAGTGCCTCGCTGTAGTTTTCGGCATAGACAAGTTCCGGCCCTATTTGGAACATAAAGAATTTCTGCTGGAAACCGATAATCAGGCCCTTGCTTGGCTTTTGGCTCACCCCAAGCAATTAGGTAAATTAGGACGCTGGATTGTCAAGATTGCTTCTCTGAAATTTCAAATCCAACATATTCGTGGTTCACAGAACATCGTGGCAGATACTCTTTCTCGAATGGTCGAGAATCCTTCCAACTCCGAGATTCAGGAAAACAATCCTATGTCCTGCCACGCATTGTTAACAGATTTTCCTCTAGCATTTTCCGACATACAATCAAATCAAAATTCTGACCCACAATTGTCCGACATAATTAACCAAATAAAATCAGGCTCACCTCCAAAATATTACAAACTTTCAAAAGGCATACTTTACCGAAGGACACAACAAGCAAAAAATTTCAGAATAGCCCTACCTCAGAATCTAAGGGACATGGTTTTTCAATATTACCACTCGTCACCTTTGGGCGCACACTTAGGAATTTTCAAAACAATTGAAAACATTCGCAGGAATTTTATCTGGGACGGAATGCACAAGGATATAACGCAAAGGGTGAAATTGTGCAAATTATGTGCATTGAGTAAACCTGCGCAGCAGACCCAGTTCGGCTATTTAAGTTCTGACGTGGCCGAAAGGCCCATGCAAAAGCTTTTCATAGATTTTGTGGGACCCTTCCCAAGGTCAAAAGATGGAAATTCGATGCTTCTAGTATGCGTAGATGCATTCTCAAAATTTGTGTGGCTAATCCCTGTTAGAAGAGCCACGGCCGAAATCACCATTCGAGCCCTCCAAAATTATATTTTCAAAATATCCGGGGTACCTTCCATTATTGTTTCCGATAATGCCACAAACTTTAAATCGACTCAGTTCAAAAACATGTGTTTTTCACACGGCATTCAGCACGTGACCACGACTCCCTACTACCCCCAGCCTTCACATGCGGAGCGTTTCAACCGAAACCTCCGGTCTGCCTTGATAGCATTCCATGCGAACTCGCAGGATAGGTGGGATTCCAATCTCGTGTGGTTGCAAATGGCTTTCAATTCCGCCAGACATAAGAGTCACAAAACAACACCGTTTGAACTCATGTTTACGTACCAGCCCAACACCCCACTCTCTAATCAATGGACGTTAAAAGAGTTACTACCAGATGACCCCAGGAACATTAAGGAAGTCTGGAGTAGAGCTCGTAAAAACCTGAACTTGGCCCACGAGGCAAGCAGGCAAAAATATAACAAGAAACGCTATCCCAATCCCTACAGAGTAGGAGATTTAGTGTTGTGCAGAGCACACACACACAGCAAGGCGATCGACAAGAGGTCAGCCAAGCTTTCATATCGTTGGAATGGCCCCTGGCAGATCCAGCGATACCTCACGCCAGTCACGGTCGCGTTAGCCGACCCCAGTTCCGGCGAATATAGCGCGCGCGCGCACATTTCTCAGTTGAAGAAAGTACACCCGAACCTAAAATGAGGGCACTCTTCACTGTGTTTCTTTATACAAGGAACAGCGTTCCTACTACGGCATGCCATACTCAACCAACGTGTTGGTATAAAACAAAAAACCTAGGTCATAATTATAAGTAATATAAAAAAATCCATGGTACTAGTCTATAACAAATTTAGGTTAAGAAGTGTTACGCTAAGTTGTCTAGTTTAAAGGGGCGCCCCTAATTCAATAAGTTATCTGTAAGTTTTAGCCTTAAGAATTGTTAGCCATTGTAAGTAGTTTACTACAGTAGATCCTGGTACAGGGTAAGTTTCTGGAACCCAGGTTTTTGGTGGCTCAAGAGGGCCACCCTGACTCCGTCTTTCAGGGGGGAAGTATGTGCCGTTAATTAGTAAATTCGACACAATATATTTTAAATTTTTATTATGATTTTAAATTTTTGTGTGGAAATTTTATTTGCTCTACTATAGTGTAATTTTAATATGTTAGTCCGGTGTACTCCTCTGAGTTAAACTTTGTCTCAGTGCCCTGAAGCCCCTTTCCCATCGGCGTATCGGATATTCTGCTGGCCTAATCCCTGACTAGCAGACCGCTTACCATTTCCCCCGCCTTCAGTCACGCCTCAAGCCTGTAATATTATTTCTCTTCGTGACCCTAACTGCAAAGGCAAGCTTGTAGCTTGCAGGCGACCAGTTCGCAGAGACGAGCTGAGATTCGCCTTTTTCTTCACGTCGTAGTGTTATATTCGCCCCTCTGTAGCCACGACGGGGCGTAGTTTCCCATCAGCGTTGCATTTTACCCCACCTCCCCCCCTTCTCAGTTCCAAGTAAGACCAATGACCGGTCGTAACCCCCTGGACACCAGTGACCGTTCTCAAGGTCTTCTCGCAAAAGCGAGTGCGCCAAAACTGATCACAAGCACCACCTAGCGACTAAGTCGCGAACTTCTCCGCTTGCCTACCCTCTAGGGCGTCAGAGAGCAGCACTTGCTTTGCCTTGAATTATATGGACGCCCGGCGCGAGTCGATTCTTTTCAACTCAGCCTCCTCTGACAGAGTTCTCTACGGTCGCCCAGTGTGGCCAACTTCAAGACTCCTGCTAGAGTTTTTTTCTCCGCCCGCGTTCGGGCAAGTTCGGTATTTTTCGGCGGCCCAGACACCCCCCCTTCCACCTGTTAGAGCCGGTGGGCACTTTTAATTACGAGACGCCTTTTCCCGCGACTCAGATCAAGTCGCGTCGCGTCCGCAGACAGACCTCCATCGAGTATCGGCGAATCGTCAAGACTTCATCCGACCGCTATGTAGTCGCTTTGTATAAGGGATGCTATCCCTCAAGTCATTTCTAGTAGATTAGTCTGTCTGCATAGTTTAGTTATTTGCCTTAGAAATTTTTCTCTTTTAAATTTTTTTTTCATCATGAAGAAATCATCCGCGTCCTGCCGCGCTATTCGCGAGCTCCAGACCCTGGCTGACTCCACGATGGCAGCGTGCTGGGCAACTCCCCTGTTTTTACAGGGTTCGATGACCGGGAGAGATTGATGCTCTCATCTCGTGGCCTCCCCCCCTTCCCTGTTCCGTGGGAAGAAACTTTAGAAGAAACTTTTCTACCACCCGAAGTGATCGTTTGAAGACCCCGGGTGGTAATGTAAATTCAACATTTCCCCCTTACCGAGCTACGAACTATCTTAAGCGGACGACCAACCCACCAGCGACCAGTGTTTTTCCCAAGGAAAATGTAAAACAAATAGAACTTATTATCAATGTAATCATCGAATCCATACAACTTTGGGTGTAAAACTCATAATGCAAATGTTTATAGTTCAAACTAAAAATGTAAATTATTCTCAGTAAGCCGGGCCGGCCCCAATTTCGTGTTCCTTTTGTTAATCTTGGAAAATTGTTAAATCTTTTGTATGTATGTTAAAATAATTGAAACATGATATTCATCAGGGCAAATAAAACAGGGAAACTATAGATCAAGTTAATCGTGTAGTTTTTATTTTATTGATTATAACGATCCCCCAACTTCCCCTTTGCTTGTTACAGGAAGTTCCTAAATTGTGTTTGTTCCCACCTCGTGTCGCCTCTGGTAAATCATTTCATTTAACATATTTTTTTTCAGCTTGTTTCCAAGGCTCTTTTAATTAATTCCAAATAATTCTATTTTGAGGCACGAGGGGTGTAACAACGGCTCCGAAGGTGTGATTCAGCCCGAGCGAAGCCAGGTACTTCAGCTAGTTATCAACAGTAACGTTTTCGACGGATATGTTTATTGCTCAGTTTGTAGCGAGTTTGCCTGCGTAGAGGCCGTGGAGGATAAATGGATGCGGTTGGAAGTGACAATTTTCTTCGGGCTCGACGGCGCAGTGGTAGGTTATCCAGTGTTTCAGTGTTATTCAGGGCGAAGGAAAGCTCGCGATTAATCAACGTAACTCATTTCATACAGTGGTTTTTACTCACATGCGCACATAATGATATTTTTTCCTAGATATAAGCACACGCGCTGACTGGCAGCTTGAAGGGTGACGAGTACTGTCGCCCGTCGCCAGGGGCGCATGCAAGCAGGCACCAATGCGGACCGCAATGTCCAGCTCCCGACTCCAGCATGGTAGGAACTTTCTCCCCCGACCACCAACTCTTCTTCCTGGACCATACTTCTTGTCCTGTACTTAACCTGCCCTATTTCACCCCGCATGAATGAGCCCACAGTTTTCCCTGTGTCTATTCAGGTTTTGACTTGGCCCAACTTAACTAGTTATATAGTCTAGAGTTTAAGATAGGGGAGTTAGTCATGGCATAAATTGCTGCCACGGCTGGCCAATCCCCGAACAAAGCACATGATGCATGCTACCTTTCCTGCATGGTTGAAACCAAGCACTATCAGGCGTAAAGGTTTCGGCCTGGGACGCACCTATAGAGTATTCCCTAACCCAGACCCCTCCCAACAATACGCTTAGTTTGAGTTAGACTAGGGGAAGAAACCAGGGAAAGCCTGGGTCCGTCCCTGGGGTGGGACAACACGGTGTCCTTGTCACCGACCATGAGGGCGGGCAAGGGGGTGGATGTAGCATAGCCACCTCGCGGGAAAGCGGACCGCGGTCTCAGTTTAGGGACCGGGCGGCGAGAGAGAGAGAGAGAGAGAGAGAGAGAGAGGGCCGAGGGTCGCGTGACGAGACCGTTTAGCGAGAGCGGGTTGCACCGTCAGGACGCTAGGTATGCTCGAACAGCCCCTGGGGGTCCTTAACAAAGATAAAAAAAAAGTAATATAATAATATCTGGGTGTGGTGGGGAGAGGGAGAGACGGGGGTTCCGAACAATCATTTCCATAATCTGAATTTCTAAAAAGATAAACGGGCGAGAATAAAGTGTGGGTAGAAGGCTCTGGTAAGGGTTGGAAGGGGGGGGGGGACTGCTGCCGGAGTTACGCTCGAGCGGTCCAGGTACTCCGCGGCCGAGGGGGACTGCGACCGCGCCGCCTCATCACGCATGCGCGGAACCTGGTATTACCTGGTTTCCCCTCCCCCCTCTCGACCAGCAACAGCGCCCGTGCACGATTACCGCGCGCCCCACGCCGCTCGCATGTTAATTCCCGCCGCTGTCGCCGGGAGAGAAGACGGTTTCTGCGGCCGCCCCGGAAATGTTTCTGGTGCGCGACATCCTGGCCCTCGATACGCGGCTCTCGGTGGGACGGGAGCCAAGGAACGGAAATGTGTAACAACTATGGTGCTGCCATCCGCAGTGCAATAGAACACTTCACAGTTTTAACGTTTTATTGAATTCAAACAAGATGGGAAGTATTCTAAAAAAAAGTCCCTGTCAAAAGTCAGGCCCAAAGCCAAGTCTTGTTCGCTTTTATTACAACCGTTATATTATATAGTTTAAAATTTCGCTCTGCAAACTGAATGATTCAATAGTTTACGTAGCTGCTCAGGCAGTGAACTCTAGCGGCGTGTGCGGAAACTACGTGTGATTCGCGCGTCAAGAAATTTAATTGAAATCATGTTCTGCGTATATTCATTACGCTAGGCATTATTTTTAAGAATTATGAATTAAATTTCGTATCCGAGTATTGTATTACAAGTGTAATTTGCAACATGAGAACACATGAATTTTCTCGTTACAGACGTTATATGTTACACATCTCTGACGGGTACTGAAAGAATCGCTCATGTAATTTTTTTTTTACCGTGAACCTTCGCATTATACATATATTTCGTGGCGTCAGCGAGTTTTGTGACCTGGAAGAAACCTGCAGAGGTCCAGAAATATAACGCGATTTGAAAACTGCTTAAGATATCCGAGTGGGGTCTGTCTACGAAAAGCATTTGAGAATACGCTGAAACCGGTTGAACAATTATTTTCCCGTTTATTGTTTTTGAACTGTAGTTTTAGACGAGTAAAGATAAATGAAACGGGCATTTTCGGAATAAACTAAGGCATGAAACATCAGAAACAGTTTCTCAAAAACACTCAAAGGACTTGCATTACACCTTTCTCTTCATTTTCCCGCTATACAATGTTTGTTATGATTATCGCTCAAATATCATAGTTACCATATGCGCGCCTAGATGTGCTTAGACCTTGAATTTCCGCTTCGCTTACACAAATACACCCCTGACTAGGCGGGTCCCTCAATAACTAACCACAAAAGGATAGATTAAAGGAATACACTGATTAATTAAACGACAGGCTATGTTTCAAGCACTTGTGCCTGTTTGGCCCGCAAGGCCATCATGCACCAGTCGGCGCGTCATAGCGGCATGACATTTATGCAGCGGTGCCGCTTCTCTACACAGACCAAAAAATTCTCTACTTTTAAAAAGATTCCTTTGTGAACCTCTGTCCAAGGGATAGTTTGTAATAGTACAAAAAAGATATAACTCTGTACACATGGGTATGATTATTTTTGCATTCATGAAATACGATTTTCGAAATAATGCAGAGTACTTCTTACGTAAATTAGCGCATAATTTTATATTTTAATTGATGTTTCATTCAAGCACATTTTTTGAAAACATGGAAAATATAATCGAATATCCAACCATTTTACTTTATTTTGTTTTAACGTGCTTATTATGTGCGCAGTTAAAACTGTAAAAGAAAGGTTTACAAATAACTTTTAACTGTTGGAGGTACTGGGACAACAGAAATCATAAATGTACAGGTAAGAATTTAAACCCAGTAGAAGTGCGAAAACTATTTTGTAGTGATGATACAGTTGTTTTCATATAAATGTACAAATTTACCAATATCTGTAGTTTTCATGAAAATTTATGTTCCATTTACAAAAAAAATACATTCTAGAGCGGTATTGCAGCCGCACAGATTTTCGCGGTTTTATGAACTCTGCGTGCATATTTTACCCAGCGTATTGCCTTTCACTACGGCCAAGTGCTCTGTACAGAAGTCACCATGTGCTCTATATAGAAGCCACCATATGCTCTGTATAGAAGCCGCCGTGTGTTCTGTATAGAAGCCGCCATGTGTTCTGTATAGAAGCCATAATGTGTTTTGCATAGAAGCCACCATGTGCTCTGTATAGAATCCACCATGTGCTCTGTATAGAAGCCGCCATGTGCTCTGAATAGAAGCCGCCATGTGCTCTGAATAGAAGCCGCCATATGCTCTGTATAAAAGCCACAATGTGTTTTATATAGAAGCCACCATGTGCTCTGTATAGAAGCTGCCATGTGCTCGTATACAAGCCGCAATGTGATCTGTATAGAAGTCTTAATGTGCTCTGTATGGAAGCTATAATGTGCTCTGTATGGAAGCCGCCATGTGCTCTGAATAGAAGCCGTCATGTGCTCTGTATGGAATCCATCATGTGCTCTGTATAGAAGCCATCATGTGCTCTGTATGGAAGCCATCATGTGCTCTGTATAGAAGCCGCCATGTTTTCTTCAGCCTCCTTGGCGCACACATGAGCGGTACAGCTACCGCGTCAGGGCTCCACTATGGTGCGTGGGTTGCCTTTAAATTGAGAACCACATTCTCATATAGTTAAAATCTGTATTAAGAGTGACATTTAACTTATTTTAATTCAGTTTTACAAGTTACTGAAATAAATATATTTTTTTATTAGAAATATATATTTCGTAGTAGGAAAGATTAAAAAAATATGATTTTTTTTTAAATTAACGTTATTTTTGTTTAAGTGTAACAGATTAATTTTGTTACTCACCATATTTAGTTAGTCCAACAATTTTTTTATACTAAGTAAATATATGTTTTGCCATATATAAACAAATATATGTTTAATTTAAACAAACTTTTTTCTCTGTGAAGAATCTGAAGAATCACGGCCAGATGTTTATTCCATAACGTTTAGATTATCTGGAGTACAGTATAAACGTGCGATAATACGTTTTTTGAATTAATATTGCAATTGGGAATATTGGTTTACAAAAATTTAATTGACATATGTACCAGCAATGGCGTATGTTCATGAAATTATTTCCAACCTGTGTGATAATAGTTTCAATAAGCCCCCAGCGCTCACCTGTGCCATACTGTAAGCTGAGATACAGCATAAAAAATGGCGGAGATGAATGCCTGGTTTCGTTGTTCAACTTGTTTGAAGGGTTCTAGCTGGTCGTTATCACCGTGGTGTCTCTCTATTGTGGCGAATTTGAGTCGTTCCCTTAATCGCTATTTCCAGGCCTGTTGCATGTCTCATATCAAACACAGAGCTTAAATATGTTACGCAAATGTGAACCTTACGCGTATTTGTCCATAGTTGTAAAATCCTAGAGTGTAAAAATAATTTTTCAGTTTTACAAGGATTTTTCAAAATATTTTACTGAATTGCTACAGCTGAACTTACATTTTCTAACAAATTTCTGTAGGCCTTACAAGAAAGTATGCTGTAACATTATGTTTATTATAATTGAGGTTCCCAAATCTGACTTCACGCAATTTCCTAACTGTCCTCTCGCCAAGAATTACATGCTATTTGTTTACGAATACTAACAACCACATTGAATTGTTTACAGACAATATTGACTAAATAATAGTAGCAGAAACTACTTGCCCTTGGTATGACTTTCTAAAACAATCAAATTTGAGATAAGTTACCTGACACATATTTTACTAGCTTCTTCTTAAAAACCACTAGGTGTATACATTTCACATTGTATTGACAACTAAAAATTACACATATGTAGATTTACAATTAAATATTGTAGATATCAGTTTCCAAAAAAAAAATAATATTGTTATGTTAAAAGAAGTTCAGAATGTACACTAAAACTAAAAACTAAACATGTACATACATGTTTATGTTTTTTGTAATACTAGTTTGTAAGCAGGTAGACATATTCTTTCTCTTCTCATTATAATAATTATGCCCTCCAACTAACTTATTTAATAGGTTCCGTTGTGGGTTAGAAGTAAATGAAGTCTATGGCTAAAACTTATTTAAGTGTGACTGTGATTGCGCTGCGCTGCTTAGAAATTGCATATAGATTTAATTAAGCTAAAAGCTTCTCTTTTAATTGTGGAATGACAGTTGCGTAATTTTATCTGTAAACGTATTCAAAACGATGTTCAAAATAATCTTTATCTTATGACCGGAAAGAAAATACATCAAAACAAAACTTGTGTACTATAAAGATGCGTATTTCCTACGATGGCATTCATACCTAATCGTGGCATGAAATAATTACAATCATTGAACAAAACTTTCGAAAAAAAAATCAGCGGAGCCTGATTACCAATTAAAAAATTCCATCCAAGACCCACCCATGAGGCAAAAAGTTAGTTGGTGCAGTTTTTGCCTAGTTTATAATTGAAGTAAAAATGACAACGTCCCCCCCCCCCCCACACTTTTTTTCTGGTTAGTAACACATTGTTTTTTAAAGTAAAATTTAACACTATAGAGATAAATCCTTCGTTGAGAAGTCAGTCAAATAACTATTATTTCTAAGAGTGAAAATTTAAGACATAATCTGCACAAGGCTTAGATCAATATAAATTTCATAATGATTAATGCGCGAATCCAAATCAGCAGGCCAATCTCATAATTTTTATTTTTTTTTCGCCCCGAGGTATAAACTTGCAGAAGAAAGGGTCTGGAAAGAAGTACCCGATCTTGTCTTTAAAAAGTGTTTTCTGTTAGAACAACGACTGGAATTATGCATGATGCCTTGAGCTAAACAAAATGATGCTTCACCATCTCGGCGCGTGTTCACTCGTGAGTGCGACGGCTGGGCTACCAGGCGACTGTTGAAAGCGGACGTTATTAATACTGGCAGTTAAGGAAGTTCACAATTAAAAGCAGCCGCTGAACACGATGTGAAAAGTGGGGGGGGGGGGGGGGTGGGTGAAGTTAAATAAATAAAGCCCACACACACACCCACAACCACAACCACATAACTATATATATATATATACATACACACATTTTTGTAATCCTATCACGTTCGCGCCAAAGAAAGATGGAAAGATTTGATTCGATCCCCCTTGCAAGGTTAGCCTTTAAAAAAAATATATATATACATATATGTAGGTACAAAATATATTTCACACCACGTGAGAGCACTCGTAACGGAAATTAAATAACAGCCAACAAGAAAAAAACATTGATTGTGTGTGAGAGAGCGAGCGAGAAACCTGAATGAGAGTTATAGGTGCAACTGCTCTATGAATTTGTCATTCTCACTCGGCCACGCGGTTGTAGAACAAATTACAAGTGAAAACTCACGAGATAAATTCCGTGCGTCCGGCCCAGCTACGAGACAGCGTTATGAATGTTAAAACTCATCGACGGATTTATTATTGTTTATTATCCCCCCCCCCTTCCTTGTTTTTTTTCTCCGCCAACCATACGGCCGGCTAGAGCAGGCGTCCGTTCATAGGGTTGGCGAAGGGAGGGGGGAAGACTCACTACAAAACAAATCATTATTTTCTTGTTTCTTGGGCGACGCGCAGTTCTTTGAAAACTGATTTTGTTTTGGATGAAGCTGTCATGTTGCGTCCGAGCAGAAACCATGTGCGTCGCCTCTTAATCCCGGCAGAGGTTCTGTCGGGGCCTACGCTCCGTGTTGATGGCCTCTTTTTTTTAAGGCTTTACGTATTAACTTCTCTCTCGAGGCACGGACACTGTACCTTACTAATATATAAAAGTACAATTTTGGCTGTTTGGATGTTTGTTACTCAGTCACATATTTAGGTACTACTGAATCGGAAACGATGAAATTTGTAATATAGGTAGCCCGTAAACTGGCTTACCATAGACGTTAATATCATTATCATTTTACAACAACCCTATATAGGTATCATTTTAGTGTTTTGAGCTTAAACTTATCGCATAAGAGTAAGAAAATTAATTGTTTTGACAACTAGAATGGTTATTCGAGGCAATGACTCCTCACAGCGTAATGAAAACAAAAATGTGCAACACTCAAGGGTGAGGCTATCTTTGGAAGAGTTTTGGAGGGGGAGGGATAATACCGAATATAGTACAGAGTCGGACAACAGTAAGACTTTTAACAGGTTTTTCGTCGCCATGTTTGTCACAGTTACTGACCTCTACTGTATACTTTATTAGATATCAAATCAACTGCGATTTCAACAGCAGCGATCAATGGTATATTTGCGTTTAAGTACATTTTACATACTTTCACACTTGCGCACTCGTGTGCTTAGGCACTTTCATACTTGCGTACTTACTCAAACACGTATTTGCTCACTTCGCGTAATTTCGCTTTCGCGCATTTGCATACATTCTTATACTCTCGCATACCTGTACACTCGCTTGAACGCTTGTATACGTACTTGCACACTTTGTATACAACTAACTAACTATTCTTCTAGTTGCAAAGTTTCGCTTTAAATACGTATGGTGGCCATGCACCCATTATTTAAATATTTTATTTTAATAAGATATAAATGTGAATCTTTGGATGCTTTTACCCCTGGTCGACACTGCTTACGAGGGCAACTGATAGCGGTGATAATCAAAATGTAACATAAAAAGCACATAGTTTTGTATTCATTTAAATATGCGGCGTCTAGGTGTCAAACGCGAATTAGAAAAATGAATTATTTTTATTTTTATGTGTCAGTATTTTCTGTTACCAGGGTAAGGGGCTTGAATTTTGGCTACTTTGTGGAAAACCAAGCCTCTATGTGTAAAACAAGCCTCTTTGTAAAAATGGCGCATGTTTTTTTAAAAGGAAAAACTAGGATTTTTTTCAAATGGAAAATTTTTGCTCAAAAAAAGGAAAATGAGTGTCATTTAAATGGACTTATTAATCTTTCTTTGAGAAAATAAATAAATTTTTAGGGTCAAAGTCACCAATATGGATGAATCAAAGATGACGGATACAGTCTTCGGCTTCTCCTCCTAGACCCTAGCGTCGGAAGAACAATTATACGCAATACCATTGTAACATATTTTTTAATTCTTTAAAAATTTCTCATAAATTAACATGAAACTACCTTCATTAAATTTGATTAATGAATGTTAACTGCAATGTATTTTCAACTACCTTCCAACATTTTATTATTGTTGAGAGTGAATTTTTCCATTGAACCCAGAAAAAAATATGTACTGGTGTAATGAACAAAATAAAAAACAACAGTACAAAAAATTAAAATGTGTGAAAGGAATGACAATTTACGTAGTGCAATATTAGTCATTAATGTTAAAGCCCTCTGTTTTTTTAACACATGTAGAAACATCAAATTGGCCACAAGAGGCAATTTAAAATTGTAATTTCCTTACTATTTTGAAAACATCTTTTTTGAGTCCGAGTTTCCGATATTGAAATGTATAATATTTAATAAGTATATTACTTTAGTACTTATACTTAATTATGACACTGAAGTATACTTGAGCAACTTTGTGAAATATTATTTTGTTAAATATAGAAATTGAGACTGAAAGAGAGATATTTATAAAATAATATTTTTGTCCACCTATTTAAAGTTAAGGGGAAATTTAATACAAATTTATGAGATAAATTCGAAAAAAAAAATATTTGTAATTTATTTCTCATTAAATTGTTTGTGTTGTTTTTATTGTTATTTAGAATAATTATTTAGACCACCCGATATTAAAACTACATACAACCGAGTTAGTAAACGGGAGCTTATATTTCTTTGGTACAGCATTTAGCCGGCTTCTTCAAGAGCTGTATGCCCAAACGTATTTTGTAAGTATGTACTTCGGATGGAAACAACACGAGCGATTGATATAAGAAGACTAAACATTTGCCAATGTAGGTGATAACTTTTTCTTCATGCAAAATTCCAGTTGAATCAGTGGTGCATAAAACACCCCTGTACAGTTAACTCATTTTGAACTATTGTGAATGGAACTTTAAAAAATTATATATTTGAGGTTCAAACCTGTTACTGGCATGACTTTCAGACAGTGTTTGGTTGTAATCGATGCCTGCGTTAAAACTCTTTTGTTCGTCTTCCGTGAACTGCTATCGCACATCGCCCCGCCTAAAGCCGCGTGAAAAGACGTTCCTGAATGTGTTGCGGGCTGCAGACAATCCTGGCGTTAATAAAATAGCCGGCAGAGACATTCAGCCGGGAGGGGGCCCTGCCAGTTTTCCCCGGGTGTATTGCGAGTTGCTGCCCCTCGTGGCATCGGAAGTTTGGCGAGGGAACCTCCAGGAGTTGCCGAATAGGAAGGATAGCTTCCTTGAAGGATTTGGTTGGTCCTCGAAACATACTCAGCGCTTGGGTGCAAGGAATGAAAACTCTCCCGAGCACAGAGACAGAAAACACGAAAGTAATGGAGATGTCAAAGATAAGATTAAGAGAAATGTGTTAGAATAAACAACTCCCAACAATCTTCGAAAATGGAAGATCAGAGAAAAAAAAAATCATTGTGGTCGGTCACCGAATGCTGATATTGTATCTCCACATCCATAATTTGCGCTAACTACATACATCACAGGAGCTACCAGTGAAAATCAGTTCAGTCAACCAGACGGGTGATACAAAGTAGTGACGTCAGAGCTGGAGGCAGAGGAAAGAGCCGTCATAATGTGAGTCCATAACTACTCGTGAGTGAATTCAAATTGTTGTAGCTGGTGAATTTAAATCAGTTTCAGAAAAGCAACATACATAGTTTCTGCTGTCGGTTGTCTGGTGACTGCGATGACGATCAAGAAAATGTCTACCGGAATGAGAGATCTGAACTTCCGTACAATTGCAAGGTTATTGTTAAGTCAACTAGTCAAATTTTTTAATCGATTTAGAACAAATTTTAATGATGTGAGAGATAATATCACACATATTAGAGTTTTAAAACGGTTTTGGCCGTGGTATTAACTGGAAAGAGGTCTTAGTAAAAATGTGAAAACCATTTCCATTAAAGAGCATTTGATATATTAAACAATATATTGAGAAACCATCCATTGAAAATAGTTTGATAGTTAAGGTAGGGTTCTTTAATTTTCCCACTGAAGCATAACAATTTCAACTGAGCGTGTGAAGAACAAAGAAGTCCGGCCTGCGTAGACAGGTACGGAAAATGTAAACACAGTTTAATCAAATATAGCTAATCTTTGCTGTTTCGTGTCACAACTGCGTCTCTTAAATTCTCAAGAGAAAGCGCACGCTGTCCAATTGTGCGGTGGAATTTTACACTGCAAACTTGAAAAAGAGTACTAACAGAAAATGTTGTCTTAGAAATAAGTATTAAATTAATAAAATGATGCAACAACCATGTTAAAATGTTCAATCGTACAATAAAAATAATAATGCTGCTTTTCTCATATGTCTGCAGGACTGTGTTGGTGCTAATGGCACACGCAATTTTCGAACATTTTCTGTGACACGGTCCACGCTTGTACAAATACATTACGTAAAACTTTACTCAAGAGTTTCTAGAAAATAATGTAATAGTAGGATTCAGTTGAAATAAAAGAATGAATTTTGTTACGCGTGTAGGAAAACGGGTTCGTAAGGATAGCCCAATTAATTTTATACAGTTTTATTCGCTACTTATGTTTACATTACTAATTAAATGATCGCACTTAAAAATGTCTGTTCACAAATCACTAAGTATATGTCGAGTCCACAGTTCACACTCCTCACTGGAGCTAGGCTCACCAGTGGTTCGCCTCTTACCTAACACCTGTCCGCACACACAGCCTCGGTCACACAAGCACGCTCCCGTCGCTCCACGTCTGCGCCACACTCTAAAGGTGGGAGGTGACCTCTCATCCTATTCGCTGGACTCGCACTTGACCCGACTCGCACTTTCGGTACCGGCGTCACCG
This sequence comes from Bacillus rossius redtenbacheri, assembly GCF_032445375.1. Taxonomy (NCBI): domain Eukaryota; kingdom Metazoa; phylum Arthropoda; class Insecta; order Phasmatodea; family Bacillidae; genus Bacillus; species Bacillus rossius. Next base: position 76,781,498 of record NC_086332.1, read on the forward strand.
CTCTTGTACCAGTTGGCCGTCTTTCTGGAGTGGTTGTGACGTGTCGCGTCATCTGAATTCCCAGGCCACTAAGGGGTGGATGAAGTGTCGAGGAAGGAGTGAGCGGGGGCAGGGTGAGGCGAGGTCGGCCTCACTAATCCCCAAAGGTATGCGCGAGTGACGTCAGTGGCCATGTTGGGTCCCCGGGCCAGACTCCCGCTCAGGTACCCGGCTCGCGTCGCAACCTTGCTTCTCAGTGCGCTCGTAACAATACCGATACATGTTTTATTAAATGCATAAAATTTTCAATTAAATGTTTTGATGTCAATATGAAATACACATATAATAAATGTGCGATCATTTAAAGTCATTTTATTATTACTATGTTATTGAAAACACGCACTTATATCACTGTATAAATGTAGCCTATGATATTATTTAAAGTTAACACACGTTTAAAATCTTCAAATATTATTTTTAATTTTACCAATGCTAACTAATTATGTGGCACTTGTTAATAATAACACTATATAACTGTGCACAAAAGCTGTGAGGCTAAGTTCACTCATTTTATTAGCATAAATAGATTCATCATTTAATGGTTAAAAAACACGCCGTGTTTAATCAGTACTAACACAAATAAATAAACAAAAAAAAGTAGAAATATAAATTCGTTTATTCATATTTTGTGTAAATTGAATAAAAACTAGCTGATGTAACCGCGTTTCGCTACGACAGTCTACAGTCAGAACAGCCCAGCTCATTATACATGCCCCTCCTCGTGGGTACGCCACTGCCACGCCTTAAACGAAGAAAAGAAAACTGAATATAATTTTGTACATTAAATCACGGAACAAAATAATTAAAACTAAGATAAACGAGAAGAAATATAAATCAAAACCGCAGTCTTCTTTTTAAGGACTTTCAAATTATATATATATATATATATATATATATATATATATATATATATATATATCTAACCGGATACCGAGTCGATATGATCGCAAAGATGATAATTACAGAAAAACTGGATTACGATCTCTGAAATCGAATGAGGCGTCAACACTGCGGTACCAGTTTCCATAGGACGAAGAAAGAATAAACAATGCAACGGCCGTTGTCTTGGAGTCCATCGGGAAAACTGGGTATAAAATCGTTTGAAAAAAAACTATGATAATCTATAGAAATAGAAATATAAAATTTCGTTCGTTTAAAATCTTAAATCTCCAAAAGTTCTTAACAAATTGCTTTGAAATTATGACATAGCGTCGCATTCGAATGTGCGCTTGTTTTTATTTATCTATGTCATACCTGTGACAGGTAAAAATATAGGTAATGTATGAGTAAAAATACAGATAAAAATATAGACAGGTAAAAATGTATATAAATAAATGTTTGTGTGTTTTCCTTCTGTTTTGTAAATATACATATATGGATAGGAAGATATAAACTTAGAGAGATAGAGATAGAGAGAAGTGGATATACAGTTACCTATATAGAGAGATATATAGTGACATGGAGAGATATGGATATAGATATATAAATATATAGAGAGATGTAGTGAGATTTATAGAGGGGCCTAAAAAGAGTGATATTGAGATAGAGAGAAATGCTTTGTGTATATGTACCTACTTCAAACAAATTACAAAAATAAATAAATAAATAAAGAAGCAAAGCAACACATGCCACTCATTAGTTTTTAAATAAAGCCCTTTGAAGTACAAACGGAATCTCTCTGGAGGATCCACGTGCCAAATTTCACGGCTCTAGGCTTCGTCATCTCCGTTCTACGGGAGCTATAGACCGACCGACAAACTCTCCATTTTAATAATATAATATAGTTTGCAGCTAAAATAAACTGATAGCTGTGGTAAACCTACACATTTATTGCGGCAAAAAATATACGAAAAAAATATTTAACTAACACTTATGATTATATTTTTGTATGCACATAATTTAAAAAAAAAATAACACGAACACACATATAAATTGCACAAACATCAGTGGACACTCGGGTAATACGTACATTCGTTTGAAATTTCACTGTTTTTACATGCTTTATATTAGCTTCACCTGTATGTTTGTCTGTCCGTCTGTAACTCTGTCCGTCTGTAACTCTGTCCGTCTGTAACTCTTTCGACTAAGAGTGAGTGACTCATCACTGTAAAATGTCCCATCCATTTCATTACGTTCGTTAGCCGAGCGGTCTAAGGCGCGCGACTTCTGTGACGTCAGCTTTCGGATTCAGCGATCGTGGGTTCTACTCCCGGCCACGCCGAAAAAAAAAATGTTTTTTTTTCCCCCGGTAAATTCTAATATTATATCCATACATCTAACTGCAAATGATTCGTAGAGACTTTACCATTTCTTTGTGGCGTTGCAACTCCAAATAGTTATCTCAGATGGTAATAGGTAGTGTCGGTAACTCATTTCCCTATGATAATTATACATAAATATAGTTTAAAAAACTAAAAAAACATGCTTTTAAAGAATATCAAACTAAAAAGTTAAAAATAAATATAGTTTAAAAAACTAAAAAACATGCTTTTAAAGAATATCAAACTAAAAAGTTAAAAAAAAATATAGTTTAAAAAACTAAAGAAACATGCTTTTAAAGATTATCAAACTAAAAAGTAAAAAATAATTTTAAAATTAAATTTATGACAATAGTAGGCTATATAAGCAATACTAGTATAAATGAGAAAAAAGCATGGGGCGCTTAATATTCAAAAAATATGGCACAAAGCGCCCCATGCTTTTTTCTCATTTATACTAGTATTGCTTATATACTATTGTCATAAATTTAATTTTAGAATTATTTTTTACTTTTTAGTTTGATAATCTTTAAAAGCATGTTTCTTTAGTTTTTTTAAACTATATTTATTACAGCTTTGTGTCCGTCATATGCACCGCACGACCTGTAAACTGGACCCTCGTTTTTTTTTCTTTACTCCGGTACGCGGCACGATAAAACTGAGGTAGCGTACGTTAATTGCGGCGCGACTCGCCCCGACTGCAATCAAGAGTTCTGGCCCGCGGGCGGCGGCCTCGTCCTTGCCGCACGGGAGCGCGGACTCTTGCTCTCGCGCGAGTGTGCGCGTGCGTGTGTGTATGTATATTTCCTTCATTTCGTTGAATTATGGGAGCGCGCGCTGGCGGGCGGGGCGGGGCGGGGGATGATGAACGTCGCGCGGCCCCCGTGGGAAACAGAGAGAGACGGAACGACGCGGCTGCGGGAGTGCGAGGAAGAGAGCGGTAGATGTACATTTGGAGCGGCTTCTGTGGGAGTGAAAGGGTGGGAGGGGGGGGGGACCACCAATCTACTGCGGCCCACGATGGATGAGCTAGCCGCTGTATCAAGCGGACCGGACACTAAATCAAAACGCGCTGTTCTCCTCGCCCCAGCTTGCCTACCCGGGCAGCTCGAGGGTAGGGGAAATTACTGCCGGGATGATGTAGGAAAGGGGTTTGAGGAAAAAAAAAAAGAGCCAAAAGGAGCAGGGGAATAAATTGCGGCGGGTGAAAGACGTGAAGAAAAAAAAAAAAAAAGAGAGCTGTAAGTGAACGACCAGAATTGAATATGATAACGCGCGCGCTGCGGTCGTTGAAGGCCTCACCAAGAGTTGATGTTGTTGAGGGAACCTCCTCGGCTCGCGTGGTGTTTGTTTTTTGTTGTTGTAGTTGTTCTGCCCTAGCGAGGGGGGGTTCCGGAACTAATGCCCCGCGTGAGTGATGAGCTGTCGGGCCGGAGAAGATGTAAACAAACACGCGTCATGATGGGATTCGACCCGCCTCCCGCGGTAGCGCCGCGGCGCGATTGAGCGCGCGTGCAATCGGCGGAGCTGCGTGAGTCGCCGACCAGACCCACGGCCGATCATTTGTTCCTCCAGGGCGCGCGGGGATCGACGGCAAACGTAATCTAATTAGCGACGATCCGGGTAGGACGGTTTCATGATCTATTTGGGATGGAGTCGAATCAAGACGAGACCGTTAAGCGGCAATAAATAACAAGGATTGTTCTTGGCGTGATACGTTTCGAGCGTGAGAGCATTGAAGGCCTCAGCTTGAGTTGCTCTGCAGGTGTTCGGAATACAATTTTCAAAAAGGAAATGATGATCGGCAACGCCAGTCCTGAGAGGAGTTCCTCAGCCCTTCGAAGACTTAACAACTTTCGTGTGGTAGTGAATATCACAATATCGACTCACAATACATTCCAGTAAATGCAGATCACGTTTTTGTTATATTTGCAAAAACAGGAAATCGAAGCGTTCTCTTTTTGTCGAAGCATGCAAATGGAATTTGTATAAATTAAAAAAATCACATTAATTGTGTATATCAAATTTAATTGCAATTTTATTTTATAATAAAACATTTACATCGAGAAATGATTTTAATATAACACCTTGAATAGATTCATAAATTATCTATTTTACATACTTTCGCCAATAAATTTTTTTAGCTACACTATATTTATAAGTTTAAAATAACTGTCTAGTTGCTTTTTTTTACTACAGCAATTGTAATGAAATTGCATTGTGTTACTTGAGTTGAACGAACCAAATACCGATTGCTATATCAATGACCCTCGTACCATTGATATACGCCCAATAATGGTCAACACAGCATTGATATTACAAAACTACTAAACTATATGTTATTTTAACGAAGAGTTCGAGTAAATATGTAATAAGGATCTTTTCAGCAATCTATAAATGTATTTAAAAGGAAAAGCTAATATTTTAAACACCATGTCTCAATAAGTTAAAAAAATGGTTTTTTTTAAATGTATTTAGGACTAATATTTACTAAAAAAAAGAAAACTCTTAAAAAAAACTCTTTCAGCACAGCCTACAGTTGTAAGTAGATTTCGAAGAATCGATTTCTTCTGGATATGTTCGAGAAATTTATGTGAACTTCTTGGAAAATTTTAAGAACTTACTTTATTTAACATCCTATATGTTCTCCAATATTTCAAAATGATCGAATAAATATTTTCTCATAGTCCATGCAGCGAAAATGTTTCTAACGTTTTTAACTAAATATATCCAGCACAAAAAACTTAGAACGAATTGCACATTATGCCTACTAAGGTAGTTATGCATTTTTGACCTTCAAACACTATTTTGAATCCGTTCATACGTGTTCGTACAAAAGTTAGCCTTAGATCAAGATTTAACATAATATTGATATGGTTTATAATAAATTCGAGAAAATTTGAGAGTAAGGAAGGTTTGATTTTTTTTATTCGTACCCCTGTTTTTACGGTAACTGTTCGTCTTGTCAAAAAAAGTTTCAGCCAAAGGTTTTGGATTAAGTATAGTATTTTCGCAATAGATAATATCGAATTTATAGTACACCTACTAAAAAAAGTTATAATTTTATTTCTATATCAACCCTTGCTATTTTAACCCCTTGCAGTAATGGTTGATTGCTAAAAATTTACTTAAAATAAACGTTTTACACAATATTTATATGTTTGAAATAAATAAGAACGGATTCGATAGTGTACAAAAGTAGTACTTATATAAATGTATGTCCGAGTTCTGGTGCCGGTACGAGGAGCGAGGAGATGGGCCGACATCTTGGATTGTGACGTCACGGCGGCTCTCTTGAATGACCTTGACCTTTGACCTTGACCTTTGACATTACCTTCAATCCTGCCGCCATCTGAGATTCCGCCATAATATATTATGTCACATCCGCCATTTTGTTTTCCACCATATTGGATTCTAGAATTTTCAGCCATTTTGGATTATGACGTAATCGTTGCAATTTTCGTTACGGCCACCATTTTGTAATACCGTAACAAATTATCATAAAATTTTGGAAACTATTTTAGATTTATAAAAAAAAAATATAGAGTAAAATTTTAGTAAAAACATTCGGCTAATTTGGATTAAAAAGTCATATTTTAAATTTATGACCACCATCTTTAAAATCTGTAATTATTATCAGAATTTATTTTTAAAAATAATCAAAATTTATTAAGGCAATTTATTAAGAAAAGAACAATACAATAACTATAGGATTATTTAGTAAAAATTTAAATGTAATATCTCAAACGGCGCCAAAGATATAATAATTATACCACAAAAAATAATAGCCAGTATCTTTAAATTGACAAAAAGTTTAAAGTTTTCGTTTATTTTAAAGTTAAAGTTAAAATAATGAATCCTGTTTCATTTGAATTCCAAAAAATAAAAATAAAAATACTGTAAGTGATGATTTGGCGACATGAATTTTTCCAATGAAACGAAACTCTGAATAAATTTTCATGTCTCATTTCGAAAAAAAAAAAAAATTCATGCGACGATTGTTTTCTCAGAAATAACCTGCAACACATGGAGAGCACCAGCAGTTTTCTTGCCAGAAATAACCAGGAGCACACGGAGAACACCAAAAACAGTCTTGACAGGTGTAATCATGAGCATACCGAGAAAACCAACAAAAGTTTTGAAAAATCCAGCTCAGTGAATGTTAAATTTAGAATATAGGTATATATAGTATGCCTTTCATAACATGCTTAGCATAAATCTGTTACAAATATGAATATGCATAAAATATATAAAAATATGCTAGGCATATTATTTTACTAAATATGCAAGCATACATACCTATAACTGTATACATCCCTGTGACGGGATCGTTTCCCGGTCGAATCCCTGTGACGAGATCGTATCCCTGTGACGAGATCATAACACTGTGACGAGATCGTATCCCTGTGACGAGATAATTACCCTGTGAAGAGATTGTATCCCTGTGACGAGATCGTATTCCTCTGATGAGATCGTATCCTTAATGATTTGAATGTTTGTACAAAATGTGAGAGTTATTTTCGTTAAATGTGTTTAGTCAAGCCTGTAGTCACGACTGAAGATTTTAAAATGAGGAACCCTCTTGGTATTGTAGTAAGAATAATTTTTTTTTCAGGATTCTTGGTCCTATGGTAGGCGTAAAAACATGCTTAGTTATTTACCCTATTTTATTCATACTGTATGTCTGACAGTTCGGAGACTTTGTCTTGTCTGCTTGAAATATGTAATATTTGTTTGAAAGCAATTACAGGTATCGTCCAATAATGTCTCATGGTTCGGAGACCGCTTGTTCTATATTATTGACATTGTAGGTACATGACCTGGGTTCGTGGTTCGGGGACACTTAGCCTATATGCTTGTCATTGGAACTATATATATTTTTTTTAAGTGGACCGAATACTGCCTCCATTGTAGGCATAGTGATATCGAGTAACATATATATTTAGCCGGTAGGAGTCCTTGTTTGCAGAGAATGATTAATTAAATAAATATTTAAGAGCATAAATAAATTTTTGTATCGACCAAGGAACGAACCAAGTAATTAAATGAATCGAATCAAACATTATATTAATAGGTGATTTTTTGATGATTTTTAGATGTTTTTTCAGAATTTCGAGGTTAAATATTACGAATTTCTAAGATGGTGGCGAATATGTCATCAATGGCTTACTGGAGGATGGTAGATGAGAAATTTAAGCAGCCTTTTTAGGATTTTGACCATGCTTTATTAAATGTGTTTTTTTTTAACCTAGAATAACCGATTTTAGATCGATCAATGATCAAACAAGTATATGAATCGATCGAATCAGTTGGTAAATTAATGAGAGATTTTTTAAAATGATTTTTGGAATTTTTTTCGAATTTATAGCCTAATAATTGCAGATTTTCAATATGGTGATCGTAACGAAAATTGCAACGATTACATCATAATCGAAAATGGCTGAAAACTATGGCGGAACATTTTTACTGAAATTTCACTATGTTACAACGCTTGAGAATAGAAAGCTCTTATTATTTGCAACCATTTTTTCCAATAAACATGTTCCCGGAAACGCGTAGTTAAGCCCCTGTAGCCCCAGAAAGAGTCAGCGTAGGCAACCCGTTGGGCTTTGTGCGAGACAGACGATGCTGTGGTGAATTACGTGTTTACGACGCCGGGCAGCGCTCGAGAGGACTGTACGATGTCGAATGCTGAACCCCGCCCCTTTTTACTTCCGTTGGTGGCGCCCTCGCCTCTTTTCTTCCGTTCGTGCCGTGCCATAGCACTGCGCAGCGTGACATCGCAGTGTCGCAGTGTGTTTTGATATCACTGGTGGTCTGTCGTTGACTGTTCTGTCGTACAAGCAAACTCGTGGTGTCATTTCTTTCGCTGTGGTTCTGAAACGGACGACGTTTTAGTGGAGCTCAATGGAGTACACGTTTAGTGAGTACACGGACATGCTGCTTGTTTACGGGGAAGCTGGACAAAATGGACGAGCCGCCCGTCGTCTGTGCGAAGAACGATATCCGGGTCGTAGGATTCCAGCTCACACCATGTTTGCAAGACTTACTCAGCGAATACATAATACTGGTACATGTGCCGTCACAAGACCAAATGCTGGTGCTCCACGCAGGGTTCGTACTCCCAGTTTTGAAGAAGATGTACTTCAGAGATTTGAGGAGAGTCCGGGTACAAGCAAAAGGGCAGAAGGTTCCGATATGGACGCTGACAAAATGGCTGTTTGGCGAGTTCTTCATGAGCAACTCTTGTACCCGTACCACCTTCAAAAAGTGCAACACATGGGTCCGGCTGACTATCCTCTTCGCATGACCTTTTCTCGTTGATACATTCGAAGAGTATTGAGGAACCCCGAGTTAGCGGTTTTATTCAGCGATGAAGCCAAGTTCACTCAAGACGCTATTCTCAATTCGCACAACAGTCATGTTTGGAATGATGTCAATCCGCATGCAAAGTGTGTTACAGGTCGCCAGGAACGTTTTTCAGTTAATGTGTGGGCCGGTATTGTTGACGGCGTACTCATCGGGACATTTTTTCTTCCGCCACGACTTACCGGCGCCGGATACCTCCACTTCCTTCAGAACGAACTACCAGGTCTTCTTGAAGAGGTTCCATTGCATGTCCGACGTGTGATGTGGTACCAACATGACGGGGCACAACCTCATTTTTCCCTGCAAGTGCGAGAGTATTTAAACCAAACATTTCCAAACCGAGGGATTGGACGAGCGGGCCCTGTCGCATGGCCGCCAAGGTCACCGGACCTAACCCCGTTAGATTTCTTTCTGTGGGGTTACGTAAAAGGGCTTATCTACGCTATGCCAGTAGAAACGGTAGAAGAGCTTACACAGCGAATCATTGAAGCGTTCGAAATCATAAGGTCGACTCCACACAAACTCCAGCGTATCCGTGAAAACATAATTCGCCGTTGCCACTTCTGTGTCGCTCAGGGTGGGCGTGTTTTTGAGCCGTTGCTTTAGGCTGTCACGTTGTTAAAACGTATGCAACAATTTCAATGATGTGAAACAAAAACGAAGCTGTGATTGATTTCAGAGTGAAATTAAAATCTTTGCCACGATTAAAAAGGTTATTTCTCTACTCGAACGCCCGCACATCCACAAAAAAAACACTCTACAACGGGTTGCCTACGCTGACTCTTTCTGGGTCTACAGGGGCTTAACTACGCGTTTCCGGCAACATGTTTATTGTCAAAAATGGTTGCAAATAATAAGAGCTTTCTACCCTCAAGCGTTGTAACATGAATTTTGATACACTCTGTATATGTACTTTTTTATAAATTTTAAAATTTTTCTTAAAATGTTCTGTAATTATTACGAATTTTTAAAATTGCGACCGTAAAGAAAATTGCAACGACTACATCATAATACAAATGGCGAAAAGTTCTAGAATACAATATGGCGGAGAACCAAATGGCGGCTTTAACATCATAATCCAAGATTGCGGAAACCAAAATGGCGGAATCGAAGATGGGGAATCCATGATGGCGGCCGGGTCTAGTTCAAAGTAATTAAAGATGGCCGCCGTGACATTCCAATCTAAGATGGCGGACCGTCTCCTCGCTCTACGCACTGGCACCAGAGCTCGGACTTATATTTATATACCACTACTTACATAGTACGGAGGTTTTAGTGTTTTTCCATTCCAACCCCTAGTTTTTCCAATCCCTTGCCGGAATGGTTCGTCTTATCAAAAATTTTGAGACCAAAGATTTGGATCATTTTTAGAAGATTTACATTTAATTGTTAAAGATTTTATAAAATACCTTATAAGGAAGTTACGAACTTTATCGCCTTAAAACCCTGTTTATTTCACCCTAAGCAGCAATAGTTGGTTCTATCAAAAATAGTTGATGACAAAAGTGTTGGATAATATTTATAAGGTTTACAAACAAATTGAACGGATATAATATTGTACTTATTAAATAAGTTTTTTTGTTCTTCAGTCCCTGCTATTTTCCACTCCCCCCTTCCCAATTGATGGAATGGTTGATAATATAATTTCTTCGGACGAAATTTGTAGTTAATAATTTAAAGTGTTACAGTAAATAAGAACAGACTTAATAGTGCACATTATACGGAAATTATGCATTATTTAAAACTCTACCCTTGTTTTTTTTTAAATTATTTCAAAATTTTTTTAGATAAAAAATATAAGATTTACAAACAATTTGACTGGATTCGATGGTGTGCCTACTGAAGGAGTTATGGATAATTTTTTGTCCTTTAACCTTTGCTTTTTCCCACGTATGAAAAAAATTATTTACACAAAAGTTTTTGGTTTACAACCGTTTCATATTATGGTAGTTATAACGAGTTTTCTATTTTTCAAAAAACCTTCCCTATTTCTACCCCTTTGGTGGTATTTTGCCCATTAACAAACTTGACCGAGATTTTCCATTAATATATTTTATGTATCGGTGTGAAGTGATTTGTGTGAATTTCCGGCAGTAATCGTGTCCATAATAATGTGATATAGGGTAGACCGGGGGAAATCGGGTCAATTTTTTTAAATTCCTGAATAAGTATAAAACCAATATTAATTTACCATAAAATAATCTACAGTAATATCAGTCATACATTTATGTACATATTTACATACAAACCTTAGCCAATCTTCCTTACGAATTGACATTAAACTTGATAAAAGGAAAATGAAATTTTTTGACCCGATTTGGACAGAAGTGGGGTAAATCGGATCACAAGTGGGGCAAATCGGATCAACAGATTTTCTTTACTGTTTTGACAGACACATTCCGCATACAAACTGTTTACACTGAAAAGCATTGACACAGCGCTCATGGTACCACATTTTGCAAGACTGGCACTGAATCCAGTCTCCAGCAGTGCAGCTTCTGATCTCTTTGTATGCAATTTTGCACATGTTGCAGAGAACATCTTCCTCATCATCCTGGCCTTCTTCAAAATTTCCAACTCGGATGCGTTTTTAGTTTTTGTTTGCTTCTTCGTCTTCAGAGGTTCAATTTTTCTTTGCTTTGAACTTAATTTAACACCTGCTTCTTGCTTTTCAATTTCCCGGATTCCAACAATGTGCGATTCTCTTTTGACAGTAGCCTTAGAGAAGCAACAGTTTTTCGTTCACCTATTCTCTTTGGTGTTAATTTTTCCGGTGTTGGTAACAGGCATCTCACTTCTTATGTGGTGCTCCTTCCACTTACATCTTTGGCAGTGAACTCGTAATTATATATTTACATGGATAATATTTTCAGTATTTTAACATGTCCTCAAACTTTAATATTATAAGTACTTACAAATTTTAACTAAAGTTGAAGTCATATGCCTAAATTCATTTTTTCCACTTATTTAGAATAGGTCTTAACTTAAATATTGAGAAAGAAGAATAAAGTGCTTCACAATATATAGCAAATATATGAAGCGACCTGATTTCCCCACTGTATGCAGTGACTCGTTTTACCCCAACGGCAGCGACCCGAGTTACCCCATTTCGCACTTTAAAAAAAAGAAAAATATTATAAATTCTGTCAAACATATAGAGCTTCAGTAATGCAGAAGAATGTTAATTGGGTACATATTTTCGTACTCCATTACTTAAACTACAATACTATTTCGAAATGCGAACGTAAAGGCTTATTTGAAACAAAATAAAACTTACATTGTTATGAATTTTCCACTTCAGGACTACACAGGTTCGGGTTCATGTCGCACAGACTACCAGAATGATGTTACAGAATATGTTCGCCTTGTAGTGGACGGTTGTATAGACAGATAGCAGCACTCTTTGGTAGGTTCCGTAGACTTCAGTTCATTCTTTCGCCACAAGACAGCAGATCTTGTTACGATGACCCGGTTTACCCTGTGACCCGATTTCCCCCGGTCTACCCTATAGGATATATATATATATATATATATATACATATATATATATATATAAATATCATAATGGCAATGGCTACAATAGGTAGTTTTTCTTCGAAATATACATAATAATGTATGAAACTCCTAAGAAGATATTTCTTTTTCAAAATGTAGGGGTGATACAAGGGTTAAAATATTTTACAAAGAATTTATATTGCTTAATGTTTTAGAAGTACGTACGTACTTAATAATTAAGTACTGTACGTAACACCAAACCTTAGCAAATAATTTACATTTTAAAGTATATCATTTTTTAAATGTACTTTTTATTTTATTGAAATGTAACGAAAATATTAATTCCATTTGAAATGAAATCACTAGAAAAACAAACTTTTTTATACATTTTTATTATAAATTTACATTAATTTTTAACTTGCAAGCAAAATTTGCATCACCAGAAAAAAACTATGGCAAATAAAAAGAACAAATTAATTAAAAAATACTTTATGACTGGTAATGATGTGAGAAATAAAAAATAAATTAAATGAACCGAAATTTTATTATTTAAAGAGATCCTGTGACCTCTGCGATTTGCTGGTAAGCTTACAAAAACTTAATAAAACCGCCTAAAATTTGTCGTTTATTTTTCAGTTACTATTAGTATTGTGTTGGTGGCGCGAATTATAATTGAATGTCAACTGTGGCGGCTATGCGTCATAGCTTACTGACTGTAACACGCTAAAACATTGCAAACCGCAGACATACGCGGAGATTCTTTTCGTCTCGAAGCACACTTTCAGGGGCTCACCTAGCCAGGGGTTTATTTGTGTTCGTGAGGCGGGTTGATAAGTGCGACTCTCAATGGTGCTTCTAGCGCGGTATCGCCTCTAAGCGCAAGGTTCTGAACCGGCGCGCAGTCTTTACGTCGTGCATGAGGCAACTATGAAATTTGAGCAGGAACCATAACATTATATGGCTAAGGAAATGAAGATAAAAGGTGTAATGAAAGTCTCATGAGTGGTTTTTTTTCACGAACCTGTACCCCGTGTTTCAAGTCAGACAATTACTCTGAAAACACGCGTTTTTAGCCATTTTCACTTTTCTGAATGTACAGTTTGGAAATTATTATACGGAAACAGGACTTTTCGTCCGGCCTCAAGATTATTCTTAGGTGCTTTTCGCAAACAAACACCACTGGGGTCTGTTTGAGGTGTTTTCAAATAGCGTAGTATTACCTGTAGCTCTGCACAGTGGCGTAGCCAGGATTTGTGTATGGGGGGTGTTGAGAAGCATGCCCCCCCCCCCCCCCCCCCCCCCGTATTAAAGCGGATGGTCCGGGGGGCCTCCCCCGGGAAAATTTGGATTTTAAGGTGTAAAATAAGTGCTATTTTAGCAGTTTTCGGTTCTTAAATTTAAATATTGTAATGGTAAAAATGTTATTGATTTTAATATTAAATTTGTTTGAGTGATGAATAAGAAATTAATTAAAGATTTGGTGCTAAGGGGGCGGGGGGGGGGAGGGTTGAACCCCTAAACACCCCCCCCCCTGGCTCCGCCCTTGGCTCTGCACGCCGTGTGCCTGCTTCACGCGGCAGTTCTTGCTAAGGGGTGGGGCGCGTGCACTTCCCGTGGCCAGCAAGTGAAGTCCCCGGAGGTCCGCGCCGCGCCTGTGGGTCGCCCAGGACACTGGGCCAAGCGAAGAGTTAACACTGGGACGAAACTTTCAAACGACTTCATTGATGTGAAACACTTTAGCTCTCGGTATACGGCATTTGTTGGGAGTAGTTGCGTGAATGCCACCTAAGTTGCAAACAACTGAAATGTGCAACTCACGGTACTGCCTTCTGTTGCGGATGGCGCGAACAAAAGTTCACAAAGCCAAAGGTAAACTGTATAATATTAACTATTTTATGTATTTTAAATCATGGGTAGCATTTTAATAAAAATACTTGTCGAAAATCAGGTGTAAAGACGAGGTTTAGTATTTTTTTTTCAAGTCTTCATCGCTTTTATCGGAGCCATTTCTTTATTTTTGGTTTAACATTTCGATCTACAGATCAAATAATTCAATAGTCCCGCAACGTGTTCTAGCGGCGGGTAAGGAAACTACGCGTCAATAAATACAGTTGGATAAACAGTTTATCACGATCGGCATTAATTTAAAGAATTCTACGTTAAATTTCGTGCCCAAGTTTCTTATTATAAGTGTATTTGTAACATGAGAACACGTGAATTTACACGTTGCTGAAGTTAGATGTTACACATCTCTAGCGAGTACTGAAAGACTATAGATCAAATTTTATTTTGCGGCAGTGGCCGTCTACAACGATGGCATTTCTTATTCGCGCTTACTAACCATCACCAGGCGTGGTCAAGTAATGTCTCTTGTGTTGCAATACGGTGATGGCGAAGAGTTACGTGACTTCAACTACGTCTCAGCATGCCATCATCTGGCCAGGTTTGTCGAAAGAATAAAACTACCCGGGGGCTAATAATTTAATCGGGCCTCCTCCCCTTTCCTTAAAGTACAACTTTTAAAACTCCACAGTTGAAATATTTAAAAATGAATGCGTGTACTTATGACCGCGCGTTAGAAGTTATGCTCACTTGGCGTAATAAATAACTAACATTAATTTTGCATGCAAATAATTAATACAATTATAATAATATAATGATTGGAGTGATATTATAAATATTGTTGGTAAAGTATAAATTTAATCAAGTTAAATATTTAAATTGTTTCTCAGTATTCATAAAATGAATTATTTAATCTAGTAAATTAAACTAGATGAATTTTATTTTATAACGAAAATAAATAAATATTCAATAAAATCAATAAATAATTGTAAATCATAATGCAATTAATAATAATATGTTATGAAAATAAATTATACACACGGGAACATAACCTCACTTTATAAATACACTTGTAAAAACTTATAAACACGATTTTTATCACTAATATTATCAATAGTTTTTTGATTATACATACCAGTATTCGATAGCAATCACTAAAGTATATGATTTAAAAGCACATACATAATTATATTGTGTAGCCTTTTTTTCATACTGTAGGTAATTTTTGTTGCATGTTGTGCCCTCATTGTAAGAATTCACTAACATTTTTTTTTTTTAATGTGCCAAAGATATATAACTTCAAAAATCCCAGGAAAGGAAACTTACCGTGGCTATAACTGCAAAAGTGAAAAGCAATAAGTAGTATAGTTTGGCCGGTCCTGAAACACGGGTCCGGGGCGAGGAGCGAGGAGCTGACCGAGCTCTGAGGTCACGTCCATCTCTGACGTCACGGCGGACATCTTGGATGAGTGTAACGGGACACAGCGTAACGGGACAAGTAGGACATTGACCTTTGACCCTCAAAATTTGCCAAAAATGGGCAAAAATTGCCCAAAATTCCTCAAAATTCGTCAAAATTTACATTTCTGTGAAAAAAAATTCCTCCAAAAAATCTCAAAAAATTCCTCAATTCAAAAATTAGAATTTCGAAAATCCTCAAAAGTCGTTTTGCCCTAGAAATAACCCAAATGTCCCCATAGTGGCTTAAAACTCCTAAGAGCTAGCTGCTCTAAGCCGCCGAGGTCATGACCTTGAAAACTAGAATGCCATGGCAGCCATATTGGATGATGACGTCACCGTTGCAATTCCGTTACGGTCGCCATCTTTAAAATCTTTATTTATTATCCGATTTTAACGATTTTTTTAAATATTATAAAAGAACAAATAATAAAATTTAATAAAGTTTTTATAAAAAACAAACATTTACGACACGGAGCTCGGACTCCTCGGTTCGAACCCAGTGAGGGCAAAAAAAATAATTAAAAATGACGACCGATCCTTCCCCCGCGGTGGATGCTGGCATACTGACTCCCACCACTTTTTACCATTCATATATACCATCAGGTAGTATGACGTAATGTCCGCCATCTTGTCTTATATGCTGGAAGCCATCATCATCATTGTATCGTCGGCTAGAGTGCGCCGATGACATGCTAGTTTAATTCGTATCCGCTAGAGTGCAGTAATAATTTATTACGGAGGTGCCCCCCGCCATCTTGAAATTCGGCCACCATCTTGAAATCATGTAATAATGTAGCTACAAAAGCGGGAAAAATTCCAAAATTCACTAAATAAATCACTCATTAACTTACATATCGATTCGATCCGCTCCAGTCCTTGGTTCGATCCTCGATCGATGCAATAATGTTTAATTTGATGAAAAAAATAATAATTCCAATAAACCATGTTCAACATTCTTAAAGAGACATTTGGAGCTGTTGGAGCTAAGAAGTAGTCGTTGCACGTCTATGCAGGGCTAAATGTTTATAAGATTGCTGGCTTTCGCAAGTGATTCTGTAGTAGGATAGAAATTGTGTAATAAATATTATGTTTGTAAAAGACTTTGTGGTGTTTTATTTCTCGAACCTTACACTTTTCTGGTACTTTTTTAAAATTAAAGTTATTTTGTATCGGCCAGGGATCGAACCAAGGATCTTAGTCAATATAATCAATCGGTATATAGATTACAAATTTATTTAATGAATTTTGAACTTTTTCCCAAATCTCTAGCATTACAATTACGAATTTCCAATATGGTGGTCTTGATGTCTGATAGGATGATGGTAGTAGAGGATTTAAGTCTCTTTAAGAATGTTGAACATGGTTTATTGGAATTATTATTTTTTTTCATCAAGTTAAACATTATTGCATCGATCGAGGATCCAACTAAGGACTGGAGCGGATCGAATCTATATGTAAGTTAATGAGTTATTTATTTAGTGAATTTTGGTTTTTTTTTCAGGATTTTCTAGCTACATTATTACATGATTTCAAGATGGTGGCCGAATTTCAAGATGGCGGGGGGCACCTCCGTAATAAATTATTACTGCACTCTAGCGGATACGAATTAAACTAGCATGTCATCGGCGCACTCTAGCCGACGATACAATGATGATGATGGCTTCTAGCATCGAAGACAAGATGGCGGACATGACGTCATACTACCTGATGGTATATATGAATGGTAAAAAGTGGTGGGAGTCAGTATGCCAGCATCTACCGCGGGGGAAGGATCGGTCGTCATTTTTAATTATTTTTTTGCCCTCACTGGGTTCGAACCGAGGACTCCGAGCTCCGTGTCGTAAATGTTTGTTTTTTATAAAAACTTTATTAAATTTTATTATTTGAATTTTTTTATAAATTTAAAAAAAAATTTCGTTAAAATCGGATAATAAATAAAGATTTTAAAGATGGCGACCGTAACGGAAATTGCAACGGTGAGGTCATCATCCAATATGGCTGCCATGGCATCCTAGTTTTCAAGGTCATGACCTCGGCGGCTTAGAGCGGCTAGCTCTTAGGAGTTTTAAGCCACTATGGGGACATTTGGGTTATTTCTAGGGCAAAACGACTTTTGAGGATTTTCGAAATTCTAATTTTTGAATTGAGGAATTTTTTGAGATTTTTTGGCGGAATTTTTTTTCACAGAAATGTAAATTTTGACGAATTTTGAGGAATTTTGGGCAATTTTTGCCCATTTTTGGCAAATTTTGAGGGTCAAAGGTCAATGTCCTACTTGTCCCGTTACGCTGTGTCCCGTTACACTCATCCAAGATGTCCGCCGTGACGTCAGAGATGGACGTGACCTCAGAGCTCGGTCAGCTCCTCGCTCCTCGCCCCGGACCCGTGTTTCAGGACCGGCCAAACTATACTACTGCAATATTTTCGTACTAGTATCAGGATTGATTCAGGCCGCAAATAAATCCGGAAACTCTACCGGGCTCCCCCTGGATTTTGAACCACCGCCTCCTCCCCTATCGCCGGCCCTGTTCCTGGCCACCCGCGACTCCAGGGTCGACACCGCAATGCTGTCCGAGCTGCGACGGTAGGTAGGGCAACGTCTCCAGAACAAAAGACAGTTCCCCGCTGGGAAGTCCGGCAGATCACACGCTATTCTCTTCTTTAATTAGTCGCGAACAATGCCGCGAGGAGCGCGCGACACGTAGGCTGGAGGGAAAGTTGCAAGTAATGCGTGCGCGCAGCACCTTCGTACTAATCGCGTCTCCACAGACTGAGAGATTTCCGTTTGTTAAGCCCCTATCACACGCGACAGAAGTTTCCTGGGCACAGGGACGTAGCCAGGGGAGGGATCCGGAGGGTCCGGACCCCCCCCCCCCCCCCCTTCCCGGTTCACGAGAAAGAAGCTAAACCCGAAGAAAATACAGAAGATTTGCTTAGGTTACCTACAGAGATAGTGTTTGTGAAGGATTATTGATGTCCATACTGGGCTCCGGTAGTCTCTATCTTCCCATTTTTTACTCAACTTTCCTCGATCTCGGATTTCAAAGAGGGCAGTATTTGGTTCCGACATTATCTATTTTTGATATCAGTTCACGCACTTCTACGGGAAAATTTCCTCAGTCAGTCGCAATCACACGTCTAACATGGACAAGTTCGTGACGCGGACGAAAAGAAAAAGAGTAGCTGACTCTCCTCAGGTAAGTTTGATGTTATAAGATATTATTTTATTTGTTAAACCTATGCACATATTATAAATCCGAAAGTGTGTTTGTGGGTTTATTGGTTTGTTTGTCCGTCTTTCATGCTTCAACAGAGTGAACCGAGTGACTTTATTTTTGATATGCAGACAGTTTAGTAAAATTTTAAATTGATAACGAACACCTGTGCACTAAAGTTAGAGGTTGGGAAATTTCACTTATTTCTGTGTCTAATGTATTTTCTCTCGTTTGATCAATGGTTGCTATCTTTGCTAAAAGCCATTTTAGTCATGACGCGGTTGAATGTGATTTTATTGTTTGTTTGTTTTTGGTCTGTTTATTGGCTTTGATATTCTTATGGCATGGAAGACACTGTGGCCCAATAGTAGAAGAATAAAAAATACAAGTGTTTGAAACTTAGTTAATGACCAAATTATTAAAGGAAAAAAAAAGTGGTTATCATTTCAGTTTTTAGAAATTATTTTCCCACTATGACGAATAAAATTAGTGCTTAGCACGCGGGATGAGTATCTCACACTGTTGAATCTAAACACACTTTTCTGTGTATTGGTTGTAAATGGTTTAATACGTGTAGAAAAGTCTTTCAAGAATTAAGGTTTTGTATACCGTTATACAAAAATGTGTACAATTCCTACTTAAACTTTACTGCAATCATTGTTATAAATTATGTTACATTAGCACTTTTCTTACTTTAGGTTAGGCCTTGAATAAATGTGTTTCTTTTCTCATAGTAAATTATTGTAGCCCATTCTCTTTAAACAGAGTAAACAGAGGACAGAATGAAAAGGACTTTGCATGTTTTTAAAGTCATAATTTATAGAAAGTAATTCTTCATCCATATGCTCTACTTCAACGAAACTTTGTAACATATGGTTTCTGGGCTTTTAAGAGTGAGAAAAAAATTAATGGTTTTATCCTCTTACCCTCCCCAATAAATGAATAAATAAAATAGGTGCTTCCGGTGCCCATTTACACTAACACGATCGTGATAGTATTTAAATAATCTCACCGAAAAACTCAGTTGTATGCAAAAGTGCTTTGTTTTATTGACAGAGAAACAGCGGCGGAAGGATATATAGTAGATGCACTGCTTTCCAAGAACTGTCCAAAACTGTATTTTTAATATGCTGAGTAACTATTATTTTAAGAAATATCTATGTTTAAATATTAGGTTTAGGGCTACATAAGGTCTTACAAAATTTTTTGGTCATTTATAAATTTTTAAAAATCTAAGAAATGTATAATTAGGATTTTTTCACAAAAAATATTAAAAATTTTGATGGATAATTTCAGTCTAATGAAAACGAAGAACAATCCCGGAACATTGCCAGCTGTCATCTCGACCCACCACTTCCTGGACCTGGACCAAGCAAGATTGTCGAGTCTCAACAAGATAGGACCTACATTACACAAGATGCAAATCAACATTATTCCTGCAGTTCCTCTCACACACCTCTTGGACAAGGAGAAAGCAACACCAACAGAGATCCATCGATGCAAGTAAGTTTATCTAAAGTTGATATAGGAGTCATTTCTGAAGATATCTTTCACTCTTCTGCACCAGTAATCAAAATCACTGTAGAAAATTTACACAATGTATTAAAGGAACTTTTTGTCCCAGAATTATCATTCAAGTTTCCTTCGACTCAGTTCAAAAATAAATATCTGAAATTCCAGCACAGTTGGCTTCAAAGATGGGGATGGCTAGCATATTCTAAGGTAAAAGATGGAGCGTATTGTAAATACTGTGTTCTTTTTGCATCAGACTGTGTAGGGAATGATGACTTTTCTGTACGAAATGCCTCATTAGTAGGCCAACCTTTTAGAAAATGGAAGGATGCATTGGAAAAGTTTCAGAATCATTCAAAGACTAATTACCACATGTTAGCAACAGTTTCTGCCGAAAACTTTCTTAAGGTGATGTCAGGGAAACTTCAGGATGTGGCAACTATTTTAAGCAGTAAGAGGATGAAAGAGCGAGAAGAGAATAGGGCTGCTATACTACCTATTATTGAAACAATAATTTTTTGTGGTGAAAATGAGCTACCTCTTCGAGGGGATGATGACAGTGGTCCTATCAATCTTGAAAAGCCCGAAAAAAAAGATGGAAAGTTTAGGGCTCTAATTAGATACCGAGCAAGTATTGATGAAAAACTGAAGAATCATATGCTTCATGGCTCCAGAAATTCGTCCTACTTCAGCCCAGAAATTCAAAATGAAATAATAGGTATTTGTGGCCAGCTTATTCAAGAAAGATTAGCAAAAAATATCAACAATGCTGAATGTTTCTCCATTATTGGGGATGAAACACTGGATGTGTCGGGTCAAGAGCAGTTCTCACTGTGTATCAGATATGTAATGACTGAGGGCCAGCCATCTCTCAGGGAAGATTTTGTAACTTTTTTTCCACTGACAGATCTATCTGCAGAAAATGTGACTACAAAAATTTTGGAGTCATGCCATGGTTTAGGTATTGACCTAGACAAATTAATTGGTCAAGGATATGATGGAGCTTCCACAATGAGTGGTTGTAAAACAGGTGTTCAAACAAGAATCCTCCAACTCTATCCAAAAGCAATGTATGTCCATTGCTCAAGTCATCGCCTGAATTTAGTCCTCTCTGAATCACTTAATGTACCATTGATCTCAAACAGCCTTGGAGTTTTAAAAGAAGTAACCAAGTTCTTTAGGCACAATGCTCAAGCAGGAAACCTTTTAAAAGATAAAATTGCCAAGATTCTGCCAGAATCAAAGAAATATAGATTGTTGGCAGTCTGTGAAACAAGATTTGTTGAGCGTCAAATCTCTATTAACACATTTGTTGAGCTTTTTCCTGCAATAGTTCCAAGTCTTCAAGATCTCTCAGAACTGGACCGGTCATTTTCAAGTACCGCTTCAACTCTTCTATCTGCTATGGAGAAAGGAAGCTTCTTAGTGTCAGTGCTAGTTTGTGAATATCTTTTCAGTCTGACATTACCACTTTCAACATACCTCCAAAATCCTCAACATGAACTATCTTCAGCAGTTAAGTTCAGTGAAGACATTGTACAGGTTCTCAAAGACCTCCGCACAGGTGAACAAGATAAAAGTGAATTTCACAAGATCTTCCAGAAATCATTAGCTATCGCTGAAACCGTTTTAGAGTCTCAGATTGATATTCCAAGACAGGCAAAAAAACAAACTAATAGGGACAATATTCCACATGATTCACCCGAAGAGTACTATAGAAGATCAGTCTTCATTCCTGCTGTAGATTCACTCATTGTGAATCTACACCAGAGATTTAGTCAAAACAAAGTGTTCTTGTCTGCCATTGAGATGCTGCTTCCAAAAAACTGTAAACTGGAACATACAACTGAAATTATGGAAAGACTGAAAGTTTATTATGAACACAGAATTTCACAAAGTGCATTTGAAGCAGAGTATATTCTGTGGTGTAAAAAATGGAGTTCAAGTGAGAGAGATCTCTCACCATCTCAGATTATGTCAATTTTAGATGCATGCGACAAAAACTTTTATCCAACTATTCATTATTTACTGTGTGTTTTGGCATCTTTGCCGGTCTCTACCTGCGAAGCAGAGAGATCATTTTCATCACTAAAAAGAATTAAAACTTACTTAAGGAATAAGATGTCAAAAGAGAGATTAACTGGCTTATCATTGATGTCTATACATTATCCTGTACCATTTAAAGCAGATGATGTGTTAAATGTTATGGCACGTAAAGGAAATAGAAGGCTGTTACTGTAAATATTTGTTTTTAATACAACTTGCATGTGTGATTAATGTTTTTAAGGACCTTAATGTGTTCTTATGTATTTATTACTTGTCTGTACTTGATACAAGAATGAAGAACAATATATTTAAACATTAAAAATATTTAATCAAATTAAAGAGTTATTTGTTTATTTAAGTAATTTTTATCTCATTAATTATCAATTAATCTTAATGTGATACTCTAAATTTTAAAATGTTATTATAAAGAGCCAGGCGACATACAAATTAATTGGACCCCCTCCTTCGCAAAATCCTGGCTACGGCCTTGCTGGGCAGGTCTTCAATGGCAGCAGACATGGACGGTTCTGTGGAGGAATTACCAGAGCGCTGGTCGTTTTCATGGAAGTTTTTTTTTTTAATCGGTCCTGTTCGAATTACTGCGGAAAGTTTCGCAGAAAGTAGAAATTTTATCCAATCGGAATGATGTGGCTATGTGCCCTTAGTGTTAAAAACGGTAATTTATTTTTTGAGGGTATGGAGTTCTCTTGATCATTGATTTGAAACGCGGTGAACATGTGGTCAGCATTTTGCGGTAATTATGAGAAACCTCCATGCTTATAAAATACAATAAATGTATTAACTATCATAGCAAAACCATTCGCACAAGCTAGGCCTACAACAGTTGCAATTGTACGTGTGATAATTTCTTCCATGGAAACACCCATACCTGCTGCCATGGAGGCTTGGCTAGTAGTTTCGCTGGAAGCTTCTAGTGGAGCCTGTGTGAAACCTTCTATCGTGTGATACAGGCTTTAGTTTGCAATAAATAAAAACCTCGTGGGTGCGTGGTTGTAGTTCTATGTCAGCTTACCAACGGCGCTGCAGGCAACGTTGCTGCTGCTATCTGTGTTTTCGGCAAGTAACTTGATAGCTAAAATATGGTACATTAATTTCATGACTCTAAGGTCTTTATTAGTGTTAGTGTTGGTACAATTACACATTATGTGTTTTAAAATTTATATATTATTAAATCATCAATTTCAGTAGTGCAAAGATTCTTCACAATTACGTAAGTAACGTGCAATTGAGGCATTCGCCGCTACAAAGCCTCGCTTCTTCCAGTTGCTCGGTGACACCATAAAAAGTGTAAATGGAACAAACATGGGACTTAATAGCAATGCAGTTACACCACTCCCTCAACACTTTCCGTAATGCTCTAAGCGTTACCCATTTAGATTTTTTCCTCGCGTTACTTTTCCATTACTTTCTGATGACGTCATTGCTCGACTCACCACACCAGCTGTAAAGAAGTTTTTCAAATGAATTTTTTTTTTTCAATGTAGAGTAATAACAGATTCACATAACGTATGCAACGTCTGTAACGCATGCAAAGAATTTTGCTCCATGGCGCGGTTTTTTTTTAAACGTTTTTAATTGAAACATCTTTACTACGTGCTACATATGGCTGCAGTAACGCATAATTTCGTATAATTTCCAATATTTTTGTAAACTTTTGATAATTTTCATACTTTTGCATACTTTCGTAACTCTTAATTTACATCTCTAAGCTTTAAACACTGGGGCTGGTTTCAATGTTAGCATTAGAATTGGAGCCATTTGTTTAGATATTTCCAATAGGTTTATGTATCATATTTTGGCTATCATAAACCCAATAATGCATAATTAGATTCCATTGAAGACATGGACAAACACTAGTAAATAAAGGTTTATTTTTAACGCATAATTCCGTGTGTTCCAAATATTAGAGTAAGTACCCCAAAAATCGCATAAACATCTTATATATGTGAAATTTCACTTCAAACGCGCGTAGCGACCAGGAACCCTGTTTTTAAATTTATTTTTGTTGACGTTACTGAAGTTATACTTCTTAAGGCGCGTTGTTAAAATAATTCATTATAGTGGATTTTACGATGCACGCGTACAATACAACGATATTTTAACATAATGAAAAATCTACATACAAATAAATATTATGTGCTTTTAAATCTTATACGTTAGTGATTGATATTGAATACTGTTCCGTATCATTAGAATCATTTGTATATTGTGAATATTAGTTATAAAAATTTTTATGGTTTTCAAGTGTGTTTATTTTAGTGTGGTTATGTCATCGTATGTATAATTTATTTGAATTATACATTATTACGTAATTATTAAATAAATAATTGAATTTAATAAATTATACCAAACAAAAATAATATTTATTGAGTTTCATTATTAATTAAAATTAATCTTGATTATTTTGATGAAATAAATAATTTCATACACGTGTTTGTATAACTATTGAATACTGAGTTTCATTTAATTTTTTTTTTAAATTTAATTTATTTTATACTTTACCAACCCGTGTGTAAAGCTTTTTAGTTTTTATATTTCTACTAATTATTTGTATGCAAAATGAAAGTTATCATTTTATCGCACCAAGTAAGTGCACGAGTGTTTTCTCTAACCTGGGGAAGTGTCTCGGAGGGCGGGGCTCGGCGCGTGTGAACAGACGTGGTTCACCGCGGGCGATGTGCGCAGCTCATTACGCGCCGGGCAGGCTTCACTTTCGTCTCCCTCGCCGCTCGCTAGGGACCGCGCAGCGCTCTTCTCGCCGCTTTCTGGGAGTCGCGCCGTGAGGGGGCGTGTCCCGTTCCCGGATATTACGTACTTTATATTTACGATCCACACTGTTAAACTTGGCGACTATTTTTTTGAGTCGCTCAACTTTTACAAAATTATATATATATATATATATATATATATATATATATATACACACACATATATATCGCATACTTTGTTCATAATTAGCTGGCAAAGTTGCATTTTTATAATTTTTGTGCAGTATGGATATGGAGAATGAAATGGAATTAAAACCTGGAACTCTTTAGGTTTAAAATCAATTTTACTGGTGGCTATGTGATACGGTATAGTTTCTTTAAAAAAATTACGTGACTTTTTTAAGTAATAATTATATTAACGACTTTAAAGGTGTACTTAAAATTAAATATATATTTTTTCTGAAATAATTTAAAACCATACCACGCAGCAGTCACCGGAATTGTCTTTAAATCCAAATATTTTCAGTTATTTATTCCGATGGGTTCTCCCTGTACATAGGCTACTGCACAGTTATGTTAAAAATTCAACTTTGCCGGCTAAATATGTAAACTGATATATATAATTTTTCTCAGAAAGTCTACAAGTTTAACAATATTAAACGTAAAAAAAAAAATGGTTTGGAACTGGGCATATACCTTTGCGCGCTTTCACATCGTAGCTGGCTGGCACGTGGAGTAACACGAGTGTCACGTGATGGTTCTGCACAGGGATGGACCAGGGCTTTCCTTCAACCGGTGCAGTAACAGTGATTAAGTCTCCCCCCCCCCCCCCCTTTTCATCACAATTCTGCTGTACACTGCGTCTGTCCCTCTCCCTCCCTTCAAGAAGTTAACTCCTCCCACTCACCCCCTCTCCGGAATTAGTTCTTCTTCACGACCTTTACGCCAACTCACTAAAAACTGAGTAAGAAAGATCTGCATTGAAAACATAATAGTTTGAGTACAATAAAATTATTAATAGATACAGTAAAATTTATTTTTGATTGTATCCTAGTTGTCGGTAAACGGCAATTTAGGTAGGAGTAATTTCGTGAATGGAACTGAAGTAGAATGAACAGAAATGTTTAACCACGGTGCTGTAAACTGTGGAGGATAGAACAGAAACTTCGAAAAATTGGCGGACCCGCGTCATTCGTGAAAATCGCAGAATTTACACCGTGAATGAAACTTTATAATAGTGAACTATCCTTTATTACTTTTTGTTATAATTTAAAGTCGCAAAAATAAATACTTACAACTTAAAATATACGCATTAGAATCATGTCAATCCTTAATTAGCATTGAAACGTAGAGTTGGCACAGCGTTCGTTATGCTGTAAAGACACAAGAAAAATTAGCCTATATATATTCGATGCCATTTTTAATAAAATAATTAAGTAATGAAATTTATAATGTTTAAAGTATAATCAGCTCAGTAAGGTTCATGTTTGTTTGTAGGAAGATTTTACAAACTGATTTCAAAATTTTTTACAAAATAAATTTACAAAAATAAACTTGTGTTATAATAAGAGCTTTAAAATTATTCAGAATATTATCTTATTTTAAATAATTATATAATAAATTTGGTGTCAGAAACTACATGTGATTCACGTCAAGAAAACACAATTTGCGTTTATTTATTACGCTTGGCATTATTTAAAAATAATATTACGTTAAATTTCGGGTCCGAGTTTCTTAATTACAAGTGTATTTGCAACATGAGAAAACATGAATCTACTCGTTACCGAGTTTAGATGTTTACACATCACTGGCGAGTACTGAACGACTCGCTCACATTTTTTTTCTATTTTTCTCTTAATTTCACACATTTTTGGTCTAGGAAAATTTTGTTGGTGCATCCGACGCCTCCCTCTACCCTAGCGTCCAAGGTAGGCTGCCACGTTAGACCTTCTCTGGCTTCTGCACAGTCCTTGTGGTTGTCGTCAGGAGGGGGTATGCTGAGCCGTCACAATTTTGAAACACCCATAACATTGCATAAATGGTGAACGAGCATGCCTCACGTATATATTTAATAACCATGAATTAGAATCTCCTTCGTTTTACCTAGCCGCTTCCGTAAAATACAGCCCTTGATAACGATGCAAACACCCCGCAAACACGGAGCATGCCACCAGCTGTACAAAAGAAGGCTTAACGATGTATCTATGTAGTAATGGCCACCTCCCGGAACAGCTTTCCACCAAATTAGTTTCCTTGGGCGTTAGCACCCCATTACTACTTTTACTATGAAGAGAAGTGCGTTTGTATTATACTGCTTTTTAACCAATAGAGGAAGTGAAAGAAGAAAATAAATCACTACATTCTTTGTTAGAAATAATAAAAATAACTAATATTTATTATTATATGTTTTTTTGTACTATATAAATATTTTAGAAGAATATTTTGCTGTATTGCCAACTCGCTGCTGTAGCCAACGTTGACGGTATGGGGTTCGGTTTTGTTTAGAATCCCTCTCTTGGAACCAATCTCAAAAATGCCGAACAGTTTGTTTTTGATGACGCGTGGTTGCCATTAATTCGCCATTTCGTTCGGTGACTCAGACAGTCTATCTAGACTGCAGCATTAAAGGTACTACTGCTTAAGACTCGCAATACAAAAGTATCTCAGAGTTCACTCCGCCCCACTATCTATAGTCGCTCACGAGAAGATGTAAAGCAATGATTCATCCTGACAACATCGCGTCGGGCCAATGCTGTTTCAGCTGATATCGCTGTATTAAATACTAAATTAAACATAGGTTACTATTGGAGAGAGCTTCATTCCACAAATCAGAGAGAAAAAATAGAACTTGCGCCAATCCCATGTTACTTACATTATTCGTTTTTTCGGTAGGAGGTTGTGTGCTACAAACGCGGTGTTTTATGTGCTGGTTTCAGGACAGGACGTTGTGCTCTTGCGCATTGGCCTGGTGTTCTGCCGACATTTGCAAGATGTTAGGGAACTAACAGTGGACGTACTATAGCATCAGTGTTAAGAGGGACCGTGGTTGCAGCTCGTAAACACCCCCCACCCCAGGGGAAGGGAGGGAATGTGCTAGTTACCACTTCTGCGCACCGGCACACTACCACTGCTCAGGCGGTCTCAGAGTCTAGTCGCCACCCTCGGCGCAGTGCAGAGCCATAATCCACAGGTATGTGAGTGGAAGCTCCGGTTTAGAAACCTACAGCGACACGTCCCGTGGAACTTTGGGAGTGTACGAAAAGATAACTGACTTAAGAGCCCCGCATACCCGCGCGCACATACAGTATGCAGAGCTTCAGAAAAAAAAAACACGTGATTTTAAGACTTCTCAAGATATACAAGCGGGGTCTGTTTACGAAAAGCATATAAGAATGCGCTGAGAGCGTATGGCTAATTCTTTCTCTCGTATTGTGTTTTAAAATAGTAATTTTTTGGAATAATTTTTCGACATAAAACTCCTGGTACAGATTCTTAAAAGAACTCAAGGAACTTACATTACACATTACCTCAACCATGTATTGTCATGGTTACCGATTAAAACTACTCATAATTGTCCTATGCATGTCGAGAAAACTTGCGACGCTAGCGCTAGAGGCTATACCGCTCTAGAAACACCCGCGTGCGTCGCACTTGCCATCCCAACTGCGAAACTAAACCGAAAACAAAGTTATGTCGCAAGGAAGGTTGCGAGAGCCGGTGCCTGCGGCCAGAATGCCCTGGCGGGGAGGGTGTTTACACCCGTGGCATCGCCTCAGCCAGAATGCCCTGGCGGGGAGGGTGTTTACACCCGTGGCATCGCCTCAGCCAGAATGCCCTGGCGGGGAGGGTGTTTACACCCGTGGCATCGCCTCAGCCAGAATGCCCTGGCAGGGAGGGTGTTTACACCCGTGGCATCACCTCAGCCAGAATACCCTGGCGGGGAGGGTGTTTACACCCGTGGCATCGCCTCAGCCAGAATACCCTGGCGGGGAGGGTGATTACACCCGTGGCATCGCCTCAGCCAGAATGCCCTGGCGGGGAGGGTGTTTACACCCGTGGCATCGCCTCAGCCAGAATGCCCTGGCGGGGAGGGTGATTACACCCGTGGCATCGCCTCAGCCAGAATGCCCTGGCGGGGAGGGTGTTTACACCCGTGGCATCGCCTCAGCCAGAATGCCCTGGCGGGGAGGGTGTTTACACCCGTGGCATCGCCTCAGCCAGAATGCCCTGGCAGGGAGGGTGTTTACACCCGTGGCATCACCTCAGCCAGAATACCCTGGCGGGGAGGGTGTTTACACCCGTGGCATCGCCTCAGCCAGAATACCCTGGCGGGGAGGGTGATTACACCCGTGGCATCGCCTCAGCCAGAATGCCCTGGCGGGGAGGGTGTTTACACCCGTGGCATCGCCTCAGCCAGAATGCCCTGGCGGGGAGGGTGTTTACACCCGTGGCATCGCCTCAGCCAGAATGCCCTGGCGGGGAGGGTGATTACACCCGTGGCATCGCCTCAGCCAGAATGCCCTGGCGGGGAGGGTGTTTACACCCGTGGCATCGCCTCAGCCAGAATGCCCTGGCGGGGAGGGTGTTTACACCCGTGGCATCGCCTCAGCCAGAATGCCCTGGCGGGGAGGGTGTTTACACCCGTGGCATCGCCTCAGCCAGAATGCCCTGGCGGGGAGGGTGTTTACACCCGTGGCATCGCCTCAGCCAGAATGCCCTGGCGGGGAGGGTGTTTACACCCGTGGCATCGCCTCAGCCAGAATGCCCTGGCGGGGAGGGTGTTTACACCCGTGGCATCGCCTCAGCCAGAATGCCCTGGCGGGGAGGGTGATTACACCCGTGGCATCGCCTCAGCCAGAATGCCCTGGCGGGGAGGGTGTTTACACCCGTGGCATCGCCTCAGCCAGAATGCCCTGGCGGGGAGGGTGTTTACACCCGTGGCATCGCCTCAGCCAGAATGCCCTGGCGGGGAGGGTGTTTACACCCGTGGCATCGCCTCAGCCAGAATGCCCTGGCGGGGAGGGTGTTTACACCCGTGGCATCGCCTCAGCCAGAATGCCCTGGCGGGGAGGGTGTTTACACCCGTGGCATCGCCTCAGCCAGAATACCCTGGCGGGGAGGGTGTTTACACCCGTGGCATCGCCTCAGCCAGAATACCCTGGCGGGGAGGGTGTTTACACCCGTGGCATCGCCTCAGCCAGAATGCCCTGGCGGAGAGGGTGTTTACACCCGTGGCATCGCCTCAGCCAGAATGTCCTGGCGGGGAGGGTGTTTACACCCGTGGCATCGCCTCAGCCAGAATGTCCTGGCGGGGAGGGTGTTTACACCCGTGGCATCGCCTCAGCCAGAATACCCTGGCGGGGAGGGTGTTTACACCCGTGGCATCGCCTCAGCCAGAATACCCTGGCGGGGAGGGTGTTTACACCCGTGGCATCGCCTCAGCCAGAATACCCTGGCGGGGAGGGTGTTTACACCCGTGGCATCGCCTCAGCCAGAATGCCCTGGCGGGGAGGGTGATTACACCCGTGGCATCGCCTCAGCCAGAATGCCCTGGCGGAGAGGGTGTTTACACCCGTGGCATCGCCTCAGCCAGAATGTCCTGGCGGGGAGGGTGATTACACCCGTGGCATCGCCTCAGCCAGAATGCCCTGGCGGAGAGGGTGTTTACACCCGTGGCATCGCCTCAGCCAGAATGTCCTGGCGGGGAGGGTGTTTGCCCCAGTGCCACTGCGGTGGCCTGAGTGTCCGCTGAGGGGAATTGTATTTGCCTCTGTGCCTTGGCCTCGGCCAGTGTGCCCGGGCGGGTGAGGTTGTTTGGCACTGTGCCTCGGCCAAAGGCCCGGGAAGTCCTGGCTCATTACGCCACCATCGAAGCTGTCATGCTCCAGCTGGCAGGCGGTTCAAGATGGCCAAGATTAACGTCCACCCTTCCAGGCTCCATCTCACACCACATTCTGACAAGTTTAGTTTTATGGCCTGTGTAAGATTTAACACGATATCTGCATTAATCTGTTGGTGTAATCGCAAATAATTTTAACCGATGTTCAGCAAGTGTATTATAACGTGTGTGACAATTCGTGTGAGTGATAGCAATTTAGAAAACTTGCGTAACTTCTACGCCCATTTAAAAGGGATTCGTCCGTCCATCATGCAATTTGAAACATTTTGATACCGCCTTCAGTAATACTTTCTTGCTGCTTGTAGCTTTGGATATTTGAAGTTAACACACTTGTGAACTGTTGTGATTGTCATGATAGTTGTAGTCGCCCGCATGAAATACTAACTTATTTCTTCGCGGCACGTACAGACTGGAGCATGTTAGTACATGCAACAAGGCCTGGATGGTCGGGTGATATTATTTATGCTTTAAAATGCAATAAAATTGGGTTAAATAGCTCACAACTAGAATTCTAGCAAAAATGAAATAAAATATGGAGGGGCAAAACCTCCTAAATTGCAACTAGTGAATATCTGTTGTGACCGATGAACAAATCCAAAATAGGTAACGTGTGAACCTTTATCTAATAGTAATGACAAGAAAATCAAAAGTGGAGTGTGAGTCGGAGACTTAATCCCCATCACCCTCCTTGCCCCGCGCGTGTCTCCATCGCCGTGTCGCTTTCCCGCTCCGCTGCCCCGGCTGAATGTCCTCGGCCGTCGGGTCCAGCAGCGCTGGGGCTCGATCGCTATCTGCCCGCTGGACAGACGTCCTGCGCTCTGTCCGTCCAGTGGCCCGCGGCGGCGACGGCAGGCCTCGCCGTGCTACTCCGCGCCCGTTGCCCAACCTCCCGGTCGCAACGTGGCCGGCCCGTGAGATGTTGTTGGCAGGCGGGGTCTGACTGGCCGGGCGGGTGTCGCCCTGTGCGTCTCTGCGGCGTTTATCCTCTCGACCGCTTTCCTAACAGTGCTCAATCTAGGTCCCTCGAATGAATTCATCAACATCTAACAAGTAATAAAATTGATCTAGAAGAAATCGCCGTGTAGAAACAGGCTGCCATTCCGATACAACCACACAGTGTGTCACCGGCCTTATCGTCAACGGGAAAAAAAAAAAAAATGTTGGAAGGAAATTCGGTACAGCAAATTAATAAAATAAGAGAAGCCACGCAAGTTACGGCGGTGTCTACACATAAAGGGCACAGTTTGTCTGTCAGATTACCTGAATCCTGATCGTAAGAATAAACGGTCATGTAGTCACAGCTCAGTACTTTTTCCTAAAGTTGTGACACATCTCCGGGAAAATGTTTACTTATTTTTTTTGTTACCGCTTCATTTTTGGCATGCGGTTTAGTAAATGTTAACGTTTTCACGAGTACATCCGTTAGGGATGTACTTTTTGAACCTAATGTTGCAGTGAGTACTCTCTAGATCCGACGGCTCAGGAAAGTCTTTGTACGTTTCAATAAATTAAAAGGAGGCTCTCCATTTTTCTATACGGCCATCGTGTAATCTTACGTGCAACTGAAAGTTTTCGTTTGATTTTAAGATCTATTTTATCATTGGTACAATGTTGGTTACATGGGGTAAAAACTGCGAGACATAATACACATCATAGCACACAGTACAGAGTGCCAAATCTTACAGTTTTTTTTTCTATTGTAATGGATTGTTTTGTTTGTAGTTTAGTCGTTGACCATCACCGTATGTCCATTATTCGGAATCTGTAAAACTTAGGAAAAATTAGTACCCGAAACCCTGCTTACTGAAATGAAAAATTATGTACAATGGTAAGAAAAAATCTGAAATTAAAATGAGCAAGTAAAAATAGAGGCACAACATGGAATGTTCGTCACACGCAGTCTGAATCTGGTTATCACAGGAAGTAAGAAATCAGTGGAAATGATTATCAAAATAAGCTATTAGGAAATAACACACGTTAACATTGAAACGACCCATATTTATTGCACTTCGTAGCTATTGAGCGACACTAAATCACCGAAGCACTTTCCCTGGGGAGCGCTCTTGGAAGTAGAAGAGTTAGAGAGGTGGGGCACTAGGTAAAGTGGCCTGGAGGAAAGTGAGGACAGAACAAAAAATACAACTAACAGCGTGGGCGTTGATCCCGTGGGGAGGGGGCAGCCCCTTCCCCTCGCCAAGAAATTAAGACACCCCTCACTAAAAGGACCCTTTTACGCTTGCAAAATGGTATCTGTCAAACGGGTTTGATGAACGTGAACATCAAGTTTATGTTCTATGGAAAACTTTCTGTATATTTTTAAGTTTTCTGCTCATTGCGTGCATATAGGCCACAATATGGGCAGTGTACAACACACGAGCACTGAATCCAGAGATGAAAGTTAACCCCACATTATTGGCGTAGCTGTGTTCATAAAGTTGGGGGGGACAAATAATGATTTTGATGTCATGTAAACCCATTCCCCTCTTGCTAAGACGGGGGGTCCGGGGGTCCTCCACCGAAAAATTTTGATTTTAAAAGTGCAAAATAGCGCCTTTTAAGCAGTTTTTGTATCTAACCATTGGATACATCGATGTTAAAATTAATATTGTTTCCTTAAGATAAAATTTGAGAGTGAAGAAATTGCAAATAAAGTTGGGCAGAATAATATTATAAAATAAAAATATCACGGTCTAGAAAGTTGGGGGGGACAGTCTCCTCCACCCAAAAAGTTCTTGGGGATACGTCCCCCCTGTCCCCCCCGGTTCCTACGCCCCTGCCCCACATGGCCGTGCGGGCTCCTCCTGCGCACTTGTGCGGGCCTTCTTTGGGAATCCTGCAGACTCGCGCCCCTGACTGACAGCTTTGAATATATATACTGTATAGAAGTCGCGAGTGGATAGGATTTACTCTACGTTTTTCAGAAGTGTATGATGAGCAGCTTGGGAACTTCACCGCTGCAGTGCGCTGCCGTAACGCCCTGTATCGTCTTAGTTGTTATTTACACGTTAGAGCGCAGCACTGTCGCCCGCTGTCATTCCCCGCACCCCCCACCCATCATTCACTGCAGCTCAACGTCGTTCCACAGGAAGGGGAAGGGGTGTTTGAAGAGTTCGACACTTGTCCGCTAGGGACCACCACAAGTCGATGCCCTAGAGATGGTGGCGATTGCGGCGGTGAATTAACCAACTACCTCAAAACCGTATTAGAAGTTTTAACCTGGGCTGGCGACTTCTATACAGTATATATATTCAAAGCTGACAGGGACGAGCGGTCACCTGAACGAGGTGTCAGTCGACCGGACGGAAATGAGGTCCGGGGACTCAGGCCGAATACCAAACAGAACTGCGCAGCTTCTTCAGTCAATCGTTCAGACATGACGTCACGCATGGAAAACTCATAGACAGAGCGCGTGTGTCATTTTCAACACATATCACAAGGTGACGTAACCAACTGCTCACTGCATTAGCAGCTAGAACTCTCTCTAGCGTTGCACAGGTATGCAGACGAAAAAAAAATTGAAGGTCTTGTTTGGAACTGTTTACTGCACAGCCTGTCAGTGTCTGCCGTGTAATGACTTCACCAAGACGACGCGGCGGCGCGATAACAGTCACCGACTGAATGTTGGTTTCCCGACACTGCCGGACGATGCAAGTGGCGCTGTCGTACGAAGCGGCACTACTGAGCTATTAGCGCGGGAAGTTCAAAATGTACATCTCAAAATATAGGCGAAAAGTTTTTCAATATACACGGTGTCTTTGTAACATTCATATGTAGACATAGCATTTTTGTTACGTAATAATGAATTAAATTTAGGAAGAATATGTGCTTAAGTTTTACCATGCATGTGCTACTGCTGAACGACGAACTTCAAAAACTTGACGTTTCTTCAACACGAACGTCTAATAATGTCGTTTAAGCTGCTTGTTAACAGTTTTTATAACCATTAGCCCATGTAAGTCTATCTGACGAGGGAAGAGAATGGAATGAATTGAAGTCAAAGGGGATTAGGCCTCGCCATCTTGCAATATCAAATATTTTGATACCGCTTGCAAAAAATATTCTGTGATAAATTATTCGGTTTGACATGGCACAGGACTTAGCTTTGGCTACTTGTTGAAATCAACATCTATGTACTGATGTGGTTATCGTGATAGGGGCGTACGTCTGTATGATTCACATGAGGCGCCGCACGGCCCGAGAGTTTTTCGCGTGGGTTTTAATCGACACAAGTCATCTCTGGATGGGTGCTTATATGTTTAATAGTGCTCATATTTTGGCCTTAATGCATGAAATAATCTGAAAACTTTAATATATAGAAAGTTTTGACGTTTACGTTTATCAACCCAGTTTCACAGACACGATTTTGCAAGCGCAAGCAGGCCCCTACCAGCGAGGGGGTTCTTATTTCTAGGGAGCCCGGACCCCCCTTGCCCCCTCTCCAGGTCCTACGCCAATGATGATGGCTGTAGTGGCCCGCGTGAAACAATAAGTTACTTCCTTGCGGCGCTTACAGACTAGAGCCTGTTAGTAAATATGTGGTTGCAACAAAATATGGAAGGCCTGGGAGATATGATGTCAAAAAGTTAGAATAAATAGTTCAAAATTATAATTATAGCAAAGAGTTATAAAAATTCCAATATAGCGGGGTGTCATCCCCCTAAACGTCTAGGTGGCATCGAGTTCATCAGTGACGACGGAAGGTTGTTGAGAGGCTAGTAAGGCTGATGGAGCATTCATCAAAATTATTGGTGGAGGAAACGGGTGCATCCCGTGCGAACCCCCAGTTCTCGGCAACGTCCGCCACGTTTCCCGCCTGCGGGAAGTAGCACTCGAACCAGAACGCCTTGGTGGGAAGTAAGTGATGTTGCCATTCAAACCACCGCGCCCCTTTTCAACGAGCAAGTAGCAACCAGGGGAGTATTTGTTGTGTTAGTGAGGCGGGGTGATAAGCGCGACGCTCGCTGGTATTCCTCGCGCGGTATCACCTCTAAGCGCACGGCTCTGAACTTGCACGCAGTTTCTCGTCGTGCATAGGGGAACTATGAAATTTGAGCGGTGACTGTAACATTACATGGCGGAGAAATGAAGAAAAAGGTGTAATGCAAGTCCTTTAAGTGCTTTCAAGAATCTGTAGCATTTGTTTTATGCCTAAAAATCACTCTAAAAACAAGCCTTTTGGATTTTAACTCTTCTAAAAATACAGCTTAAAACCTTAATCCGGAAAAAAAAATTATTTATTGGCCAATTCCTAAATGCTTTTCGTAAACAGACCCCACTCGAATATCTTGAATAGTTTTCAAATCGCGATTGTTTTTTTCATGAAGATCTGCACATCGTATGTGTGGATGGGTAGGCGGAGACCTTAACGTGCATTTATGTACAGCGAAATACGCTCGGGATATTGTCTGTGCCACGTAACTTGTAATATGAATGTCCTCAAAAGTAACACCAGCGGTAGACGCATCCTTCTGCCGATGTGCTTCCGTCAACAGTGTTTGCAATTAACTTCATGTGGTGGTTTGTGTTCGTAAATAGATATCAAACAACAGTTGGGTGTGTGACAGTTGGGAAAGAGATGCTACTGGTACTATGTACCTACGAGAACTTTACAATACTGAGACACGTTACATGACAGACTACATAGGTAAAGAATATCTGGAAGTCTGGTCACCGTTGCATATATAGTATTTTTGAATGAGACAGAAAGTACCATTTGAAACTTGTATTTTCCTACTAACATCTATGAAACCCTAAGCATTTGAAAATTAACGTTATGTTGGATTATCTCTGGCCGAGCGTATCAAGACTTAAGGCTGATTTTATTTATTTATTCGATTTTTGTTTGGCGTTTTTGAGTCAACTACACCTTCTGTTACAATGAATCATGATACATAAACAACGTATAACAATTAATATCTAGCAATCAAACATGAAATTACATACTAACAATTTAAAATTACAGCAATTACTAATTAATCATCAACCACTTTAACGTACAAGTTTAGTACCAACATTAACCACATAAATATTTGTATTAAATATAAAAAATATAATACAATATTAACATAAAACTTATTAAATATAGTTTTAAATAGAAAAAGTTTTAAACATAATTTCAATTATTGCCATATTGTCATTCTCTCACACACTCACACACACGTTAATATAGTATTACTCTCGTTACGTGACCGTTAATTTAGAGAGCCAAATTGTTTACATCTTGGTAGACCGTTGGTGTCTAGCATCCTAGTCGAGGCTGTTCCAGGGTCTAGATGCAGTTACTGTGAAGGATATCCACATTTTTTTTTTTTTTGGTTTTATGCATGGTAATTAAAATTTTACGATTTGAATTTGAACAGGTCCCGAAACTGTGACCCGAGCTTAAAAACGTAAATCGCCGATGTAAATATTGAAGTATAATATTTGATAAGGACCAATGTTTCATCCCCTAAGAAGTAAGTACTCGTTCAAACACTGAAACATTCGGCATAAAGAGCCGCGGACAGGCCGAACAGCCGAAACTGCTTCCACAGAGATCCGAACGCATGTTATCGAATCCCGTTCATCTAATGTTTCCCAGGCATTTTTTTCCGGATTGCACTCAGCGTGGCGTGTGTTCGTGCCCCGACAGCAACCCCGCATAGTTATTAAATCCAGCACACAGTAAAATTTTCCTTAATTATTTATTGCATCCCCAATCAGTCCTTCATTTCTATGTTTTATACATAGAGATGGCGGGCGGTAATACGTTTCGGGAACGCAGTTCAATACCCCGATGTGACAGTTGAGCCACGAGGCCCGCAGTTGCTATGAAGACAGTCTGCGGCACATCGCGCTGCGGGTCTGAATGATAAATTGGTTTGAACACTGAACACTGGAAATATAACTTGTCGTATTTTGTTCTTTCATGCATGCAACATGAAGACAACTGTTACACATATATTCAAGACATGATGCATAAAACTGTGGGTCCACGCCAGAAAACATAGGGTTTTTGTAAAAAAAAAAAAGTTCATTTTTTACATTTTTAAAAATTTGTTACTTTATATTAGAGAGCAAAGTGTTTATTTGAAAACGTAAACTCAAATGTAGCGCTAAAATCCAGATCGCAGGTTGTTGTATTCATCACTGTTGTAAAAGTCTCGGGGATCGTACGGAATATCATGGTCGTCGTTCTTTATTCACAAAAAAAAAAAACAATCGTAAATATAAATTATAATGTCGTTGCGTCGTATTTAGTTTCCTACCGCAACCAGCAAGGTTTCTACGCTCAGAGGTGACGCCGACCCGGCTGTCAAAAAGAGTGTATTTGTGGGCCACCGCCATCGTCTCGCATCCCGAAGACCGGCCGCCTGCGACCGGAATCATTGCACCTGGACACGAACAGCCGACTCGAGTCGTGTTTACTGGACTAGGAATGTATTACCCCCGCGAGCTGGTGTTTCTTACCTTTTAGGAAATAACAGGCCCGGGGAGTAAATTATAAGGATGGTAGCCATGCGGCCAGGCAGGATGGGGGGAAGTCACAAGTTACACGCACGAGTTGAAGGTTCGTATTCTACGCGTGCGTCCGAGTCTCCGGTACCTTTCGGCACGCAAGCCAGCGAGGGGGGAAAAAAAAACTCCCCGTGAGCAAGTCACCACGGCAGCCCTGCGGTTACGACAGAACGGCTAGCTAATTACATATAGCCCACTGGAGAACGACACCAACACCACAAAACGAAAGCAACAGACGTTGCATACTTGTGGGACGAAGGTTATCAGGTGAGTAACACACGTAAAGAGGATACTTATAAGCAACTCTTAGCTAAAAAAAAGTTGGTGCGTGTACTTATTTACATGCATTAGAAGTTACCTATACTTACTTGGCGTAACAAGAACTAACTTTAATTTTGCGTATACTAAATAAATAATAACAATAAAATAATAAAAGGACTGGAGTTATATTATAAATAGATTAGTAAATAAAATTTAAATAAATTGAAAATGATTTAATTGAAAAAAAAAATATTTTTTCATTAATAGTACATATCAATAAATATGCTGAATGTTAATTCTAACGGATTAGTTATCATAATGTTAAATAATGTAATAATTTATAACATAAATAAATTATACGATGGGGAACATAACCTCATTTATATAACTATACTTGAAAACGTTTATAAACACAATTCCTATCCCTAATATTCACAATAAATGTTTTAATGATATGGACCACTATTCAATATCAATCACAAAATTATATGATTTAAAAGCACGTACATAATTTTCATTTGTTTTAGCCTTTTTTTCATCCTGTCAATTTTTGTTGAATGCTCCGCTTATCGTGAAAATTCATTCTCATATTTTTTTTGATAACGCTCCTAAAGAAATATAACCTAACGGCACTTATATAAAAATATTCGAAAAAGTTCAAAAAACAATTTATATCATTAATATTCACAATAAAAAATGTTTATAATGATATGGACACGTATTCAGTGTCAAACACTAAAGTATAAGTTTTAAATGCATATATATAATTTTTATTTGTATGTAGCTTGTTTTGTCCTGTAAAGTTTCGTTTCGTGATCCGCACGCAAGTAAAAAACCACTTTCAAATTTTTTTCTAAATGCGCCTTAAGAAGTATAAAAAGTGAGACGAAATTTTTCAGTAGCGTAGGACTTATGTTTCTGTAGGTAATTTATGTTATGCATATTTTTTTGCCCAATATTAGCGAAACATAAAAATCCATGGATTTGTATTTGTATTTAATCAAAAAGTACAATGCAGAAAATAGCTTTTTTTAAAATAAATTAAGAAACAATTTTAAGGTAATTCGAAGCAAGTGACATGAAAACAAAATTGAAGTGATATTTGAAGTCAACGGACTCTTAAAATGCACGTGACTTACATCCATCAAAGTAAATCACTCCTTAAAAATCAATTTCAGACACGTTTTAAATAAGTATAGGTATATTTATTTATTTGTTTTTGAAAAACATGGACAGTTGTAAACCCGCATGGATTGTCAATGAGGCTACGAAATAAGGACATGAACAGGTAAAAGTAGGATTTGGGTCAATTTAAATGGACCGCATTAGTTAAAAAATTAAATCAAAACGTTTTTAAAAAATTAATAAGTCACATTATTATTTTGAAGTCTTTTTCTTAAGTGCTTTGGAATATTACAGTTCACGCGGAAATAAAATATCTATTTCCCGTCAATATTCCCGTCTTTAAAACCAAACAATCTTTTCCCTAGTACCTTTTCAAAATAATCTAACTAACGTTGCATCCTATGAACCAGTGTTTACAACCATTGCGCCTACGTTGGTGTGCCACATTATATTGATAAATTAAAATTTTAATCTCTTACAAAAAATATGTATTTCATATTAAATTTAACATAACCTTTATTTTAAATTGAAGAAGACGATGTTGGTGTTTTTGACTATAAGGTATTTATCATTTTAAAACTATATCGAAAATATGTAAAATCACTGTATGTAAGACAAATTAAAATATATTTGGGACGCCACCGATGTCCCCAAACTGTATTTCACCGTGATCCTAACAGTTTGGAAAAATTGCTCTAAACACATCTAGTTTGATTGCTATATTTGGCTTTAGTTAGTTTTAATTACATTTTTTAGTTTTAATTTAAAAATGAAAGTTTTTAATTTAAAAAACTTAAGTAGGTACTTTGAAAAAGTAGTTTAATATAATCA
Source organism: Bacillus rossius redtenbacheri (assembly GCF_032445375.1). Lineage (NCBI taxonomy): Eukaryota > Metazoa > Arthropoda > Insecta > Phasmatodea > Bacillidae > Bacillus > Bacillus rossius. The sequence goes on from NC_086332.1 coordinate 76,822,077, forward strand.
TGAATTTTACACAACAGTGTTTATCAATTGAATATATTTGAATCACCTACTACCATGTCATATCTAATAGGATGTAAAGTATTTGTTTATCTTACGAACGAATGATTTTAGGAAAAAAATTATAACCAATTTTTTTGTTGCTTTTGTTCTGTAGAATTAATTGATTTATAGAGTTGAGCGATAGTTAACTGAGACTTCCTTTCTAAATATATCAGTAGTGAGTCATTTAACTACACAAATTCTATAAATTTATAATTCTCATTTTATGAAGGATTTAATTCCACGCTTGCTAGCTCACTAAACCTCTTTTTAAACAACATTATTTTTTCTCATTAAACATTAAACCAATTTTCTATCTACTGAGCACTATGGTGGAGAAAGAACAGTGCTACGATACGACATGCAGTCGATTAACCTACATGCACTTGATACACATGCTGTGTCAGAAATATGGAAACGCATGTTTACCAAAATAGTGCAGCAATAATAAAAATTAGCTATTTAAATTTTCATGGTATAAAGTTTTTCTCAGAAATTATAAACTTATGACAAACATGAGATATTGCTGATGAGACTGAGTCTGCAAACTTAATTTTTTAGTCATAGTTCGTCTCGCCATTCACTCAGGAATATTATTTACAATTACTTTATATAAATCTTTGAATGAAACGAATGGGATCGTAAACTGTGGGGTTACCACCACTAGCCCTTTGGTTATAGTACCATTAAAGTTAAATCCACGTCATGGTTTGCAGCATTGCTGCGCTCTACACCCGATGAAATACTGCGGGCTGCTGAAATTTATTTATCTTTAAGTCACATTTCCCCACCCTGGCTAAGCAGGGTAAATTCACATGTAGCATACGCTCGGAAAGTGAAAATCTTGGCTGTGGAAACTAGCTATCATTAGTTAAGTTTAGAAAAAAAATAATTGCCAGTCAGAGAAGACACGGGTAATGGTCAGTAAATATGTCCACTGTAAAATTATATGTATTTAAGCATATTACGTACACATATAGGCTGTATAATTCCAGCTCATGTATGGCAACCGACAGGTTGCCTAAGATCCACCCCCCCCCCCCAAAAAAAATATTAAAAACAGCCATTTTTTTTTCTCTCTCTCTCTCTAAGAAATCTCGCTTCTTCAGACCAGTGGATCTCAGAAAATTAAAGTGACTAAAATTAAATAATGCACAGAAATGTTCAACGCCAATGATAGTTAAAATAAAGTGTTTATTAACTAACTACCGAAATCAAGTAACAAGGTTGTAATAATCTATAAACATTAACCTTATATCTAAATAAATTATTACATCCAATGACACATCCAGAAAATTAAACCAGTATTAAATTACAATACACAAAAATTCCGTAAAAATGTTGTAGTATCTCATTAAATCAGTAAATAATGCTCATATCATATAAGGTGCAGAGTGCTTGATTTTTACAAATTGTAAGTCTAAATTATAAAATTTATTAAATTATACCTTTAGTAAAATTTTATAAATTATATTAGTCAATGTTTCAATTAGTTTTAATATGTTTAGGCCTGTTATGAATTTAATTATTAATTTATCAACATATTTTTGGATATGCCTCTTAATTAACATATATTTTTTTTCTAACAACAATAAAGTAAACTATATAGATTTTTTTAAGATAGCTCAGTGAAACACTACGAACCGAGCGAAATATAACTGAATTTTTTCTACTGGACTTCAGTGTCTTAAAAAAGCCCATAAACATAAAAAAGATATTTTTATAGTTGTCATAATTTAAATTGTTTTGTTTAGACAATATATCAGCAGACGACTGTAGCACATCTTATGAATAACTACCCCCTTTCCTTTTTTTACCCCTACTTTCCTTCTTCCCTGTCAACAACCTCGCGCCGCCATCCAGTTCAGGTCGGGAAAAGAACTTTTTTAAAAACGAGAACTATCCTCCAACGGCAGGAATGCTGCCCACCCGTCTGCGCCGGCAGCCTTCGCATGCAAGATTAGTAATTAGCTGTCACGGCATTGTACTCTTTTCCAGTCTGGTTTAATAGATCTTCCGCCTTTAAGAAAGATTAAACACTCACCACACATGTTACGTGCGGCAGGTTGTGTCGAGCTTGGCGTTGGAAACTGTTGTCTCCAGGTTTAAAAAACCTGCTTATCGAACATTCTCCACAAGCAATCTAGTGCAAGTATTCATATAAACACCTTCTTTGAATGTTTCTTACATTGCAGGGAAGTGGTTTGAAAAAAATTTAATAGTAAAACGTAATTTGAAGGGTTTTATTTATTGTATTAAATCTGAATGTACCTACCTACATAGTTGCCTTCACACTTGCACACGTAAGCATTGCTATCTCGATGGATGAATAGGCTAGAGTGAACACTTTCTGTTCCAAGAAGCTAAATCGCAGGTAGAAATATGTTTTATAAAGTGTACCGCTTGAAGTCTGTTGGTCTTCGTTAAATTTAGTGGCATTGCACTCTTAACATATTTCATGATAAATACATATACGACGAACACTGGCTACATTTTGTCCTGAACTCTTCGTAAATTTACGGATATATTCGTAAATCTGCGTACACTCAGTATACGCTTTGAGTAGGAACTCACAAAAATAAACTTATAGAGTTAACTAAATCCTCAGAAACTTGATAAGTTTACATCCAAAATCACTTTTCTTCCCACGCGCCACTCTACCTTATTCACCCTATAAATCCTGTTTAATCTTGTTTGCCCTGTTTAATCATGTTTCCCTATGAACCCGCTTTAAACTTGTTTACACTGTTTATCATCGTTTATCCTGTTTCCCTTGTTGACCCTGTTTACCTGTTTACCTGTTGATTATGTTTACAACGGAACACAGAACTGGTAAGTTGCTATCCAGCGCGGTTATTACGAAGATCCAGTTATCCGGTGCAATGTTTAGTTATTTTCTTTGAAAAGTGCGTAAATTTATTCTAATTTTTAGCATGTATCTACTGCTAGAAATTACGGTAAAACGCTCGAACGCCATAGCACATATGTAAATGTACTTATGTACATTTGTACATTAGGCAACCCTCTAATAGCGATTCGTGCGTTAAGTAACAGGGATGTTGTTACGTAAAATAAAATAATAAATCAGACAGTTTTTGTCGAAAATATTTCCCCCTTAACGTTTTGGTGGTCTTTTATGAAAAAGATACACGGCGTAACACCATTTCACAAATTATTCGTGCCATTGCATGTGGCCATTGCAAGGTGTTATTACCTGGTCCAACAGCAGATACAATCAGTAAATGGATGTGTGGGAAGCCAAGATTTTTTCTTAGTCTAGGCTGCTTCTAGTTAAGCTCCTTGTATTTAACGGAAATTTTAAAAGGAAAACTTTAAAAATGAACTGAGTAACTAAGATTTTAGAAAAAAAAAATTTAATTTTTTCCTGCAAAACTTATATAAGTTAGCAATCCGTTCTACTAATGGCTGAACACTTCATGTTCCACATATGTAGAGGATTTTGACACCGAAATAAATTTACGTACTATTTTAATGTAACAAAAATGAGAGCGAGCTTCCCAGTACTCGCCAGAGATATGTAACATCTGAACTCGATGACGAGTAAATTAATGTGTTCTCATGTTGTAAATACTCTTATAATACAAAACTCTGACCTAAAATTTAACGTAGAATTTTTTAAAATAATGCCATGAGTGATAAATATAAGCAGATTGTGTTTTCAACTACATCTCTGGACGCGAATCACGCGTACTTCCGCATCCGCTGCTGGAATTAGCTGTCGGAGAAGCTACGTCGACTAGTGAATTCTTCCATTTGCAGGAAGTAATTTTAAACTATATAATAAAACGGCTCCGATAAAAGCTAAAATGACTTGAAAAAATATTAATCCCCGGCTTTTGAGCTGCTCATGTTGTTCATATTCATTAAACAGTGTATATTATAAAGTTTTCCTTTGTCTTTGTGAACTTGGGTTCTTGCCATCATCCACAGATGACAGCACTGTGGTTACACTTTTTCGCTCCATGCACGAAATTACTTCTACCAAATGCTATATACTGAGAGCTAACATGTTACACCTGAAACATTAAATTATGTAACATTTTTATAGAGCGCCATTTGCGGATAATATATTTGTGGAATTAAATTTGCAAAGTACCAATTCCTATTATGAATATAACGTGACCTAAAATGTCTACATGTAAGACACTCTCGTGTAATCAATCGAGCGAAGAGAGTTCCCTGTTGCAACTAGAGTATGTACGTATTATGTATGTAACTATTTTTGTATGTGATTTGGTCCAACGATAAATTTCGAACCGTTCATTGGCTTTTTATTAAATTTGGTAGGTAAGTCTGTATGGCCAATGTAATTTTAGTTCGTTATGAGCAAAAACTGTAGAAATGTTTTTAAATATATTTAATAAATACTCAAATAGCTTTCAAAATAAAGGATTTACTTTAATTTATGGCTTGAAATCCACTCCATAGAGATCATGATACTGGATGCCTCAAAGTTAACTAAAGAAACTAACAAGCAATTAGATGTAACTAATCTAGTAATTCACCCCGAACTTGGACCTCGCAAAGATACATTATGTAATGAACAAAGTTTGTAGTACATACTTACTTATTATCATGATCTCTTTAGACACTATACTGTTTTGATTCAATGCCATAAATTAAATGTATTTACATTTAACTGATCGCTCCTTTTTTAAGTTGGCTTTAAGAAAGATAGTATCATGTTCTCTATAGCCAATATCCTCTTTGGATTATAGATTCAAAAACCAATTTTGCTCATACAAAACCTACAAAATATGTCATTGGCGTAGTTACCTGCCACATTTCCTGAAAATCCACCAATGGTTTCACAATTATAGTTGGACAGTCATGCATACACAAAACGCTCTAGTTTTTTGGAACATGGTGGTAAGAAGTAAGGAAGTTGACGTGTACAATCTTTAACATGTTAATGCTTAATACAAGTCAAAATGAGAACATCCACCTTCCTCCCTTTAGTAGAAATTTCTTGTTTATAATGAAGTTTAAAGCTAATATCTTGCAGATGTGATGATTTTTTTTTTTTTTTTTTTTTTTTAAGCAATATACACTATATGGTGGCATCTTATCTAGTTCTTTTCAATTATTAAACAAATTTATGGCACATTAGCCTTTAGAGGCTACAGCTACGATGTTTGTTTTGATTTCGAATTGCTAAACAGTTGAATTAAACTTCAGAACCGACACCTGATCCATAGGAAGACCTCACTTTGCTAGTCAATTATAGTTGCTGCTTCTGTAGGATAAGTTGCGTTAATCGTTTATTTTATTGCAGTTTTCTACGTTTTGTATTATATTTGTTTTTAAGATCATTAATTACATTGCAAATATTAGTTACTATTTATGGGATTAAAATGTACAAAGTCACTAAAAACGGAACATCACCAGGTTTCAGTTCGGGGCGAGCTACTAATTATTAAGTTATGAGCTAATAACGACTTAAGCCCCTATCACACGTTGGAAATTTCCTTGGAAGGAAATCCATTGCAGCAGGCACGGATGGTTCTGTGGAAGAATTACCAGAGCGCTGGTCGTTTTAATGGAAGTTTATGTATTCGGTCGTGTTCGAATATCTATCCAATCAGATTGAAGTGGTAGTGTGCATCTAGAGTTAAAAACGGTAGTCTAATTTCAATCTAAAGGAATTGACATTATCTTGATTATAGTTTTGAAACTCTGTGAACAAGTGGTCTCTTGAAGTAATTACCTACAGCATTTAGCGAAAATTATGAGAACCATCCATGTTTACAAAATACACAAAAAATATTAACTATCATAATAAAATAATTCGTACATGCCAAGCCTACACCAGTGCGGTAGTTTTTTTTTTCCACCAAAGAAACATCCATACTTGTCATGGAGGCCTTGCTAGCAGTTTTGATGGGAGCTTCTAGCGGAGCCTGTATGAAACCCCCCCATCGTGTGGTGTTAGCAAATAACTACTTCGTAGCTTCTGGATTGAAACAATTATGTAGGGAAATTGGTTCCTGTGAGTGGCCATGGTTGGAGGAGGGTCTGACCAAACAGGATTAGTCTGCATTATATATATATATATATATATACATACAGGGGCGTAGCCAGGGGGGGGGGGGGTTAGGGGTTCAACCCCCCCCCCCCCCTTAGCACCAAATCATTAATTAATTTATTATTCATCACTCAAACAAATTTCATATTAAAATTAATAAAATTTTTACCATTACAATACTTAAATTTAAGTACCGAAAACTGCTAAAATAGCACTATTTTACACCTTAAAATCCAAATTTTCCCGGGGGAGGACCCCCGGACCCCCCGCTGTAATACGGGAGGGGGGCATGCTTCTTAACGAACCCCCATACACAAATCCTGGCTACGCCACTGTATATATATATATATAAAGCAGCCTTGACTGAAGCTAAATCTCAGATGCTGAGTACCGCACACGCACGTAACGCTCAGGGCCGCCAGGTGTTTATTCGCGGACTTGCTGACATTTCCAGATTGCACCAACCAGAGCGGAAACTCTTACTGCCACTTCCTCCCCCGACGAAGGGCACTGTGACCATGATCACTGAGGCGTAGCGCCTCACGGGGCGTGGTGTAGAGTCCGTGGTTAGATCCCTGCTGCCCGCACTGTAAATCTTTTATTGTGCGTGGATCTTAAATATTCGTGTAAAATTACACATGTTTTTAACTCTGTGCATTTACATGAAAACAACTGTATAACTACAAACTAATATTTGCAGTAATACTGGTCTCGGATTCTTACCCTGGCACTTTGCTTTGTGTTGTCTCAGTACCTCCAATAGTAAGTGTTATTTGTAAACCGTTCCTTGAATAGCTTTACAGAATTAATTGTGCACATAATAAGCACGATACAACAAAATAAATTCTAAGTGATGAGAGATTGATTATGTTTTCCATAGTTTAAAAAAATTATTCTTGAATGAAACGTCAGTTTAAATATAAAATTGTGCGCCAATTTTTGTAAGAAATACTCAGTATTATTTCGAAAAATGTATTTCATATACGCAAAAATAACCACAGCCATGTGTGGTAGAATGTTACAATATCTTTCTTGAAGTATTACAAACTATTTTTTGGCAAATGGTTTCCAAGGTATCTTTTGTAAAAGTACAGAATATTGTTTTAGGCGTGTTATGAGAGAGTGAATTTTTACTATGCTGCGCGCACCATGCAACGAAATATTCCCAGGATGGCAAAAAAGCTACATATAAAAAAATAATATACTTAAGTGATATTGAATACTTGTAGATATATTTTATATTATTATAGTTAAAAAAACTAAAAAAAAATTGCTTATTTCGTTGATGAACTAAAAATTATAAAATTAAAATTTTAAAATTTTTTGGTCCAAAAGACAAAAAAATGCACCACAATTCTGTATGACTAAAATCGTGGGGTGCTTGATATGTCTTAAATTTTCTATCAGTAATAATAAAATAACTTGTAACAGATTATATATTACTAATTTTTAGAATATAGTAAATACAAAAATTTTAGGATTTAATCATTTTGAAAATTTCGGGATATAGTCAATAAAAAAATGAATATATGTACTTCATAACAATAATTAACTTAAAATGAGTAATGGGTTGCTGCAGGAGTGCACATCTGTAGAATTCGCAAGTGTGGCCCGTGGAAATTAACGGAAAAAGGGGGGGGGGGGGGGCGCTGCCCTATAAATTTTGCACGTGGGGTTAACCGACACTTCAAATCTGGATGCGGTGCCCATTTGCTGTACACGGCCCATATTAATGGCCTACATGCATGCAATAAGAAGAAAACTTTTAAACATACAGAAAGATTTCAATAGACATAATTTCGACATCAAACATTTTTTCTCAGTCACGCTTTTGTAAGTGCAGGCAGGCCTCCCTTAGTTAGGGGCTTCTTAATTTGAGGGGGCCCGGGCCCCCCTGCCCCCCCCCCCCCCCACCGCGGGTTCCACGCACAAGGGTGCTTGATATCATTTGTCTTAAAATTTTTATTACTTATTTTAGGATATACTTTACGAAAATGAAAGAAGGGATCACCCCACGCTTTTAGTTATACAGAGTTGTAGTGCATTATTTCGCTGTTGGATATAAAACTTAAACTGAAATTTAATTTTTGTCAAATTTTTAGTTCATTCAACGATAATAATGGTTATTTTTAATTTCTAAACTAGAAGTTTTGTTTAGTTATTTTTAGTCTCAAAATAAAATAAATTTATAGAATATGAGTCATCGAAACAAATTAAAAATATTAAACACGAGTGATTAAAATATTAAATTTTTTACAATGAACTTAAAATTAGTCGTTAATGTACACGTAATCTAGTCATGTCAGCTAATGCTTCAACATCACATGGAACTTTACTTTTTATCTTGGAGCAATCAAGTTCTTCTACTTGGAGACCATCCAGACTTAGAATTTACGCTACTAACAGCTACATAAATAAGCCTGCAGCAAAGAGTCACAAAGAGACGCGATCCCAAATAAACACTACATAAACTAAGCGCAGCCTTGCATTTTATGCACGGTAGATGCCCAACTCAGTACTAATGGCAACGTTTCAGCACTACCATATCTGTATTTCGCTGGAAACTGAATGGCTATTGGTTTAATTATATGTACACCATCTGTGCCGAAATAAACACGGCCTGATGAAATGTCCGTATCATACACTGATCACGTCAGAAGAGTGGCCAGATAATTTACGATATAATACCCATACTGACAACTAAGCCCGGCGACATTATCCACCATAAAGTGACCTCGGAAATACTCTAAATCTAAAAGACTATATTTTTGACATTTTCCAAATTTAGGGACATTACGCCACCCCTTCCTCCCTCCGAGGGGGAGAAAGTCGCACCACGGACACATTTTCCACCATAACGCGACCTCGGAAACACTCTTACTCGAAAAGAATATATCTTTGAAATTTTCGAAATGTTGGGTCTTTAACCTCTCACCACAGTCGACCCCTGGGCAAATTCCCCACTATTCCTTTTATCTCATGGATACACATAAACCCTGGTTATTACCCATATCTCGAAATTAGTGGATTTTTGACCCTCCCACTCCCCTTAACACTAAGTCTTAAGTTATCAAAATATTGAATTGTCAGAGTTTCTTTATATGTATGCAACATTTATACACATTCGGACGTCGAAAAGCGGGTAAAAATTTAATGGAAATATTTTATTACATAATCCATTAATACATATGGATGAAGCTAATAAAAGCGTGTTAAAAACAATTATTTAATGTGAATAATTTTGATAGAAATTGTGTTTACAAACTTTTTCAAGCGTATATTCATGTGAATTTATGTAGGTGAGGTAATGTTCCCGTATGTATAATTTATTTGAATTATAAATTCTTACATTTTTATTTAATAGATAATTAAAACATTAATCATAGTAAACATTCAGCAAATCTATTATTTTTTATTAATTTTTAATAATCATCTTTAATTAATTTTCTAATTAATAATTAATTTTATACATGTGTTTATATTAATATTTAATACTGAGTAATTATTTAATTTTTTAATTTGAATGACTTAATACTATACTAACCGTATTTACAGTATTACTCCAGACCTTTTTTTATTATTATACTTCTATTATATATTACATGCAAAATTTAAGTTATTTTTTTGTTACGCCAAGTAAGTATATCTTATAACTCATTCATTTTTTATGTTTGGTTTATATCTGTTTAGCACATGCACGAACACGAGAAACATATACTTTCAGTTTACTGCGGCCACACGCCTGTCCAGTCAAACCTAGTGTCCCTGTGGACATGCGTCGGGCAATGTGAACCTGTTTCATCGCTGGAAATAAAAATGTTGCTATTCACTTACTCTTATTCTAATGTGCATATACTTAAGTCAACCAATTTTAGCAGTCATCATTTCCAAACATCTTAAAACAGTAATTGTTATTTTTTTGACATGCTGCCTACCTAAACGAGTGAATACCAGAGTGCGCACAGATTCGTTAATCTCAGTTCACGGACAGAGCCTTTTTTAAAACTATTAATCTCAAAATGGTTCAAAAACCTAAATGGACTGTATTCAAATGTTTATACGAGCACCGATTAGTTTCCAAACACACGATATTTAAATCAGTGCAAAAAATTTTAAATCAATGAATTTCGATAACAGAATGGTTAAAATTATTACACTTGAATCTCGTACAATATATATTTGTGTTTTAAGTTCATAGACACATCAGTGATTTACAATAATTTTTAATTTGATTTCACTCACCTGAAATCTTTAACTAATTTATGGTTAATTAAATCATGTTATTACACATCTTTAATATTATATGATTTATTAAATTAGAATATTTTATATTTCGTGGTTCAAAATTTATAAAAACTACCCATCACACTTAAAAAAAGAATTTTCTAAGTATTTTGAGAAATTTATTATTTATTGATTTGTGAAGGGCATCCTAAGAATATACTGTTTTAAGACCAGTGGCAAATTCAAAACTGTAGGCTTTAAATACCACACGATTTCATACCTAAAATTAATAATAAAGTTATAACACAAAATAGCTTGAATTGGTTTATGAAAATCATCAAAAATGGGATTACTTATTTAGCTGAATAAACCATCAAATCTATCAAAAATAATTAAACTATAAATTTAATTTAAATCACCGATAAAATTATAAAAAATGGGAGCATAGAGAAGTTAGAAACGAACCCCGTAAGCCCGCATCACCAGTGGACCATGCGTAATCATTTAATAACTCATCAAATTTTAGGGTGAAGTGGGCCGGAGTCCAATTTGGAGGTCCCAACTCTTATATGTTTTCCTGTGAATTACCACATGCATAATCACATCCATAACCACAGGCATAGTGACGTAAACCTCACCCTTCTAATTGATTTCTTCGATGAGCATCTTGACTTTCCTCGTCTGGTTTGCACTTTAACTTGAGTCTGTACTTTCAGATTTTCAAGTTAGGAAAATCTAAACAAAATGTTAGAAAATCTGTTTCATCGTATGCCTTATGCTATAAAAAAACTTATTCTTGTACTCTTTTCTAGCTAGTAGGTTTAGGCCACCCGCGCACTAGGCGACCTGGCCGCGCTGCCAAGTCGCCGTGACCGCCGAGAAACCTTACTTTATATGTGAGAACGCGCACCTGGTCGCGGCGACCGGCTGGTCGCGGCGACCGTCGGGAACCAGCGCGGCGCGCAGGCGACCAAGAGGTCGCCGCGACCGGATGTTTGTCCATGATTCAATGGCAGACTGCGCACGTGCAACAGAAACGGCGCGACCAGGGCAGCGTAGTCTTGTGTCAGTATTTTTGTGACTGCGTGTGCTGCGTGGTGTAGTAGGTAGTGTTGAGTGGATTTCATAATGGAACAATGTGAAATAATTGACACTGAAGTGCTTATAATGGAAATTGAAAAACGCCCAGCCATTTGGAATATGTATCGTGCGAAGAATACAGCAACAAAAACTCGAAAAGAAAATGTTGGCAAGACATAGTGGATTTGTTTGGCGGTGTAGAAATGTCAAATGCTGAAAAAGAAGAACTAGGTAAGCTTATTGTATTATTGCAAGGGTTGCCAGTATAAGGCATGTAATTGGTTTATGGCAATATGATATTGCAGTGTTATATTTATGTTAGTTTATATTTGTAGGATTAGGAGTAGGAAATTGGAAACGATGAGTATCTCTTGGAAAAGGCTATACTGTAGCATACACTGATATATATTGCTCAGTATTCACTATTATTTAGTGTACACATGTGTATTACTATTACAATACATTGCCTACAAGTCAATACGACACATGTTATTTATGACCCTGCCATGCAGGAATAAATGCATTACAATAGAACTTTAAACATATTTGTCCTGCCAGTGAAGTTGTCCTTCGTTTTCAAAGTACTCGGCAGAAATCTCCCTGTACTGAGATGACGACCGATTTCCACGCCCCACAGCGCCAACTGACACAGCATACACACCTTCTTGAGGACCTTCCAATGTATCTTCAACTCTATAACCATCTCTATCGCGTGGGTAATTGGGAAGAACGCAGCATGTCTTGATGATTTGTATGGCAAATTGTCTTTTCACATTCAGCGGCCAATGCAAAATACGCCACTTGTTGGCCATGATGCCGAATGTGCACTCAATGAAACGTCTGGCTCTGGTGAGTCTGTAATTAAATATCCTCTTTCTAGAACTCAAGGACTTGCCGCCATAAGGGCGCATAAAGTGCTCTGATAACTGAAAAGCTTCATCACCTACGAACACATATGACATGGGCTCGTCTCTCGTTTCAGAAATGGTACAGTTGGCTGGGAGTTTCAAATCGTTATTCATCATAGCTTTGTGAAACTTAGTCTTTGAAGATAGTGGAGTCGCTTTCCTTACCATCTGCACCAATGTTTATAGCTACAAAACTATAATTTGCATCACACACAGCCAACAAAATGATAGAAAAGTAGTGATTGTAATTGTAGTTGACTGAACAAGAATGGTGTGGTTTAATTACTCTAATATGTTTACCATCAACTGATCCCACACAGTTAGGGAAGTCTGCACGGACTTTGAATCCATTAGAAATCTCCAGCCATTTCTCTTGTGTGGGCTGTGGTAGGCAGTCTTTTTGTAGAATGTGAAATATGACAGTACAAACTTGAAGGACAATTTCCCTGGTAGTAGTATAACCAAGTCTGTAGGCGTATTGAAAGTCGACGAGATTACATCCTGTAGCAAGGTACCTGCAACAAAATATCAAACGTGTTTCCTTCATGTATTGTAATGTCATTTGTGACAATTAATTATGTCTATATGTAAAACACAATATTTTTACTGTTGACAAGAATGTTTACAATATGTATCGGGGCTGCGGTTTAGCAGTACTAGAGCGCTCATACCCTCTGTTTCAGGTGCATCTATTCAAAAGAAATGGAAGCATATTCGGGATACAGCAGGGAGATGAGGCAGCAGAAGGACATGGAAAGTGGATCAAGTACACATCGTTACAGCCCATATGTATACACTAGACAACTATCCTTCTTAAGTGTATGCACCTCTCAGGTCAATACAACCGGCACAATTACACAAGAGACCGCCGATTCCGTTGTTAATAGTAGTATAGGAATGTATGTCCTGAAACAGGATGCAGGTAGTGGATTGTGATTGTCGGTCCGCCATCTTGGATTTGTGACGTCACGGCGGCAAAAATTCCTCAAAATTCCTCAAAAATGACTCAAAATGACTCAAAATTTCCCGTTTTAAGAAAAAATTTCCCGTTTTCGAGGGAAAAATTCCCGTTTCGAGGGGAAAATTTCCCGTTTTATTCCTTAAAAATCCCAACGGCTAGAAATGTCCTGATAGAGGCTTAAGCATCCTTAACTCAAGCCTCAGTTAAGCCTCTATCAGGATGTGACCTTGACCTTTGACCTTGACCCCGACGGCCATCTTGGATCCACCATCTTGGATGACGTCATTTCGTTTTCTCGAACATTCCGGCATTGTGTTATCCGCCATTTTGAATTATGACGTCATCGTTGCAATTTCCGTTACGGCCGCCATCTTTAAATTTATTATCCGATTTTAATGAAAAAATATTTTAAAATTATAAAAAAATTAAATAAAAAAATTTTTAATAACATATTTAAAAAAACAAACATTTACAACACGGAGCTCGAAGTCCTCGGTTCAAACCCGACGAGTGCAAAAAAAATAAAAATGGTGACCGATCCTTCCCTCGTGGTGGACGCAGGCATACTGACTCCCTCCACTTTTTTTCAAAGCATATATATCGTCAGGTAGTATGACGTCATGTCCGCCATCTTGCCCTCGTCTGCTGGAAGCCATCATCAGTGTATCGTCGGCGAGAGTGCGCTGACGCCATGTTAGTTTAATTCTTATCCGCTAGAGTGCAGTAATAATTTATTATTGCTGTGACACCCGCCATCTTGTCATTTGGCCGCCATCTTGAAAATCCGTAATTATTTAGCTAGAAATTCGGGAAAAATTCCAAAATTCATTAAATAAATTTGTAATCTATATACTGATTGATTAGGTCGACTAAGGTCCTTGGTACGATCTAGGACGATGCAAAAAAAAAGGAAATATAACATCAATTTAACATAATAGTAACAGGTTCGGGGAATTAAACACCACAAGTTCTTTTACAAACATAATATTTATTACATAATTTCTATTCTACTACAGGATCATTTGCGAAAGCCAGCAATCTTATAACCATTTAGTTCCGCAGCGGTGTGTGAAATGACTAATTCTTAGCTCCAATCGGTTTATACTAGACAGAGTCCAGCCAGAACCTTTACAGACATAGTCCACCTCTTCTTGACAGAGTTTCTGGATACCGTTTTTAACAGTTTGCTCCACATCGTTAGAACTGTAAATTACTGCAGCCGATGTCTTGAATGCACACTTCTTCACTTTGTCATCGAACGGATATGGCTTTCCATATATACAGTCCAACCACAAGTTATATTTCAAAGGTCCGTTTGTTGCTACATCATCAGTAAGCTGATTGATTATCTTCTGTCTGATATCGTCAAGAAAATTACAAATGTCTTTCGACTCACCTAACGTATTTAAATAATAGTAGTCCTTCAATGTTCCACGAAATGCAGACTGCGCCAAGTAGAAACCATTATCGTTCACTTGTAATGCGCCGAACACAGTCTTAGGTTTATTTTCCTATTCAGACGTCATACCAATCGGTTGCTGCACATCGGTTTTCTTGCTTGTACGCTCACGAGCCTTCAACCTAAACCGAGGAGTCGAAATTTCTGCAGGTAGTTCAGCAGTAGGCACACGGACTTCACCTTTACAGTTTTTCGCATGTCGTCGCAAATTATCAATTCTAGTAAACCATTCATGACACTCATCACATCGAAACTTCATGCGAGATGGATTCTTCGTGCATTTGCTCCGCTCATGTCTTCGTGCATCATGAGCAAATGCGAACGACGTATCACAGTAGCTGCAAGGATACCGTGGTGATGAAGACGAACCTTTCAGACCCGATCCAGATACTGACGTTGCCGCAGTAGTACTATTTCCAGGCATTCTCTTATGCACATCGATGCATCGTTGTTGCGACGAAACCTTTACTTTCTGCCGCACAGCAGGACCTTTGCATGCCTTCATGTGCGTTTTCATATTATCTTTTCTGGCAAACTGCTTATGACATTTCTTACAAACAAACATTTTACGATATAGGTTCTTGACACATTCGCTCCTCTCGTGTCGCCGAGCATTGCTATTGTTTGAGAAAATCTTGTCGCAGTAACAGCACCGATGTTCGTTAGTTGTTGTCGATTCGGCATCCATTGAAGTCTCCATTGATGGCGAACCAGCGTTCGCCGAGTTTCCCTGTGCAGCCAGCACTAGCGGCATTAAAGTCTTTTCTGCTGGCGGTACCACGTCTGTTGAAGTCTCCTCCAGTGTTGACATCGACGTTGCCAACGGGATCTGCTCCGCCATCGTCGACGCTGACGTCAAGGTTCCCGCAGTCGATGGTACAACCTCCATCGAGTTCGTCGTTAAAGTCGGTAAAGATGCCATCGAGTTCGCAAGAACAGGTAATTACGTGATTAATGAACCAGATGAAACAAACTAGGTGATCCTTACACCGACGACGTCAGTAACAAACTGAGCGTCCTGTTGTCTAGGACTCGCTTATATACATGCACTGTATGGAATAATACGCTAGTCAAATCAAGAACCATTTACAATAATACTAGAGTCAAAACAACATTAAAAATAGAAGAACCATCAACGAAAATACAGCACATTTGGAAGCACCGGCAACGAAAAGGCAGCACATTTGGAAGCACCGACAACGAAACGGCAGCACATTTGGAAGCACCGACAACAAAAAGGCAGCACATTTGGAAGCACCGACAACGAAAAGGCAGCACATTTGGAAGCACCGACAACGATAAGGCAGCACATTTGGAAGCACCGACAACGAAAAGGCAGCACATTTTGGACGCACCGACAACGAAAAGGCAGCACATTTGGAAGCACCGACAACGAAAAGGCAGCACATTTGGAAGCACCGACAACGAAAAGGCAGCACATTTGACAGCACCGACTACGAAAAGGCAGCACATTTGACAGCACCGACTACGAAAAGGCAGCACATTTGGAAGCACCGACAACGAAACGGCAGCACATTTGGAAGCACCGACAACGAAACGGCAGCACATTTGGAAGCACCGACAACGAAAAGGCAGCACATTTGGAAGCACCGACAACGAAAAGGCAGCACATTTGGAAGCACCGACAACGAAAAGGCAGCACATTTGGAAGCACCGACAACGAAAAGGCAGCACATTTGGAAGCACCGACAACGAAAAGGCAGCACATTTTGGACGCACCGACAACGAAAAGGCAGCACATTTGGAAGCACCGACAACATAAAGGCAGCACATTTTGGACGCACCGACAACGAAAAGGCAGCACATTTGGAAGCACCGACAACGAAAAGGCAGCACATTTGGAAGCACCGACTACGAAAAGGCAGCACATTTGGAAGCACCGACAACGAAAAGGCAGCACATTTGGAAGCACCGACAACGAAAAGGCAGCACATTTGGAAGCACCGACAACGAAAAGGCAGCACATTTGGCAGAACCGACTACGAAAAGGCAGCACATTTGGCAGCACCGACAACGAAGAGGCAGCACATTTGGAAGCACCGACAACGAAAAGGCAGCACATTTGGAAGCACCGACAACGAAAAGGCAGCACATTTGGAAGCACCATCATCGAAAAGGCAGCACATTTGGAAGCTCCATCAACAAAAAAAAGGCTAAAAGGAAGCACAAGTTACGAGATCTAAGTCTTAGTTAGAAATCAGAATACAAAAATAAAAACATTAAATTTTTATAATTTAAATTATTTATTTTATTGCTTTACATTATACAAATGCAAGTAAAAAAAGCCATTATTGTATGTAGCCAGCATTCCTCAGTTCCTTGAGTATGAAGGATATTTCTTTGATGCACGAATAGTTTCCTGCACAAAGCGAACCATGTAGAAGTCTTAGCCGGTCAACCAATATGTTTGGATCTTTCCATGAAGTATAATCATTCTCTTCTACCACCATCTTCCTTGCACCTTTATAAATATTATGATCTCTGATGTCTTCCGTTTTACCACCAACCTCAGGGTAACTTTCATGTTTGAGATGGTGATCATCACAAGCTTGATCAGATTTATTTAATATATCACGTCGTTTCCATCGTTTCGGTCTCAGGACACCGCCACATACTTCGATCTTGGCAGCTTTAGGTGCTTCATCATAGTCTATGTCTTTGTCAACAGCCTCAGAGTCACTGTAACAATCACCGTAGAAGGAATCGTCTTCACCCAATTTACCGTAATAATTCGATGTTGATGATGTTGAAGTGTCTTTATCGTCTTCATGCTTCCTTTTTAGGAGTCCATCATTTTTACAAAGTAGGAAAGATCTACTTGAATTCGGCTGGAATATATTCTCACTTTTCACGTTAAGGATTCTTCCATTGTCTTTTTTTCTTCCGTAAATCATCAACCTTCTTCAATTTAAGTTCTTTGTCGAGATCGGAAGAGCCAAGAAAATTATTGTCGTAATGCAGATCACTCTTCCTTAGGCTAGTAGATTCATCGTTGTCCTCTAGCTTGTACGCAGGCTTGGCGCTACAAGTTCTGCCATGTCTTTTTAGGCTCTCTCTCCGCGTAAACGACTTGCTACATCGAACACAACTTATCATATTGCGCAGTGGATTTTTAACACAGTCATTCTTCTCGTGTTGTCTTTTATTCTTTCTCAAGATAAACTCTTTACTGCAAAACTTACACCTATGTTCTTTCGATACAGCGTCAGATCCCAAATCGGAATTCATATTAGTTACTGAGACTAATGCCAGATACCAATTGAGTGTTTTAAATTAGATTCAATACTTAAATAGAAATTTTTTCATATTTCATCAGCGAGAATTAATATATCTCATGCAAAAGTACTTTATGCATGTAGTTCTGCTTTTCAACAACATATGTCGCCACATGTTGCTTGCAGGTAAATAATATTTAGTTCTTTTATGCGGGATGCGGGATGCTCACTAACGATCGCAAAAGAAGGATGGCTTCGCTAGACTCCAAGGAAAAGGAAGTTCGTCTTGCATATTGGTGCTCCACAGATGTCTCATGGCGTAATATTAATTTGACTGAGTAATGATATTTGTTAATTCCACCTGATAA
The DNA here is from genome assembly GCF_032445375.1 of Bacillus rossius redtenbacheri. Taxonomy (NCBI): domain Eukaryota; kingdom Metazoa; phylum Arthropoda; class Insecta; order Phasmatodea; family Bacillidae; genus Bacillus; species Bacillus rossius. The sequence goes on from NC_086332.1 coordinate 76,840,398, forward strand.
AAATATTGCAAGTTTTGATTTAGTAGCAGAAATTATCGAATTAAATGTAACTCCAAATAAAATTACATGTCTCATTAGACCAAAAAAAAATCCATGCAGAGAGCGGTTTCTCAGAATAGTCAGAAACACTTGAAGAAACCACAGGAATGATTGCAAGAACACGGGAAAAACCATAAAAATATTGTCAAGAATAATCAGGAGCACACTGAGAAAACCACCATAATATTAACAATAATAATCGGAAGCACACGGAGAAAACCATTATAATATTGACCAGATTAATCGGAAGCACACAGAGAAAACCACCACATGTTTTCTTTGATATCATAAAATTACAAGAAAAAATATTTTAAAATAAAAATAAATTAATAAAAAAATAAAAAAAATGCATAAATTTCTGGCTTGTACAAAAACTCTATCTTTGCTCAACAATGATAAGTTTACAAGCTAGCAGAAACTGTTTATGCATTTTTTTTATTTTTTTATTAATTTATTTTTATTTTAAAAAATTTTTTCTTGTAATTTTATGATATCAAAGAAAACATGTGGTGGTTTTCTCTGTGTGCTTCCGATTAATCTGGTCAATATTATAATGGTTTTCTCCGTGTGCTTCCGATTATTATTGTTAATATTATGGTGGTTTTCTCAGTGTGCTCCTGATTATTCTTGACAATATTTTTATGGTTTTTCCCGTGTTCTTGCAATCATTCCTGTGGTTTCTTCAAGTGTTTCTGACTATTCTGAGAAACCGCTCTCTGCATGGATTTTTTTTGGTCTAATGAGACATGTAATTTTATTTGGAGTTACATTTAATTCGATAATTTCTGCTACTAAATCAAAACTTGCAATATTTTTATCAGGTGGAATTAACAAATATCATTACTCAGTCAAATTAATATTACGCCATGAGACATCTGTGGAGCACCAACATGCAAGACGAACTTCCTTTTCCTTGGAGTCTAGCGAAGCCATCCTTCTTTTGCGATCGTTAGTGAGCATCCCGCATCCCGCATAAAAGAACTAAATATTATTTACCTGCAAGCAACATGTGGCGACATATGTTGTTGAAAAGCAGAACTACATGCATAAAGTACTTTTGCATGAGATATATTAATTCTCGCTGATGAAATATGAAAAAATTTCTATTTAAGTATTGAATCTAATTTAAAACACTCAATTGGTATCTGGCATTAGTCTCAGTAACTAATATGAATTCCGATTTGGGATCTGACGCTGTATCGAAAGAACATAGGTGTAAGTTTTGCAGTAAAGAGTTTATCTTGAGAAAGAATAAAAGACAACACGAGAAGAATGACTGTGTTAAAAATCCACTGCGCAATATGATAAGTTGTGTTCGATGTAGCAAGTCGTTTACGCGGAGAGAGAGCCTAAAAAGACATGGCAGAACTTGTAGCGCCAAGCCTGCGTACAAGCTAGAGGACAACGATGAATCTACTAGCCTAAGGAAGAGTGATCTGCATTACGACAATAATTTTCTTGGCTCTTCCGATCTCGACAAAGAACTTAAATTGAAGAAGGTTGATGATTTACGGAAGAAAAAAAGACAATGGAAGAATCCTTAACGTGAAAAGTGAGAATATATTCCAGCCGAATTCAAGTAGATCTTTCCTACTTTGTAAAAATGATGGACTCCTAAAAAGGAAGCATGAAGACGATAAAGACACTTCAACATCATCAACATCGAATTATTACGGTAAATTGGGTGAAGACGATTCCTTCTACGGTGATTGTTACAGTGACTCTGAGGCTGTTGACAAAGACATAGACTATGATGAAGCACCTAAAGCTGCCAAGATCGAAGTATGTGGCGGTGTCCTGAGACCGAAACGATGGAAACGACGTGATATATTAAATAAATCTGATCAAGCTTGTGATGATCACCATCTCAAACATGAAAGTTACCCTGAGGTTGGTGGTAAAACGGAAGACATCAGAGATCATAATATTTATAAAGGTGCAAGGAAGATGGTGGTAGAAGAGAATGATTATACTTCATGGAAAGATCCAAACATATTGGTTGACCGGCTAAGACTTCTACATGGTTCGCTTTGTGCAGGAAACTATTCGTGCATCAAAGAAATATCCTTCATACTCAAGGAACTGAGGAATGCTGGCTACATACAATAATGGCTTTTTTTACTTGCATTTGTATAATGTAAAGCAATAAAATAAATAATTTAAATTATAAAAATTTAATGTTTTTATTTTTGTATTCTGATTTCTAACTAAGGCTTAGATCTCGTAACTTGTGCTTCCTTTTAGCCTTTTTTTTGTTGATGGAGCTTCCAAATGTGCTGCCTTTTCGATGATGGTGCTTCCAAATGTGCTGCCTCTTCGTTGTCGGTGCTGCCAAATGTTCTGCCTTTTCGTTGTCGGTGCTTCCAAATGTGCTGCCTTTTCGTTGTCGGTGCTTCCAAATGTGCTGCCTTTTCGTTGTCGGTGCTTCCAAATGTGCTGCCTTTTCGTAGTCGGTGCTTCCAAATGTGCTGCCTTTTCGTTGTCGGTGCTTCCAAATGTGCTGCCTTTTCGTTGTCGGTGCGTCCAAAATGTGCTGCCTTTTCGTTGTCGGTGCTTCCAAATGTGCTGCCTTTTCGTTGTCGGTGAGTCCAAATTGTGCTGCCTTTTCGTTGTCGGTGCTTCCAAATGTGCTGCCTTTTCGTTGTCGGTGCTTCCAAATGTGCTGCCTTTTCGTTGTCGGTGCTTCCAAATGTGCTGCCTTTTCGTTGTCGGTGCTTCCAAATGTGCTGCCGTTTCGTTGTCGGTGCTTCCAAATGTGCTGCCGTTTCGTTGTCGGTGCTTCCAAATGTGCTGCCTTTTCGTAGTCAGTGCTGTCAAATGTGCTGCCTTTTCGTAGTCGGTGCTGTCAAATGTTCTGCCTTTTCGTTGTCGGTGCTCCCAAATGTGCTGCCTTTTCGTTGTCGGTGCTTCCAAATGTGCTGCCTTTTCGTTGTCGGTGCGTCCAAAATGTGCTGCCTTTTCGTTGTCGGTGCTTCCAAATGTGCTGCCTTATCGTTGTCGGTGCTTCCAAATGTGCTGCCTTTTCGTTGTCGGTGCTTCCAAATGTGCTGCCTTTTTGTTGTCGGTGCTTCCAAATGTGCTGCCGTTTCGTTGTCGGTGCTTCCAAATGTGCTGCCTTTTCGTTGCCGGTGCTTCCAAATGTGCTGTATTTTCGTTGATGGTTCTTCTATTTTTAATGTTGTTTTGACTCTAGTATTATTGTAAATGGTTCTTGATTTGACTAGCGTATTATTCCATACGGTGCATGTATATAAGCGAGTCCTAGACAACAGGACGCTCAGTTTGTTACTGACGTCGTCGGTGTAAGGATCACCTAGTTTGTTTCATCTGGTTCATTAATCACGTAATTACCTGTTCTTGCGAACTCGATGGCATCTTTACCGACTTTAACGACGAACTCGATGGAGGTTGTACCATCGACTGCGGGAACCTTGACGTCAGCGTCGACGATGGCGGAGCAGATCCCGTTGGCAACGTCGATGTCAACACTGGAGGAGACTTCAACATACGTGGTACCGCCAGCAGAAGAGACATTAATGCCGCTAGTGCTGGCTGCACAGGGAAACTCGGCGAACGCTGGTTCGCCATCAATGGAGACTTCAATGGATGCCGAATCGACAACAACTAACGAACATCGGTGCTGTTACTGCGACAAGATTTTCTCAAACAATAGCAATGCTCGGCGACACGAGAGGAGCGAATGTGTCAAGAACCTATATCGTAAAATGTTTGTTTGTAAGAAATGTCATAAGCAGTTTGCCAGAAAAGATAATATGAAAACGCACATGAAGGCATGCAAAGGTCCTGCTGTGCGGCAGAAAGTAAAGGTTTCGTCGCAACAACGATGCATCGATGTGCATAAGAGAATGCCTGGAAATAGTACTACTGCGGCAACGTCAGTATCTGGATCGGGTCTGAAAGGTTCGTCTTCATCACCACGGTATCCTTGCAGCTACTGTGATACGTCGTTCGCATTTGCTCATGATGCACGAAGACATGAGCGGAGCAAATGCACGAAGAATCCATCTCGCATGAAGTTTCGATGTGATGAGTGTCATGAATGGTTTACTAGAATTGATAATTTGCGACGACATGCGAAAAACTGTAAAGGTGAAGTCCGTGTGCCTACTGCTGAACTACCTGCAGAAATTTCGACTCCTCGGTTTAGGTTGAAGGCTCGTGAGCGTACAAGCAAGAAAACCGATGTGCAGCAACCGATTGGTATGACGTCTGAATAGGAAAATAAACCTAAGACTGTGTTCGGCGCATTACAAGTGAACGATAATGGTTTCTACTTGGCGCAGTCTGCATTTCGTGGAACATTGAAGGACTACTATTATTTAAATACGTTAGGTGAGTCGAAAGACATTTGTAATTTTCTTGACGATATCAGACAGAAGATAATCAATCAGCTTACTGATGATGTAGCAACAAACGGACCTTTGAAATATAACTTGTGGTTGGACTGTATATATGGAAAGCCATATCCGTTCGATGACAAAGTGAAGAAGTGTGCATTCAAGACATCGGCTGCAGTAATTTACAGTTCTAACGATGTGGAGCAAACTGTTAAAAACGGTATCCAGAAACTCTGTCAAGAAGAGGTGGACTATGTCTGTAAAGGTTCTGGCTGGACTCTGTCTAGTATAAACCGATTGGAGCTAAGAATTAGTCATTTCACACACCGCTGCGGAACTAAATGGTTATAAGATTGCTGGCTTTCGCAAATGATCCTGTAGTAGAATAGAAATTATGTAATAAATATTATGTTTGTAAAAGAACTTGTGGTGTTTAATTCCCCGAACCTGTTACTATTATGTTAAATTGATGTTATATTTCCTTTTTTTTTGCATCGTCCTAGATCGTACCAAGGACCTTAGTCGACCTAATCAATCAGTATATAGATTACAAATTTATTTAATGAATTTTGGAATTTTTCCCGAATTTCTAGCTAAATAATTACGGATTTTCAAGATGGCGGCCAAATGACAAGATGGCGGGTGTCACAGCAATAATAAATTATTACTGCACTCTAGCGGATAAGAATTAAACTAACATGGCGTCAGCGCACTCTCGCCGACGATACACTGATGATGGCTTCCAGCAGACGAGGGCAAGATGGCGGACATGACGTCATACTACCTGACGATATATATGCTTTGAAAAAAAGTGGAGGGAGTCAGTATGCCTGCGTCCACCACGAGGGAAGGATCGGTCACCATTTTTATTTTTTTTGCACTCGTCGGGTTTGAACCGAGGACTTCGAGCTCCGTGTTGTAAATGTTTGTTTTTTTAAATATGTTATTAAAAAATTTTTTATTTAATTTTTTTATAATTTTAAAATATTTTTTCATTAAAATCGGATAATAAATTTAAAGATGGCGGCCGTAACGGAAATTGCAACGATGACGTCATAATTCAAAATGGCGGATAACACAATGCCGGAATGTTCGAGAAAACGAAATGACGTCATCCAAGATGGTGGATCCAAGATGGCCGTCGGGGTCAAGGTCAAAGGTCAAGGTCACATCCTGATAGAGGCTTAACTGAGGCTTGAGTTAAGGATGCTTAAGCCTCTATCAGGACATTTCTAGCCGTTGGGATTTTTAAGGAATAAAACGGGAAATTTTCCCTCGAAACGGGAATTTTTCCCTCGAAAACGGGAAATTTTTTCTTAAAACGGGAAATTTTGAGTCATTTTGAGTCATTTTTGAGGAATTTTGAGGAATTTTTGCCGCCGTGACGTCACAAATCCAAGATGGCGGACCGACAATCACAATCCACTACCTGCATCCTGTTTCAGGACATACATTCCTATACTACTGTTAATAACTCTGATGAAGTTATGGAAGGACCATATAACACTAATACGTCGGGAAGATAGAAAGCGGCTGGTAAAAAGAAGAAAGAGGACGCGGATGCAGAGTTAGCATGCGTACTGAAAGCGTCCTTGCAGATACGGGATGACAGGGAACATATTTCTGATAACGATGCTGATAGGCAGTTTCTTCTGTCTTTGTTGCCACACATGAGGAAGGTTCCAGAATATCGGAAACTGGCCACTCAAATGGAGATACTGGAGATAATCAATAGGAATGTGGGTTATGCACCAGGAAACATCTCACATGTCGCAGCACTATGTCCCCCCCACAGCCTGCATTTGGATCGCCAATAGCAGTTCCTGTCAATCAACAAATGAACTATGTGGCATACCCAACAACTTCATGGCAAACAGTGAGCAATAGTGATCAACAGCCTCCCGAGGAACAACGCCACCAGCCGCACTGAGAGAAAGGTTTGTTTGCCTCTACAAAATATTTGTTTGTATATGGCGAAATAAATATATTTTGTTAATTCAAACAAATATTTTGTAGTAGGAAAGATTCTGTTGACCCAACAAAATGATTTTGTTGACTCAACTGTATATTTGGTTAGGTGTAACAAATCATTTTTGTTACTTACCGGGGTTGGGTTAAGCTAACAAAATATTTTGTTCCGCCAAGTAAATATTTGTTTCGCCATACATAAACAAATATTTGTTTGATTCAAACAAACCTTTTTCTCCGTGCGCGCAGTGCAATGTCATTTGAGTCGAGCGATGTGCTGGACTCCCCTCAATCGGATGTACTAACCCTTTTTAAGTAACAATGTATTACACTGGGGTGTTTTATGTGCTGTAAATAAAATATATATTTTAATTATAAATACACATAAATATACGCACTCCAAACCAACTGTTTATTAAGTACATTAATTGTTTTCTACAGTATGTGCAGGGATATTTTAAGTGTAACTGCAGTTCCTACGTTTACTTTAAAATACAATTCTAGTGTACTTCTGCATATTTAATTCATTTATTAACCACAATCCTACATTTCACCACCTTTTAACACTATATGCAATTCAAGTAATATGCACATCATAGTTTCTGTTTATCTTTTAATGACCTTGTACTCACCGCAACGTCACGATCAGTTTCATCTCCGGGCATATGGATTTCCTCATAGCTGTATCACAGCCTTTCAGGTTGTCTTGTACTGCTAGCAGAAGTTCATCATACGACTCTACGGACATCCTTGTGTAGTTGAAAAACTTTTCTTTATGCTGTCTCAGTTCATTATAAAATATTGCAAACATGCCCTTTACTTCGCGCGTTTGTAGCAAAGGATGTACCCATACTTTCTTTTTCCTACGATTTTTACGCTTCCCCATTAGGTACCACACAGCTGCTACTTGCTCCGCGTTCATTGTAAAACTGTGCACAACCTGGTCGCACGGCTAGGTCGCGGACAAGTCGCCTATATTTTCTGGCCGCGCGGCCAATGGTCGCACGGCCAGGTCACCTAGTGCGCGGGCGGCCTTAAACAAAATCAGTACATTTAAGCTGAATATTTTTTAAGATTTCTTTTTAAGCTACTGGTCATAAAGGTAGACCCCTGATTTGTATGGCTGGCTCCTAAGTGTTTTATAAAAAGATGCATACGTCTTATTAATTTAATAAAACTACTATCAAAATTAGGCCCGTGTAAAATAATTTGCATCAGATTGTTTAAAGTGTTCACTGTCTCAGCTTAAGAATAAGTTCTTAGTAAAGAAAATATTATTAAAGGTATTGTTTAGAACAAAATTACTAATAGTTACTTACATTAATAATCGTATTAATATCCACAAATTCCAGTCAATAAATTCTGTGGCAACCGCCTTAGATATAATAAAACATTTATATTATTATTTCACTGACAGAGACCTAAAATATTTCTTTTGGTTTTGAAGTATACGAATTTAAAGAAACTTTTCTCTAATTCGGACTAAAATATTATCTTGTTACAAAAGTAGCAATATTAGGCATTACTGCTGCTATAATTACTACTATAACAACGGTAGTATGGCCAATACTACAAAATCGTATAGGTTTTATTACCTTTTTTTATATCTACGCCACAACAATTAAAATTTATCAATAGTTTAAATTACGTTAAATCCATCATAATGTACGATACAGAAAGGAATTTGTTATGTAGTAGAGATAGGATTACGTGACGTGACTCTCAACAATTGTAGTAAACTTGGAACCACTGAGCACCGAACCCTAGACCCTAGCAGCACGGACACGACACCTCAGCGATGAAGGCCACCGAAGACCTCTCTACGCTTGTGCACCACAACCAGCCAAAGAAGGAGCACAACGTGGTGAAATTATATTCCTACGAGTTGTAACTGGAGGATCTACAATCTTAGGCGGCCTATTATTAAAAACAGGAAAAGAAAAAATTCCGAAAGTGATCAAATGTATTACATATTAATAAGGAAAGGAAGGAGCGTCTAGGTGGGCTTACAGTTCAATGTTAAACCAAGCAAGGTCAGATGAAAAACGGTTGAATCAGTAAAAAAAATAATTTGAATCAGTAAAAAAATATTCAGTCTCATGAATATAGAACAGACAGAGAGATTTAATTGCTTGGAATTCTTGCAGTTACGTGATATTTGAATCCTTGCATATCCCACCAGAAGTCTTATTCCATTTGATATGCCAAATAGATAATAGCAAGAGACTAAATTTTTTAACAGTGAGTGAATTACATATTTTAATTTTTCTCTCTGTTCTGCTTCGATCTCTGGAAAGGTGCAATAATTGGATGACATTATGAATTATGGAACTAAACCACATATACACATATTGTGAAAGTTGGAGAAAATGTAAGAATAAATGCTCTAAAGTATTAAAAACTCGTTTACAGTACTTTAGATTTAATTCATCAATGAAGTTATTAATTATATAGGTGAATTGGTTTTGTGTTTTGTTCCTCCCTTCCTGCCCTGTTGAGTGGTAGTTGTTTGTTCCCCGGCAGGGCGGGAGACATTGACACCGAGCGGCCGCGGCTGCCACGCGAACTTGGCCGCGGCGCTACTCGTGTTCTTTTCTTTTCTTCCCCTGTCGCTCGCGCCGGCGCCGCTGTGCAAGAACACCTACGAGCCAGCACTCGCTACCTGGCGTAACGTCACGGCCGAGCCGCCGGCCGGCCCCGAGCGCGGCTCTCCCATTGGCGAAGACGCCCGCCGAGCCGCCGCCTCATTGGCCGAGACGTGTTTCGCCAGGCGCCGCCTCTTGGTGGGGACGTCTTTCGTTCCTTTTTGCTCCTCTCCCTCCGTCTTCGTCCCTCCCTACCATTGTTTATTTTCCACCTGTTGCCCGCCGAGGAGAGGAGCGGTCGAGCGGGGAGAGTGGGGGGTTGAGGGGAAGAAGGCCGCGCGCGGTGCACGACTTCTCGGCCGATCGCTTTCTTCAGGTAGCCGCGAAGGCGCGAAGGGGAAAGGTTCGCGCGAGAGACCGAGCTGCGCCCGACCGGCGACGACAGGGGGAGAAGGAGCAGCCGCTCGGTCGAATGGGCCCGTGAGGACTGGGCGCGCGCGCGTCAGTGACGGTCGCCATGGAGACGTGCGTGCTGATACCGCAGGAGCTGTCGCTGGTGCTGACGTCGGGCGGCGGCGGCGGCGGCGGCGGCGGCGGCCCGCTGGACCGCAACGCCAACAAGCTGCCCGAGATGCGCGTGCACGTGTGGACCAACGCGCGCGTGCCGCAGGGCGCGCTGCTGCACCCCTTCCAGGGCACCATCCGGCTGGACAAGCTGGAGGTGTACAGCTACCTGGACGACAACGACGTGAGTACCGTTCACTTACAACCCTACAACTGTGCAGTTATATCGCAGTGGAAGTTTTAGCCTATAATAAATATCGGCTTGAAGTAACAAATTATCGAAGTCTCCTAAATATTGATTTGCTTGTAATGACAGCGTAGTCCTACAGAAATGTTATATATATATTCTTTGCAACAGAAAAATAAAATATTTTAGCCGTTAAATTAAAAAAAAATGTTTGTAAAATATATTTAAAAAAATTCGTTTACAACATGCGGCTCCTTGAGATAAAAATACATAATATTCTGCGGCTCTAGCGTATTTTGGATTTATTTGATTTATGCTTTAAGATTTATACTCAACGGCCGTTTATTGCTAAATTAACTTCGATTTGTGTGATTTATTGCAAACTTTCTGGGTCATGATCTGCCGGTTTGCAAACATTTTTAAAAATTTTTCAAAAAACTTTATATTACATGAAACACGTAATTTAATGTAAACTATTTCTAAGGTTGAATAATGCATGGAGCTACATTTTTTTTTACAAAAGTGTCAAAAAGAAAAACCTGCTGGTCAACTGGTTTTCAAACATCATTGCAAGTTAGTGAAGCCGTGATCCAATCTCGAACTTTGTGACGTATGTTAGTTGTGCTTCCGCGCGATTGAACGAATTTTTGAAGACTGTTAGTGATTTCGAATGCAACGGTTATTTTAAGCTCCAATGTGGCACATGTCACCAGCGTATTTTCTTGGCAGAATAGTAGGTTATATCTAATGCATTCACGCTTCCCCCACTCTCTAGCCCTTTTACAATAAAAAATTCACGTGGTAAACGAGTCGATGCAGTATGTCTACTGTAAGGCACGATCATCCAATGTCAGTTAATCTAAATGCAAGTGATCCTGGTGCCATGTGGTGGACAGAGACAGGGATAATAAATCGCGTATCTGCACTGAGGAAAGTTACAGTAAATTTACGGTCTTTTAAAATAAGAATTAACCTCAAATAGAAAAAATTTCTTCGTAATCTCAGATAACAGGAACTTCGTAGAAACTACGCTAAGTTCCGACTTCGAGTTCTGTGTTACGTTGTAAACAAGGCAAAACACACTTGCGAAAGGAAAAAAAAAAGATTTTGCTGTAGGCTTAAAATTTTTTAAAAATGTTTTGTTAACATAATAAGATTGTTATTGTTGATCAATGTTCAAAAATAAGTGATTGGCTTGCAGGTACAGCACAGGTAGTCCTAACGGAAGTGTGTGTTTTAAAAAGAACATGTTTTCGTTATAACCGTAAAATAAAAAATTTCTGTCATTAAATTTAAAAAAAAATGTTAGCTAAATATATTTTAAAAATCCGTATTCAACATATTACCGTTAATTTACAAAGATCCCTGGATAATTAATAACCAGAATTCTTCGTGACGTTTAGGTGAAAATTTCTAAGTGTGGTAGCACGTGACCATTCCTCAGCAGATCAAGTCTTGCAGATTTCGCTCTCGTCGCTGACCTCGAAACGCCCCGTCAGATTCTCCAAAGATTACTCTTTGATGTGAATTTACTCACTTTCAAACTAAGATGCTCCTCGAATGAACAAGGCGCTCTCAGAATATCTGGATCTTTTAAGAAACCACGCCAAATTCAGAATTCTGTGTTACGTTACGAGGTAAACACGCACGTAGAATGAATAAGTATTTATTACGTAGGCTACGTATCCTTGACAAGTTTTTAAAGGTTCTGCTAATACTCAAAGGTGAGTCTTGTTTGAAGTAATTTTTTTCTTGTTTAAAGAAAAAAATACATATTTGTAAATTTACGAAGATCCTTTAATAATTTGTAACCAGCATTTTTCTTGAATTCAAGGTGGAAATTTTTTTAACATTTGTGAATAATTCGGAGCTGAAGGAAGCTTTAGCTACAGGTAAATGTACTATCTAAAAGGTTTAAATATCTATATTTACATCTGGCGTTAGCACATTAGAAGTATGTCGAGGTAATGTTACGCGATGATTCACCTACCTTTACTTTGTCCTTAGTTACCTAGTTTGCTTTTGCAACTACAAATACATACGATATTTCTTACATTAAACTCGTAAGCTTCTCGTATGCTTCGTAAAAAGCTGTTAATTTGGTTGATTTTTGGTGCAGCATAAAATAGATAATTTAAGTATAAGATAGAGTTCATATGGCGCTTAATTTTTGAAAAGCCTAAACAAAATAATAGCGTATAGATTAGACATTTTTTTTAAAAATTTAACAAATAAAACAGTAATTATAATTATATAAACTTTAGTTTACATAAAGAATATATAGGTATCTCCAGATCTGTAGGCAACCCTTCGTGTGGAGGGCAAACAATTTTTTTAAATATAGGCACCATGGAAATGGGCCGAATTCAGTTGCAGAAATTCTTCATAAATAGTAATTGATTAATACAGTAGCTATCAAATGGGTTTCGTTTCAGTCATCAAATTTGTTAACTAACATTTTTTTAAATCTTATTTTTTTCTTATTGTGTTACTGGTGGCTTTGCGTGGACGGAAACACAATAGTGGGGTCGTTTCAATAATAGGAAAATAAAATATTTTTTTCCCCCGGGAAATTAATTCTTAACTTAAAAATTATGAAATAATGTATATTGTTTTAAAATAATTATTTGTAGGGTAGGGGGAGGCAGAAACTTTACGTAGCGATTAGGCTTACAATGTACTTACGCTAGCATGCGTGTATGACTTTCGGCGCAGACTTGCCTTGCTCTGGTTCCAAACCTTGTGTCAGCGCGCTAAGGTCAGCGCTGAACTGCCCGTCACAGTTTCCGACGAAGAACACAACACTCGCGCTGCACTGGAACCAAGCTGGGGTGTTATCGATGTTTAGAATATTTTCACCTGTAATAAACCAGCTGCATAAATAGTTTTTTTTATAAAAAAATATAATTTCGTGTGGATATTAATTTATCAAAGATTCAAATACACATAAGGCGTTAATTATATAAAAAATATGCTTTCAAAGAAATATTTATGTCATTAATAATATATTTATTCGTCGTTGTTTTCTTAACACGTCAGTATTTTATGCACAGACGATACAGCCATATATCCAGTGCAAGTAAAGAAAATAGTAAAAACTGCCAAACGCTGCGTACATTCAGTTTTTACAAAAACACTAACTGTCATGCATTTCCGGATCTGTTAATCGAATAAGAAATGAGCATTATCAGCGTCTTTCTTATTACTTACATGTAATGTTTGTATCATGTTATGAGTCTCGAAATTGAGGTTTCTCAAAAGTAGTACCAATGGTTTCCGTATCATTCCGCCACTGTTTTTCTGCCAACGATTTCATGTGTTTGTCAGTGTTCGTAAAGAAACTTTACTTGGTTCTTTGCAAATTGCAGTTGGGATATTGGCACCGCTGGTAGTACTTTTGAGAACTACCAAAAAACAAACTGAGATAAAATTACGTGGCACAGACTGTAACCGTGACTAATGGGCGACGAAACATTTAGTGAGAGAAACGAGAGCTGTTTCCGGATACACGTGGTGCACGCACCTGTTGCCGGAATCGGCGCCGTAAACTGCTCAGCCGCAGGCTTTTTTGGCGTTCTTAAGGGAGCTATAAGGACGACGCTGGCTGCTACATCCAGCATCAAGTCGCCTTTACGCGCGAGCTGTCCGTCCTCGGCTTACCTCTTCACTGTATAGTCCACGTAAGAAACTTGTCTCATTTTCAACAGTTCCCTAAAGTTATACCAACGGTCTGCGTAACACTGTTTTCTTTTTGTAACTAACTGCATATGTCTGTTTGTCAATGTTTGTACACAAACGTCATGTGATGCTTTGAAAGTCATATTTCAGCTCTTAAAACCTATTTGCGTCGATTTAAAAAAAAACCACTCGTGAGTTGTTATTCGCTTCATTTAAATCTCAAGTAAAACATTAAAAAAAAAATTTGAATGAGGCTTTCAGTATTCGCCAGTTATGTGTAAAATTCTAAACTCGGTAACGGGTAAATTCATGTGTTCTCATGTTGCAAATAAACTTATAATACGAAACTCGGACACGAAATTTAACGTAGAATACTTTAAAATATTGCCGAACATAATAAATATACGAAAATTGTGTTTTAAACTGCATTTCTTGATGTGAATCAAATATAGTTTCCGTGCCCGCCCCTATAGTTCACTACCGGAGCAGCATTCAACTTGCAGAGGAAAAGGTTAAACTAAGTATATAAATAAACGGCCCCGATTGAAGCGAAACAGACTTTAGAAAATACTAAACACTGGTTTTGGCAAGATATTTTATGAAAATACTACTAATCTTGTTAAAATTCACTAAACAGTTAATACTATAACTTTTACTTTTGTCTATATGAACTTTGATTGGCGCCATCCGCCACAGATGGCAGCACCGTGTTTACACATTTCCGTTTTTTACTTCCGTCGCATTCGCGCAATTACTTCCAATAAATGCTGTATACCCAGAGCTAAGATATTTACAAATCAAAATTTTCAATCGTAATTATATTTCACGCGTTTATTTTTCTTTCATTGGTTCAATTGCCGTTTTTTAGAGCATGTTTATGTCCGTCCAAATATTTATTTCTAATTTTTGTGCCAATTCACATTCTTACTAATTATTGCAGCACTGTCTGCTCGATGGACACACCATGCACAATAGTTGTAAATTATCTCACACACCAGCCGCTTCACCTTGAGTTGTAGTTATTTGCTGACATTTTTATGGTTTGAAAGCAGGAATAATTTATATGCACCTTAAAATACTTAGAATATTATTATAATTATATAATTATAATATTATTTTGTCTCACCAAATCTTCGTGGTCTTATAAAACGTATTAAAACGTTGGAAAACTGTTAGAAAATATTCGATAAAGCAATTTTAAATACTTTCAAAATGTTTTTTATGGCCTCCATAAATTAAAACATAAATATGTTTTTTTTTAAACTATTTATATATATTTTGTGGTTTAAAGATTAAAAATATATATAATTACTTAGGCTAGCACACTTTTTGAAAATGGTTTTATTTGAACTCAAGTAAAAATGTTCAGTAGTTCGTCACACATATTTGTTATACTAAAACCTTTACCCATTACAGGAGATTGCGAAAATGTTTTCATAAATAAACATGTAAATACACCAAACAGAAGTTTCATATCATCTTAAAAACTTTCAAAAAAATGATGTAGTAGCGTCTCTACCGATGTTATAGAAATTTTACATTTAAAGGTGCTTGTGTCTTGATTTCAAGTAAAAATACTATGCGCAGTGTTAAAGTTCAATCGCTATGCTATGGATGATTTTTATTAGTGATTGGTTTATATTTACTAATTGTTAACTGCCAGTTAAATTTATTGCATCGTTTAGTCAGTATACGCAAGAAATGAACATATAGGCTATATATATATTTTGTAATTATAAAGAAATAATTTTTTTTGTAGATTTGATCTGTAAATGAGAAACGTAAACGTTAGAACGTTTTTTTATCACAATTTAATGATCAGGTTGGCAATTTTTTTTTAAGTGAACTGGTGGAGTAACAATACCATGACCTATTGGGTGACAGTGTAGCGTCTTAATCCCGTGACTAATAAATACCGTTGTTACGGGAAGACAACTTTCATGACGACGTCTTGAACGTGTGCTATAAAATGAAAAAAAAAAACAATGTTAATTAATTTTTTTTCCCGCCAATATGCGTGTTTAGGGCCTATCACTGAAGTAGCTTGGTTTATTTCATTCGTGGAATCTCCGCGGATGTACATTGTGTCGGAGGCTGAGCGGAGCCGGACTGTATCTTCCCGCGCGCGCGTCCCCGCTCCCACCCCCTCCCCCGCCACGCGAGCGCCCGAGGGGTCACGAGACCGCGCGACCGTGACCCCGCCCTGTCCGGCGTCTGCCTCATCCTTTCGCAAGACTGGTCTCGTATGTTTGGTCTCGAAATTGGACAGTTCTTGGTGGTACCCATCCGCCAAGTGCCACCCACTAAGCAACACATGATGTTTCTTTACGAGCACTGAAAACCAACCTCTGGAGTTTTTTTTTTTTTAAAGCACTGTATGCAGAAAAAAGCTGGGAGAAGGATAGATACGTAGACTATTGGTAGGTAATACTTTTGAATACTGTTAAGGTTGAGAAATATTACATGACATATCGTGGCATCCGGAATTCTCTTGCACCCTCGCCATGAAACGGTAAAACTCTTAGAAATCAAAGGAATTTCACTGTAAAAAAGTTGTAACTTCCCCACGCAAATGCAAAATGGAGTAATTTTTATCTTTATTTCGGACAATTTGAGCTCTTTTGCGGTAGTTTTTACGGGTTCGTATTGAGATTATACGGAATTTCGAGGACTCGTAAAATTTTGAGTGAATTACATCGGTTATTTATCACGTCATATAAAGAAGAAAAAAAAACCGTTATATTTAATTGATTACAGACGTGAAAAAAATAAAATATGGATTTTAAAAAAAACTGATGCAATATGCGTGCCCTTATGTTGAATTCCTGAATTGACTGCCCAAGTCTTCCTTACTTGAACAAGAATTGTTACATTCGTCCTTCAAAGGCTCGTGTCTTATGTTGATCAACATTTTAGGGCAAGTGCTCAAGAGTGTGACACGTAAATTATTTCAATGTTGGCAGTTCTCAAAAGTGCACATAGCACCCATTCCCTGTCATTAAAAAAAAAAAAAGAAAACATTATGCTCGCTTACGAAGACTGCCAAACACATGAAACTGTTAAAAAAAGAGCGAGTCTTTCAGCACATCTAACCCCCGTAACGAGTAGATTCGTGTGTTTTCATGTTGCAAAATAAACTTATAATACGAAACTCGGTCCCGAAATAACGTAGAATTCTTTAAAATAATGCCAAACGTGATAAATATTCGAAAACTGTGTTTTCAACTACATTCCTTGACGCGAATCACACGTAGTTTCCGTACCCGCCGCTAGAATTCGCTGCCGGAGCAGCTTCTTCGACTAAAGAATCATTCGATTCGCAGAGAGAAAGGTTAAACTATATAAGGAAACTGATCTGATAAAAACAAAAAAGATTTCAAAAAATACTAACCCTGGCTTTGGAACTGTTTTTTGACAAGTAATTATATGAAAATAGTGCCCACCTTGTTAAAATTGATTAAATAGTTGATAACATAACGTTTACCTTTCTTTCTATGAACTTTGGATCGCGACAAACGCCACAGATGTCAGCACCGTGGTTACACGGTTACATGGTTTCTGTCCCATGCGACTTCCGTTCCATTCAAGAAATTATTCCTACCAAATGCCGTTGTTACATAGCAAAACATTTTAACAGAACAACAGTGACAAAAGAATGCGTAAATCATTAGGTGCGTAAATCATTAGTGATTTTTTTAAACTGTGTTATTTGAAACAATTTTAATAAATTAAATTAAACCTAATGATTTTTTTCTAAAATAGTATTACATTATTTCCACAATATTCGCACATGGTTCATGAATTGAAATTTCATCAGGTCTCTGTAAATGGTTCAGTCATTACTATCTTATGTCATTATTACCTATGTCACCTGGTAGTATCACCAGCAAGACGGTAAGTATCCACGAAATGTTGCATTGACATACTTTTACCTGTAAGTTTATGGTACTGCCTTAGCAGAATACCTTTTCAGCTCCGATCATTACGCCACGAGTTGAGTTTGAGTGGCGTGACCCAAGCCAACAGCGATTCGCTAATATTGGCAGACTGGTTGCAAAATAAGTACTCCCACTGATATATGTCATACCCTCGACTTTAAACTGAATGGGCTATTTTTTACCCGTTGCCACAAGTCAATTCCGTTTTGAGGGAAAACTCAGGCATTCCCAACTTCTTACCAAAGTTGGTTGCAGAGATTGAATGCTTCATGTTTCTTAGTCATTGTTACACTTAAATGTTGTTCGTCTAAGTGTTTGGACGTGTGCTTCCCAAACACAATAATTAAAACGATTTTTTAAATTCCGCTCGAGTCACTAATTTTATTTTTAATTAACACTATCGTGGTTTTTCATTTGATTCTCCAACGACGATATCTATGTATTTCAATTTTTTTGTGTAAAAATCTTAGCTCTCGTTATACGGCATTTTATAGTAGTAATTTCGTGAATGGAACGGAATTCGAACGAACGGGAACGTGTAGCCACGGTGTTCAAGTCAAAAAGATGGCGTACCCACGTGTAGCAACATAAACCCGTATATATTAATTTTTGTAAACATTAGGGGACATACCATATGTATTGGTGTGGCAAACGAAATTTTATGATAGTGAAACTACTCTGGAATATTACTGGTAAGCAAAAAAAATCACAGTAGAAGTTATTACAGGTTTAAAAATACGTAAGAAAACTGGCATTGCAATGACTACAATACATATTCTCCTTTCAAAAACCCTAGTATGTTCTATAGAACAGCGGTATAACGTGTTTGTTGAGGGTGAATTTTTGACGTGTTCGATCATCGTCATTGGTAAAAAAAAAATACTTTTGCATGTTCTAAACGTGCTTCATAAGAATGCGTAAATTAAATGTCATAACATTTCAAAGAGCTACTGCACCGACGACATCATATAAGGCCAAAATGTAAAGCATCCAATTAGCACGTAGTTCCTTCACCTAATATATCATAGAGCGCGGTGGCATATGGCCCTTGCATTCCGGAGAACCTTGGTTCTAATCACTTGTCCAGTTAGCTTGATTTTTATTTTATTTGGTTTTCTGTATTCCAAATAGGTATGATCTTATTTTCCCCTCAGCTGAACGGAACGAGAACAGTACAATTTCGATTTTACTGGGTACATCGCAGTTCTTAATTCACTTGGAGTCAGAAGTGGGACGTAGTAAAATTATACCATGATCTTTCATTTCAGTTCGGAAAACAAAATAAACCATGCATGTTTTTTTTACGAGAACATGCCTTTTGATATAGCACTTGCTGGTTCATGCCGTGTGAACTTTGCTTATATCCGTGGTTGGTGCTTCATAACAATTTACAGCGCCACGCATCGCTCGTGTTCAGGATGTCGTAAACAAACGCCCAGGAATGTAATAACGAAACCTGCCAGTGCAGTAGTTGTTTCAGTAACAATCTACTCTTGCACAACTGCTCTTGCACATAATACACGATGGAGAAGCCACGTGGGCTGTTAGTGCAGTAACAAGAAGGAGATGATTGAATATTTAACTTAATGCTAACGACGGAATGAGAAACTTCGTTTGTAATAACGCGTAGTTCTTACAATCACTTTCGCATGATCAAGAAGGTCCTACTTTATTACCGAGACTTGTTAGGTCAGGTTGATTTCAGTCTGATCCTAGTTTAAATTTCAGGACCTTTGTCAATTACGTCATGTTGGTTATTATTTTGAACACGCTTTTATTATCTTCATACGTATGTATGTTAGTATTTAACAGAAAATTTGAACATGATTTTGACCCCCTTCAAAACGTCGGATTAACTCAAATTTGGCATAATTATCAAGGACCGATGACCATTCAATATTTTAAACAGTTAGACCCGTTATCCTTACTAGGATAATCAGGATTATCGATTTTTTGTTTTCCTAAAACTGGTACCTAGTGTCTTATCGCCAAGACCAAGAAGGGAAACTACCGGGCGCGCCGATCACCTATTTCTCGGATAAGTTACCGACTTTGAATAAGATGAAAATTTCGTAGAGGGAACCTGAGAACCAGCTATCTCATCCAAGGGAGGCAGCAGGCGCCCAAATGGCTCATTTCTCGGATAAGTTAATGACAGAATAAACATTAATGACTTCCCAATTTTATTGAAATTCATTGATTTTCATAGTAGGATATTGAAAATATTGTGTACTATAGTTCTTCAACAGGCTATATCCAATACATATTTTAAAAGCAGCCAATATCTACTCAAACTCACTTTAATAGTAAATTGATGTAATAAAGAAAACCCAACTAAAAAAATGAAAAATAAATAATAGTTTAAAAAACTAAAAAACACGCTTTTATAGAAAATCCGACAAAAAAGAAAAATAAATAATAGTTTAAAAAACTAAAAAAACACGCTTTTATAGAAAATCCAACTAAAAATGATAAATAATAGTTTAAAAACACGCTTTTATAGAAAATCCAACTAAAAAATAGAAAATAAATTTTAATAAATTTGAAATAAGAATAGTGTAAATAAGAAAAAATGTATTTTATTGTAAAAAAGCGTGGGGTTCATGGTGTCAATAGCTATAAATATTTTATTGACATATTTTATTGAGTAGAAGGATTATCATTTTGATAATATATTAAAAAGCACCCCAGCTTTTTTAACAATAAAATATTTTTTTCTTATTTACACTATTCTTATTAAAGTTTATTAAAATTTATTTTCTATTTTTTTAGTTGGGTTTTCTATAAAATCGTGTTTTTTAGTTTTTTAAACTATTATGTATTTACTTTCAGGCAAAATACAGATAGCTTATGTTTCGAAGTAACCAATTCAGTTGTTAAAACATATATATATTTTTTACTTTGCACGCTCGTAGGTTTGCAAACAATCATAATTGATTGATTGTCCTGTATGGACCCCAAGATGTTTAATTTGTTCTCACGAGGATATAACCATTTAATGTGGTTGACAAAAATTGTGACCGAATTAGTGAACACATAAAAATTCACGTGGTTCTCTGTTACCGTTTAAGATGTTCAGATCTGGAAACTGTATTCCCTGACACCGGAGTCGGTGGCATTGGTTGCGTAAAATTTAGAAATATTGTTTGAGCAAGCGTGAATAAATAAAATAAGGCGTATTGCGAAACCGATGTAACTTATCTGTACGAAAATGGTCCTAAATGTCACTCGCTAAATTTAATTAAAACCGATTGGTAATGCCGTAGCAAATAAGCAGAGAGAAATAATTTCAATCTTTGTGGTTTTGGTTATATATTTTTAGATATTATCACATCGTCTAATAACGACTGAAATATCCAAAACAGAAACTTAAAAGCTGCTACAAAATGTATCCCTATTTAATACCAAAAAAAAAACATTTTGATAAAATAAAATAAAAACATTTTTTAAAATATTAAACTAAAATAACATGCATTTAAAACACTTAATCTGGCTTCTTTTTTTTCGTGTGGTAAATGGTTTTAACGGTAGAAAAAGCAGCATTTTTCGTACATAATCTGAAATTGTGTAGATAATTTTGTTCATATTGACTTCTGATTGAAAAATCACTAGCATTAAGTTCACGCAGATCGCGATATGTCCACCTGAGAACGCCTGCCCTCAGAGCCCGCTGCGAGGTTGTCGGTACCTGCAGAGCTAGGTGCATCAGAGCGCATTCGACTGTCGCTCGCAAAGTTGCCGTTTCATTCCCGACCGTCTTCTCTGCGGTCGAACAGTGTTTTGTCTCCTCATCGCGTTACTCTTTCACCTCGGGCGAATGCTACGTTCGGTCCCACAAACACGAACCTACGAAATTTCATACTCTGCAAATGATGGTTTGTTGAAGTACCTAATAATCTATTGATATTGTTATTCCAATATTATTTTAATTAAATCAATTATTTTAATTCAAGTATCGGCAACCATTATTTATAGCGCAAGGAAAATTCACATAATATAAAAACTTAAAATTTCTGCATATGAGTGACATTTAGCCACGGAAAAAAAATTCTTTACGTCTACAGATCTTCAATAACTTCACAAAATTAATTTACTAATATATATATTATTACACATGGATACAATTTTAATCCATGTCTTCCAATTTTTTTGTACTGGTGTGCTCAATATAACTTTGTGATAGTGAAACTACCCTGGAATGTATATGTTAAACTAAAAGAGTGATGGTAAAAATAATTATCAATTTTTTAAATACCTAAGAAAACGGGAGTTACGACGGTATAATACATACATATTCTCTTTCTAGATTATCGATTGGCTTAGTATCAAAGCGGTAAAGTGCGCGCCTGCTCATTTCAAGGTGTGGTTCAAATATTGTCAATGTAAAACTATGTTTTACTTTCTAATAATGTTATAATATAGTAATATAATATTAAAATAATTTTTAATGTGCTCAATAAGGTTAAGGTATGTTTGTAGGAAATATTTAAAGTCTTATTTCAGTCATTTAAGCAATACAAATATACAAACATATATTTAGTGTTATAATATGTGTTTTAAATAGGTTTCGGGATTGGACTTTCAACTTGTTAAATTTCCGTTGCGTAATGCACGCATTGTATGTAGGTAAAGTAGGTCAAGCTAAAAATCAGCGTAGTGTTTTAGACGTTTTTAGATTTGTTATCAGTCCCCCTGATAACTATTTACAATGTTAGTAATTTTAATATTAAAATTTCAACATAAACGTGCCTAAACGCGGGTGATAAATTATCCGGTTGATACACAAAGTCGTTCTGATGAAAATTTAAAATCTTAATTTTAATATTTAACTAAAATAACAAGGTGAAATGTTTTTCGTACATGTTCGCTGTAAAATATTGTTGTACTTTTTACAAGGAAAATCCTTGGAAACCCTGTTGCCAACGATATCACTTGTAAAACTACATGGCAGAGCTTCGTAAAACTACATAAAAGTACAAAGCTCTGCATTGCAAATTTACAAGTGATATATTTGGCAACAGGATTTACAATAACTATCCTTGTAAAAGTACAACATTTTTATAGAATGCTGTATAAACGATTTTAAATTTTGAAGATCTCTTTAATATTTACGTTGTTTGCAAATATAACCAACATAGTGTCCATACAGATTCTGATCAAGATACGTCCACCTTAAGTCATCGCTATGACCACCGGTTCGGTCGGTTCAGCTCAGAGATATTCGCCGGCGCTCAAAAACACACCTGTGCAACACGAAATGAGGTCGATCCATGATCGGACCAACATACGAAACGAGATCACGCCTGGGCTCCAACGGAACAAATGACCATCGGTGGAAGACGGGGGGAAAACAAAACTTAACAGTCAGTGAAGGAATTGCGCGCATTAAAAATATGCCGACTGACAGCGGAGTGCTTAACTGCCTTAATGGTTTCCTATTCCGATAAGGCGACTTCGCATTGTTTCGCTTCTGCAGTAAAGGCCTCCCGGTCTAGCACACTGTTTCGCTCACCCGCGCTGTAATGTAGATATCCAAGCGAATAATGAAGAAAAAAAGAATATTGAGCGAGACTTTCAGTTCTCGCTAGTGATGTGTTAACAAATAACCTCAGTAACGAGCAAATTCGTGTGTTCTCATGTTTCAAATAAACTTATAACATTAAACTCGAACACAAAATTCAACGCAGAATTATTTTAAAAAATGCTGAGCGTCATAAATATACGAAAATTTTAATTTAAACTACATTTCTTGACGCGAATATCATTTAGTTTCTGCGCTTGCCCCTAGAATTCACTTCCGGAGCAGATGCGTTGACTATAGAATCATTCGATTTGTATAGCGAAGGGTTAGACTATACAATGAAACGGCTCCGATAAAAGCGAAACATTCTTGAAAAAATACTAAGCCCTGGCATTGAACATGATTTGCGACAAGAAATTGGATTAAAATACTGACAATCTTTTTAAAATTCATTAAACATTTAATACTAACAAATTTCCCTTTGTCTCTATAAATTTGGGTTCGCGTCATCCGCCACAGATGGCAGCACCGTGGTTACACATTTCCGTTTCATACGACTTCCGTTCCACTCCATTCCAGAAATTACTGCTATCATATACCGTATATCGAGAGCTAAGATGTTTACATATATTTAAAAAATGTATATTTGCATTAATACACACGAATATCCGGCCATAGTGGTTTGTGCAAAACTACGCCAATTTAATGTTCATAAAGAAGTAATGATTTTTAGGTCTATGGAACATGAAACGAAAAACTAAGTAATTTGTTTCCCCCGGAAGTCGCACCATGATAACGGCTTTAAATTTCTTCGAAATATTCTCTAAAAGGAATAAAACAGGAATTCGAATGCCTTGCCCTGTGGTTAAGAGACTGAAAAATTGCCAACGATAATATGTATCTAATTGTCCCCTGGCAATATGGATGGTAAGTACAAACCAAATTGAGATTCGTGGAGGGTAAAAATTTATTTTGCTTTCAAAACACAATACTTTCAGGGTGTTTTGTTTTTCACGGTGTCTTTTTTTCCGCGGGAAAGAAAATGCTTGATGAAATGTTTAGTTATTTTCCCCCTTAAAACAACCGTCGAATTTATCGAAATAAATTAATAAACACTCTATCTGTATGATTATTTTATTTAAGAAGTAAACCCTTCGGTCACTTAGTAATTCCGAAGGATGTTTTATTGGATTTTCATGTTTAAGTAATTTTACTGAGTAAGTTCACGTGTTAGGCACGAAGCTGCCCTCTTCTCCGAAACGATACAATTACCTTGTATGAACACATTGTTGCTATTGGTCTTCTGGGTACCTCTGCCGCCTTCCGAGACGAAGCTCACAAACCTCCAGAGCGTGGTCTCGTAATGTCTGTGTATTTCCTTAATGATCAGGATTTCTCGCTATCAACACCTCATTTCATTTCATTTCATGTAACCCCATTTTCACACCAGTTTCGAATTTTTCACACCCTCCCCATGTTTTCACGATACTTTACATTAAAAATATATTGTCTGTTGGCCCACAAATTTTTTTTATGTATAGCATCTTAATTCTCGGAGTACGGCATTTTGTGGGAGTAATTTCGTGAATGGAAAGGAAGTCGCACGGAACGGAAATGTGTAACCACGGTGCTGCCATCTGTGGCGGAAGGCGGGAACCAAAGTTCACAAAACCAAAAGGAAACTTTCATTTTAGGCAGTATTTTAATAAAATTTCTTGTCGAAAATCAATTTCGAAGTGGGGGTTTAGTATTTTTTCAAGCATTTTTCGCTTTTATCGTAGCCGTTTCAATACATAGTTTAAAATTTCTGTCTCCAAATGGAATGATTCGATAGTCGACGTAGCTGCTCCGGCAGCGAATTATAGCGACGAGTGCGAAAACTACATAAATGTGATTCGCGTCCAGAGCTCTGACTGAAAACATAGTTTGCGTATATTTATCACGCTCGGCATTATTTTAAACAATGCTACGTTTAATTTACGTCGTGTCCGAGATTCATATGGCCGAAGTGAATTTGCAACATGAGAACACCTCGTTACCGAGGTTAGATGTTTTCACTGGCGAGAACTGAAAGACTGGCTCACATTTTACTTCTTTACTGCCCTCCCCTCCCGCCATTTTGCTGGTAGAGTGATCAGATCACTCAACACCCCTTCAAGTCCGGCGTGGTTTTGTAGGTTGTTCCCCACTCCCCAATTGTGAAACGTAGCGGATTTTGCCGTGATCCCGTGGTTTTATATTTTCTCGGGGTTCTCCCGTTGATTCATTCCAGTCTTTCCGTCAGTGCTCCGTTCTCAAATCAAACACTTCACAGTCTCCAGTGATAACGACTCTGATGTCACTAGGGCTCCTTGGCAAATCTTGGCTTTGCAGCAGGCATCCTTCAAATCAATGGTTACAAAATCAAAAATTTGGTATCCAACGTAAATATGACCAAGTATTTTGCTGTAAACAATGAGATATATTTTTCCCCCCTGAAACATTATAATAATGATCATTTTCATTTCCTGACTTCTTCACCTTGGTTACTACAAAAAACGGTAATCCTACAATTAACAGAGATGAGAGCCACGCCTGAATAGTTCCGAAGTTCTCCAAAGTTCGTCGATCACTCGTGAAAAAAAACACCATATTGCAAAGATTTGTATATTTTACGGTCATACAGTATGTTAAATAACGCAAACCTTACCTAACCAAACCTTTGTTTTAGTTACGATAACCTGATGTAACAATAACCGAACCTCCCGGGAAAAGAAATTAAGAACTATGTATTATTTATTACGACCGAACTTAACCTAACCTTTTACTTCGGCAAACTTCAGAACTGTTTGTGTTGTGGTTGTAGCTTTCATCCCTGTGAATTGTAAGCTCTCCACAAAACACAAGATTTCAGAACTTGGGATAACCAATTCCCCCCCCCCCCCCCCCCCCTCAATGATCCCAATAAATACACATAATAACAAATGGCATTTACATACGAGTGAACCATTGGGCAAGACTTCATGAATGAAATGCAAGGCTATAACTAAAGAGAAACATGTTTGTCCGTATACACACAAAGGTCTAGTGGGATAATGCCGTTCGATCAACGATGTGGCAAACTAACATAATATAGGTTTTTGATTTATAGGTGTACCAATAGCCTCTTCCTTCAATTATTCAAGGACTTGTACACCAGCTGACGCAATTTCGGGACGGTTTGTGTTTTCCTCGCCATCTTTGTTGTACATGTCAGTCTCCATTGTAAACATGCAGAAAAGTATTCTTTTTTTTTAATGAAACACAAATATTCATGTAAAATTTACAGATAATTGCACATTTGTACATTTACATGAAAACAACTCTATCACTACAAAATAGTGTTCGCAGAAATACTGGGTTCGGATTCTTACACGGGCATTTATGCCCTGTGTTGACCCAGTACCTCTAATAGTTAAAGTTTTTTGTAAACCGTTCCCGAAATATCTTTCCAATATTAACCACGCAAATTACTAAGCATAATAAAACAAAATAAAGCTAATTATTTAATATTCCATCATTTTTTCCATGTTTTGAAAGAAAAAAATTCTTAATTGAAACATCATTTAAATTATGCACCAATTTGGGTAAAAAATATTCAGTATTATCTCGAAAAAGTATTACCTACATATATGCAAAAATATTCAAAGCCATGTGATTTACAAAGTTACAATATATTTCTTGTAATATTACACACTATTTCTTGGCAACTGGTTTCCAAGGGAATCTTTTGTGGAAGTACGTATGATGTTTTTTCTTTGTAGATGGTAGGCTTTCGTGACCAGAGTTATTAGCTACTTCTGCTTCTGGATTGAGGTCACGTACGTGGAAATGATGGCGTGCCTAAAATTTCGGCGAGCATTGCTGCAGCCTTTCTCAAGGGTTATCACGGCACATATTAAGTACTAGTTGAAGTAGGTACCCGGCGTCACCTGGGCTAAACATGTCGGAATATATGGAACATCACTTTCGAGTTTCAAGTCTGTAGGGAAAAAAACACACTTGAAAAACGGGAAATTTTATTTTAAAGTCCCATTGATTGCACAATCTCGGTGCATCAAGGCTTCGCATCAATTTTGTGGGAAGGCAGGTAACCCTAAGGCAAGGCGTGAAGGACGCACCAAACGATAGTGCGTTACAAATTCAA
Source organism: Bacillus rossius redtenbacheri (assembly GCF_032445375.1). Taxonomy (NCBI): domain Eukaryota; kingdom Metazoa; phylum Arthropoda; class Insecta; order Phasmatodea; family Bacillidae; genus Bacillus; species Bacillus rossius. Next base: position 76,867,401 of record NC_086332.1, read on the forward strand.
GGCAACGCCATCTATTGTGAAAGTTCTAAACTAAACTGTTATTAGCGCCTTTAGATCGCTATCAGCCGTAGACCATAATGTGGCAGACGTAGAGAAATGACACAAACTCACTACTTGTGTGTCTATGACCTACCTCCTATTTTTCTAAGTATTATAAAACTGAATTTACCCCTTTTTCACTCCCTTAGAGATTGAATTCCATAATTGTATGTAGTCTGTGTCACACTCCGGCCATAAACTAACGATATGCAAAATAAATAATGTCGAGCCATTGCTCCATTGCTGCGCGAAAGAAGGACAAACAGACAGACACACTTTCTCATTTATAATATTAGTAGGTATTATCAGGAAATGTCTGTTCCGCCATGAACTGGACGATCACCATACAGAAATCATCCACAGACCAATCGGCCGCACATTACTAAGCAGATTCATCCTGATTTACCAGCAGACTCTCATCCAAAAGTGCGCGTCCTCATGGACCAGTCACAGCTCGTCTGTGTATAGCCCCATATAAGTTATGTGCCAAACACCAAGGCCTTCAGTTGCGGCTACAACAAGGCGTACCTTAACGACGGGCACTCCATCGTTCACACGGAGGTGGTCTACACCCAGAAGCCAGGAATAAGTTTGTCATTAAATTGTAGGAAAATATATTTTACTTTTTTCTTAATACTATCGCAGATTAAGTAAATAAAAATAAATAAAATAAAGTTTAGTACGGGAAATATTTTTTATAATTGATGCACCAACTTGTAAAAACTATATTGTTCACGACTTTATTTCTTCTTTCGATGTATTAAATCTTAGCTCTGGGTATATGGCATTTGGTAAAAGTAATTTCGAGAATGGAACGAAAGTCGAATGAATGGAAATGTGAAACCACGGTGCTGCCATCTGTGGCGGGTGGCGTGAATCGAAGTTTACAACGCTAAAGGGAAACTTTTTAGTATTAAGAATTAACCATTTAATAAATTTTAACAAGACGGGCAGTATTTTAATAAAATACCTTGCCGAAAATCAGATCCAACGTCGGGGTGTAGAATTCTATAATTAGCTTTTATCGGAGCCGTTTCATTATAATTTGGAAAATTTCGGTCTGCAAATGGAATGATTCAATAGTCGACGTACATAGAAGCTCCGGAAGCGAATTCAAGTGGCAGGTGTGGAAACTACGTGTGATTCGCGTCCAGAAATTTAGTTAAACACAATTTGCTTATATTTATCTCGCTCTACATTTTTTTAAAGAAATCTACGTAACCTTACGTGTTCGAGTTTCGTATTGCAAGTTTATTCGCACATGGGAACACATGCATTTGCTCGTTACAGAGGTTAGATGTTACACATATCTGTTGATAACTCAAAGAATCGCTCACAATTTTTTTTTTATTTGAGCTTGAGCATTTGCTGGGAATGATTTCGGGAAATCCGAGTAGTCCGAGATCAGGAAAGACGGACTGGGATTCGAAGTCGACTCCTCCTGAGCGAGGGTGCGGCTTCTCACCCCCACTCCAACTCACCGAGCGAAAACTAACTCCTGACAACCCCCCCCCCCCCCCGTTTTTTCTCATTTAACGGTTTTTGGGAAGGGGGGGAAGGAAATGCGGCACTCGAGTGCATCCGCCACCGAGCTTGAGACACCCGTTTTACCGCAAGACGGCGCCTCATAACTTATTGATTCACGGGTCTGGGTCATCCCCAATCCGCTGCCCCCAATTATCCCCTCCAAAACCTGAACATTTCACTGACTTTGTTCACGGAGACATTCAGTTGTTAGAACCATGCCGCGATTGGAAATGGTGTATCTGTTTCCCGGTTCTCGGAACCCATGCCATATATTTAGTTTTCCGATATAGGACATGTAAAAAAATCCACTCCTTTTCTGTTTATGCCCTTACGGGATTATACACCGAGGGAGTATGTTGAGCGAGGTGTGTAGTCCTCCAAAAGTTGACTCCGCGTTCGTGCATCTTTGGAGTTTACTTTTTTCTTTTTAAATGCAAGAAGTTGGTTAGGTTATTACATTAATCAAATTCTCACAAAAATTTGTTTAATTTACTTCCGGGAAGGGTAGGTTTTCTACCGACTAAATGATCTTAAATAAATTGAAAGTTTAGTAAAGTTAGCTCAGAGTTAAACGTATCCAGAAACGTTGTTGACCTATTACAATTGTCGCAGCAATTTTTTTCTCTAAATTTATTTCTTGGAGGGCAGTTATTTATATTTTAAAAATTGTTTCTGGTCATATATATATATATTTTTTTCTGACTTAACTATAAGTGTTCGGGTTAAGGGAGGGAACTAGGTGCGTCTCAGGCTGAAGCCTATACGCCTAGTCATGCAGGGAAGGGTTCACATGCATCGTGTGCTAGGAGGGGATTGGCCAGCCAAGGCAGCGATTGGCGCTGTGAGTAACTCCTCTATCTTAAAACTAGCTTAAAACTATGCTAAGTTGGGTCCAGGTAAAACCTGCTTAGACACAGGGAAAACCCTGGGCACAGAACATGCTAGAGGCGAGGTCACGCATTAATTTCGCGGGAGCATACAGGATACAGAGGTTAGGCTACGATGGATGAAAAGTTGGACAGAGCGCGCCAGCGCCCGCTATCCCGACCGCGAAGCTGCGAACTCCGGTAATGTTCGGGGGTTCGCTGCATCTCGGACTTTCCAGCATCGTGCGGGTTTTTAATGTTGGACTGGTTCAGCGCTGCTTGAATGCCTCGTCCTAGCGATGCAACACCCGGTCAGGACTTCTGAAAGGTAAGTTCACTGCCTCGATTAAATAACTAAAGTCATGGGATTGGTGATGCGATGGATCCCGGGTTCGAGTCCCGCTTAAGGCATTGGCTGTACCTACATTTGTGACATTGGAATTTCGTCACAACGTATAAGTCATAGAATCTGTCAATACGTTCGTTAATTTGTTTATGATAGTCAAAAAAGTGGGAATATTTAGATCCTTGGCTTGGCTACAAATACTACCAACAAGCCAAACATTATAATTATATTGATAGAACTGCTGGTTGGTGACCCGAAATATTTCTGGTTAGATTTCCTAATGGGTAGGTCTTTTTTTTATTTTTAATTTTCGGTAAAATTTCTTACTGGATTTATAAAGTTGGGTGTTGTGTTGTCTCTTCGACCCCATATTGCGGAAGGCAACGGTTGATTCATTGCAGAATCATCTCGTCCGGTTTAATCCGGTCACTACGCGGCCACTCTCCGTGGCTACGACTGCATATCCGAAACCGCCTCCGATCCGACCATACCCACCATCATCATAGAACTTGTGAAAAACATTTTTACTTACTGCAACTGTTGTCAGCATTAATGTATCTCTACTTACACGTAACGAGCAAATGAGCTGGTATGCTCAATAACTAATTTTAATTTGTCTTTGGATGTAGACTTAAAACACATAAAAGCAGGGTATTTTTTTGTCACAAGTTTATCCACTAAGTAAACTCGAGGCGGCGCGACCTCCAAGATTGTGTGACACGGTCCCCTGATCCAAGCGCTCATGGAATTTGCGTCTCGCCAAGGCGATGTGGATCGAACCCCGATGACCTTCGCCGCGCGCATTCGAAGCAGCGAGCAGTCCTTACTTAGTGGACGTTAAAGTTATCTCAGGTAGCGTTAACAAAACCCTGAGCTAGATTTCAAGTCCTCTGGTTCGCGCTGCCCGGCGCGATGTTTGTCGATAGCATAACGCGTGATCTGTCACAATCGGTAATTAATTGCGTTCCGCCGCTGGAGGTTCTTGTAGCAGTGATCGACGAGGCATCGAGAGGTCGATATCAGCACCCGGCACGGCTAGTCACTTACCTACTGTTTGACACTTCTCAGTCTTTGTAGAAACTTGTTTGTACTTGTAGTAGACTAGAATTTATGTCATATATTTTTTAGTTTGTGTTTTTTTTGTTTAACTTGTTACTTTTATGGTAAAATGTTCAATTGAGGTGATATTTAGCCGAATAAATATTTTAAACATAAAATTAATTTTTTTCATCGACAAAGGATCTAAATGAGAACAGGAATCGATCGAATCCATCAACGTATTTATAAGTATTTTTTTTAAATTATGTTTGGAATTGTTTTCTGAATTTCTAGGTAAATAGTTACAGCTTTTCAAGATTGCAACCACTATGACATCGGCGGTTCACTGGAGTCTTGTCGATGAGGAATTTATCATATTTAACTAAATGAGCATTTTTAACCTTAAGTAATTTATTTGCATCAACCAAGGATCGAAACAAGCACTGAAGTGGTGCGCAATGATAAAAACAGAATGGCCCTTCTATAGGCCACAGTGGTTTTATAAAGATACTTCCGTTTCCTCCCACCAATTCATTTCGTCAATACCCCATAATAATCTCATCATCTTTCATCGTCCTGACGTAAAACAGTTCTCTAAGCGATAGTGGTATAGTGGAAAAGATATTGATTCAAGAGGCGAACAATCAAAGCTACTTATTACACAAATGCATTGAAACTGTAAATGTCTAATTTGAGGTTTTAAGCCCAACCATATTGAATTTTTCATACATATTTTAATTAAATTATTAACCATTTATGCTACTGTTACGACTAGGCTCAAAAAACACCTCACAAAGCTTATAAACCAAACCATAGAAGGTTGTTTACAAACAGTTTACAGAATGGAACCTTCGCGTCGGGAAATAAATTGATGACTTCACGGGAGCAACTATGACTGTCATAATTGTTATACCAGTCCACGACGTAAGAATTAATAAGTGCCCAGGCCTTGATCTTATAACGTGTTAGCCATACAATGTAAAACGGAAGCTGTACTCAAATCTGGGACTTACAAATGTGAAAAATTAATGTGGTGGGGGTTTCATTCTCGTTAGTAAATCTTCAACGTGTGGTGCTTATGAGAATAATTTATGCCAGAGACATTTCCTTTGATGCCTAACAAAATTTTATCTTTAAGAAAAAAATAGTTTCAGTGATTTCAAAAAAAAATATATAGCCCTCAATATTTTCTCTAATAGTTTTATATGTAAGAAACACAGAATGACGTATCGTTTACACGGCGAGAGATCTAAGGCTGATGTCACACTATGCATTTCAGCCGATGCAGCGTGGTTTTGCTGAATGATATTTCGACATATTTTCTTAGAATTAAAAATGCAGTCCACTCATTGAACTAAGTAAATATATTAAAATTAAACATGCGATAAATTTATTCAGAATAAATGAACGAGTGGAAACAGGTGACATGCCCGGTTCAACTGCGTAGATTTATTTACTTTTTTTGATGTGTAACATCTTACCTCTTGGTGTACGGCATTTGGTTCGGGTGATTTCTTGAATAGAACGGAAGTTGCATGGAACGGAAATGTGTAACCACGTTGTTGCCATCTGTGGTGAGAGTAGCAAACCAAGGTTCACAAAGCCAAAGGGAAACTTTATATTATCGACTGTTAATAAATTTTCACACAATGGGCAATGTTTTAACGAAATTCCTTGTAAAAGAAAATCAGGTCCAAAGACTGGAGCAGTTTCATTATGTATTTTAAAATTTCGGTCTGCAAATGGAATGATTTGATGGTCAACGCAGCTGCTCCGGCAGCGAAATCTAGCGGCGGGTGAGGAAACTACGTGTGATTCGCGTCCGGAAATGTAATTGAAAACACAGTTTTCTTGTATATTTATCACGCTAGGCATTATTTTAAAAGAGTTGTACGTCGAGTTTCGTGTCTCGCGAGTTTCGCATTGTAAGTGTGTTTGCAAGACGAGAACGCGTGAAGTTCCTCGCTGGAGACGTTAGATGCTGCACATCTGCGTGGCGCGGCTCGCTACGAGGGGCAAGGGGCGGGGCAGGGCCGGACGCGGGACCTCAGACTGCCGCGCCGCTGCGGTCATCCATCACGCCGCCCTTCAGGCCCGGCGTGTGACGACACCCCTACACGTCGCTCACACTTCCCTGGACACTCCCCTGGGCTCGCCGGCGTCGTCCGGAACACGCTTCGAGGAGAGCCCCAACACTTAACTACACAAATAATTTATAATATATTAACTTTGTACAGCACATGGCCATAGTTATTTTCGCAAATATGAAGTAAGGATTTTTTCGACATAATATTCTGTATTTTTTTTTACGAAAATCAACGCATAATTTTAAAATTTATTCGAGGTTTCATTTAAGCATTAATTTAAGCCATGAAATATGAAATAAAAAATTAAATTGAGGGAATGGTTTAAAAATAAATTTAACCATTGCAGGTACTGCGACAACACAAAGCATTAATGCTAAGAATCCGTACCCAGTATTGCTGGGAGTAATATTTTGTTGTGATACAGTTGTTCTCGTGTAAATGTAACCCCAACATTGACAATCCCCCCCCCCCCTCCGCAAAGTGACTATGTTGTGATTGACGGTGGGGTCGAAAACGTATTATTTTGCTTTGAAGTATGCAGTATCATGATCTCCATTGACAATGTAATTTTTGGATTTCAAGCCATAAATTAAAATAATGCTTGTGATTTTGAAATTTGTTAAATGTATCAAAAACCCCTCGACCGATTTGGCTCATACACGGACTTAAAATACAGGAGATAAGCTTAACGATAGTATATAACACAGTTAGTTAGGCGAAAGTATATTATAATTGCATGAATTATTTATAAATATCACATTTAATATAAATGATATCAGGTAATACATTTTGCTAGAAACACTAAAAAAAATTCTTATATAGTGAAAAATACGTATAAAGAGGCCTAGATAAAAATATGTATTCACATGTACACAGAATATTTCAACTGTCGAGCTGTAGAATGAATGTATATAAGTAGAACAAACTTCATCTTTGCGTGTGAGTGAAACTTTAGCTCTATCCTTAATTGGGCCATGGTAATATACGAGTCCAAACATTCATCACGCAAAATGTTAATTTTTTATGCTAATTACAAATTTCTCGTGAATAAATATTAAAGAAACGGGACAAAAGAACCTTAAACGTAACAATTACCCAGCAGTGCAAACACACGAAGCAAACCTCCAGTCAGAAACCGTGAAGCGGTTAGCCAGACAAAAAGTTTTTATTATAAAATAATACTGTGACATTTTGCAAACAGCAGACGTGCAATAAACGCCTAGAAACCAAATAAAACTGTACAGACGCGATATATAACATATTAAAGGAGTTGCAGCGATTTTTCGGTTTCCCCCCCCCCCCCCTTCCATTCAAAAAATCTTCTCCTTTGATTGGATTTTTCCCATTAACGATTTTGTGCATCCATTTAGAAGTTGGCTCGTGTAAATTTTCACGACTAAATGTTGTCTAGTTCTGTTATTCTACTGAGTGAAACAATGACCTGGGTGGGAGGGGGGAGCGCTTACCGACAGAAGTCATCTCACTAGGCGATCTAGGCCCATAGGCTATGCATACTAAGCGGAAATATTTTATGATACTGAAAAAAAAATATTTGTTTTAAACGTAGTTTTGGCGTTAACATTGCGTTTATCATACCATTTACTTCCACGATGGCTTTCGGCCCGCCTCTAATGGCAAATTAAAATATTTGAAAATTAGAAACAAAACTAAATTAAACATAAAAAATACCAATGATTTAATAACAAGTTCCGGGCTTACAAAGCTAAAATAAAAAAAAATCGAGGGGTAGCAGACATGCTACAGAGTAAGGGGCTTTCCAATATCAGGGGGTGAGGGAGGGGCGCCTGGAAGCCCTGCCCACCAAATCGACGCCTGTGTCGTGGGATGCCACGCTTCCCGGCCTAGCACGCGTCCTTCGAGCGTCTGCAGTCTCCCTCCGGCGCGACTCGGCCACCAGGGCGCAGGGAGGCTGTGGGCTCCGGACACGAGGCGCTTGGGGCGCAACCTTGGCGATGGCTTTGTTTCCCGCAGCCGGAGCCTTTGTCGCGCGTCGGGAGGCGGCGCGCAAGGGACGGCGAGATTTCACGGGCGGTGCCATAAATCGCGGTGACGTGTTCAGGGGCAAGACTCGAAGCCCGCGTGGATGGGGCTCTTCCCTCCCCCCCGCTGGTTCCTGGCCCACTTCCTGGTCTCGAGGGCTGGACCAGCCCTTGCAGGGAGTCTCGGCTGCAGCTCTCCGATTCGCACGGTCCGCGCAGCTCGTCAAATAGACACTGCGCGCATTCCTGGTGGAAACATTCACACGTTTACCATTTTGGTTTTTTCACCCAGTGCCAAACTCCTTTAATATATCAAAACATCAATATGTTTGGTTGTCACCAAAAAAAAAAACAAAAAAAACAATTGGATTGTGTACTACGACGGTGCCTGACTATAGACAAACTTTACAAATACTACCCCATCTTGTCACAAAATACTGATCGGAACTTTGCAAATGAAATAATTCAAGAATTTTTATTTTACGTGAAAGAAAACAATTATACTTTATAAAAAATAATTAAAGATATAATCACTGATATTCTTGCGCTGTGGGTCTTTTAAAAGACGCCCCTTGGAAATGCGTGAAAAGAGCGATTGAGCAAATAAGGTAAAGTTTGACAACAACCACCTAGAGTTGGTGTAGAAAGTGTCCACCAGTGAGTGACCTGGAGGCAGACTGTCTTCAGGTAGGTTGTTATCACTCTCAATATATACCCAATCACTCACTCTATACACGCGTGACCTAAGGGGTCTCTTTTAAATGATTCATCTTGTACAAACTTGTATCAAGGAAAAAATATAATATTTCATACTGCGCCCTTGTTCTCAAGGCATTTTATGTACACAGTGTAAATTTCAAACTTTAAATTAACTAAAAGAATGCGTTACAAATTGTCCTGGTAACTTCCTTAATTTCCAAATATCTTCGACAATTAACGAATACAAGAAAATTCTTGTAGAAGAAAGAATATATTTAACAACTTGTTAAGTCACATGTTGCACGACGATCCAACAATCTGAAACTACGAATAACTTTTCGTTTATTTGAGTTGCACTCTTTGTTAAAGCAGTTTAGAGACAGAAATCATCTTAGCGATAGGTGCCATCTAATTGCTCTAGCAGGTATAATCGTGACATTACCAAGTAATTAAATCGTTATTCCGTAGCAGCCAGCCTTGGAGGCATATTAATCAGTCGTACCTGACCGTCAAGTCCTGAGGTCTTGTGTTCCACTCTTACCTCAGCCAGGGTGCATTAAATAACATGCTTGAAAGCCATATTCGAAACACCTACTTGACAGGATCACTTCGCAGCCTACCTTATTTATGAATCTGAGTGAGAATTTGTGTGGGACTGGTGATAATCTAGTTCCCTTTTTTTAATTGGCATTATGTGATTTTATACCCTTGGATTTGATTATGGCAGATGTACTTACCTTCAAGTAATGTGTAAATTGGATTTTTTTAATTAGTAGTTTTCAACAGTGTTTTTTGAACATTTAACAAGCATTTAAGAATTTTTTTTTCATAATTTCTGTTTTTGTTATGTTAAATTACTTGTTTTTAATAGCTAATGCGATGGCATCTAATTTTAAAGTGTTAGTAAGGGAAAGAGAAGGAGTTTAGCCTTAACTTCACCGCCTACAAAAACGTTCAATCAAAAAATAAAACAAACACGTTCTCTTTAAAACTGTTATGAAATCATATCGTTACACAAATATTAGAAAAACAATTTGTGGCTTTATTTCGGCAAACCTTTTTGATAGTATTTTTGAAAATTTAGTTAAATACTATTTTTAAGAGAATTAATTTTGGTTTCTTCATCTTGATCATTGTATTGCATAATAGATGATAGAATAGGTAATACCATAGAAAGCAGAACTAAGCTTTAATTAAACGTTCTAAAATAAGAGGTAACCATTAAACAATTAAACCAAAAAGCTAAAATTAAGCATAGCATTACAAGTTCTGGAAAGTAATTAACACTTAAATCCAAAGTTGCCAAAACAAGACTATAATAAGTAGTATTACACTAAAACCAGTCACTCACACATTCACACACAGCAGTTGGTAAACTGCGAAGTGTTGATGGTAAGTAGGTGTTCCAGTGTGTTTCAAATGAGCTAGGTTTTTTTTTTGATCGCCTTGCCGCCTGGCCTAGCTCATTCCAAGCCTTTGATCCAGTGACGCAAAGCTACTTTCCTTCCCGAAGACACCGCGTGCTCCAAGGCATGTGTGAGCGCCAACCGGTTCCGACGCGGGATTACACGTGCATTAGGTATTGTTCTGCTGCCGCCTGTTCTCCTGAAATCTTCCCTGGTTTTCCCTTTCGGAGGGGAGACGTGTATAATAACAGCCGGGGCGCGCGCGCAATTAGAGGCGTCCCACGAGCGCGCTTCCGCGGCGCCGCGCTTCCTGTCGATCCGTGGTCCTGGGGGGGGGGAGGTGTTCTCACGCGCCGCCACTTTCTTCTTCGCCCCGGCACGCGACCTTGGCTGCCTTTCTTCCGTCGACCCCCGCGAGGGACCTCGGCTGTCGCCCTGTTGCGCGTGACGGACCGGCTGTCTCCTCTTCGCAGAGCCTCGTCCTTGGACGTCGGTCCACACCCCGCGCGTCTCCGAAGCTGCGGAAGTCCCAGCGCATCTTCGCCCTTTTGTCCCGGCTGCTGTGTCCCTCCCGGCCATCCTTCCTGCTCTCCCCTCCTTCCACGTACAGTGTTTCCCTCATCCGAGGTCGCGACACCCCAACTAGGGACTGTCCTGAGCCGAGAACACCGGTTCTTGGGAGACAATAGTACAGCGACACTACACACATTTCTGGTGGAAACCTTCACACGCTTTCAATTTTTTTTTTTTTTTTTACTTTGTGCCAAACTCCTTTAAAACATCACGTTGTTTTGTTGTCACAAAGAAATGGATATTGTGCTACGGCAGTGCCTGCCGGTTGCTGTACAAATCTTACCCCATCTTGTCACAAAATACTGTACGAAACATTGTTAATGAAATCAATCAAAGAATTGTTCCTTTTTCTGTCAAAGGAATAAAATATACTTTACAAGAAATAATTTGAGATATAGTTACTGATATTCTTGCGTTGTGAGTCTTTTAAAAAATACCCCTTGGAGCTCTATTTTAAGGTTCTAACTTTTTTTTATAACATGACGTTTCGTGTCGCTTAAGGCCAACGAGGTATTAAAAAAAAAAGATTATTTATTTTTTAATAACTTGGCGTGTTCGTGTGTGGAGTTAAGTTAAGGCGATACACTCTTACACTTAACCACATCTTCGTAAATTAATTAAAATTGCACCATAGAAAATAAACAATTTCACATTTGTTCTAGATATTTGGAATTTCGAAGAATAATTTTTTTCATTTTTTCATTGAGATGTATACTTGGTTTAGAGTTCGTATATTTATTGTGGTTTGTAAAGGCTTAAGGGTTCGTTTAAAAGGGTATCAGACCTACCCCGTTCATAGAGCGAGTCGGTGTAGTGGTAACACACTCGACTCTCATTCCAAAGAGCCCGGATCTGAATCCCGGTCCTGCCATCCTGATATCGGTTTTCCGTGGTTGGCATTGATTATCACAAACCACCACAGGAAAATTTTTAAATGCATTCTTACTATATATCATAGCAGTTTCCTTTCCCAGTATTACTGAACCATGACGTGTTGACGTCTACAACTAACTCCCTGTCAACTAAACTCTAAGCACTAATAATAAAACTTGAATCACGCCACCATCGTGAATCGATTAATATTTTCTTTGTCAATTATATTCTAATTATGCATCCTAATAAGTATTTGTTATAATGAAAAATAATATTAAATTTTAAATCTAATGTACGTTTCTTTAGTCTCGCTTTAGTAGCTACGTTTTAGCATGAAATAATGGATAATTTTAAGTGGGCGAATGCAGGATACACGATATTTACCTTAAGGTACGAAAGATGACTTCTAAAAGTAGCCAAAGCTAGGAGCTGTTATTTATCAGACAAATAAAAATTTATTAATATAACTGTGTTACAAGCTATAACTAATACTTCAAAAAATATAGGTGGTGGAGGTTTGATTCTTATTAACAAGGATATTTTGTAAACGCTACTTGTCCCTATTTGAATTATAATTTTAATTTGAAGGTTCGGTAGCACGCTCAAAGTTGTATTTGTTTTTCATTTTAAGGGCATTACTGTTATTTAAGAGCTATTTATAAACATTTTACGCTATACATTCCTTGAATTAGTTGTTTTGTAATCAACATTTTTAACAAATATGTAATAATTGCAGAAACAATAAAATAAAATAAATCAACATGGCGTGCAAGACCGATGATAATAATAATCCTTACCGGTGTGTAGGTTATGTAAATGTCGAAATAATGATGTACATTCTTTGAGAATTGTCAATTAAACGTTTCAAATCATGTCTAAGTTTGGGGAAAACAAGACAATATGCTTTTGAGTCGGTTACCACACAGGCGAATGAAATGAGGGCTTCTCTCGTATCCTGAGAAGTAAGAGCAACCTGCTGGCTGCGTAGAGCGCCTTGTGTTTAGCAGTCACCGTGAAGATGCTGACTGCAGGTTGAAGCAAAACATCACGTCTGTGAACTCCAACACCACGTGACGACAGTTGCAGACGCACAAGATGAACTTTGAAGATACATACTTGTCTACGCCCGCGAGCAGGCAAACCGCAGCACATTCTTGTCAAGCGGGTCACCAGCACGGCCATGCGCAACTCTTTGTTAACTTTGAGACTCAGATTATTCCCTCCGCACCTATAACTGTAATGAAGAATAAATAAATGGTTCATATTGCTGGTCGTGATGTATTTTAATTATTATTTCCTCTGCATTATACCAGCAGATTAACCTAGCGTTGTCTAACACACTTAACATTAGATTACGTTTATAATTTTGAACATACAATTTATTTACTACTCAAGATGTCTGACCAAAAGTTCACTTAAACCTAAGGAAAATTTTCACCGTTCGGCGTCTCATTTATTTCAAACTAAAGAAGAAAATAATGTTATTCAATTATTACTAAAAATATATGTGGTTTCAGATAATTAAATAATAAATATAGTTTTAAATAAAACCTGTATGCAAATGATTCTACTTTAAAATGAGTATAAATGCATGTGTAAATAGAAATATTTTATCTGTAATTATAATGTGTTTTTATATAATAAATTAATACAAATTTGGTAATCAAATTGTATGTTTAAATACAGTGTAAATTATTTAAATAAGCTATCATTTGTTTTTAATTTATAACTTTATTTGACATGAATGAAATAATAAATTTTCAAACATAAATAATTTTAAATAAAAATTATTTTGATTATGAATTCTTTATGTAAAATAGTATGTGTTGTAAGAATACTGCATGTAGACATTAATTTAATAGAATATAACCACTCACACATAAACTTACTTTTGTTTTCTACATATTATTAAAATATATGCCCAATGCAGTTTTTTAAATAACGTAAAAAGAGAGGGTAAGTATAGTAAATTTCTTATTTTTTGACTAAAAAGTTTTAGGAATGATATTATTGATCAATGGAAAAATTAACAGGCAATTGTGTTAGATAATTGTTTCCCTTTCATGTTTAGGAACTACATATATATATATATATATATATATATATATATATAGTTGCATTTTTACCATTAGAGTTAAGGCATAATCACGTTTCAATAACTGGTTGTATTTTGATAGCTGAACAGAAATCATTAGGAACTTCGAATTGAACTAATTTAACTGACAGTTTATGATGATGATCTTGGATTGACACAGCTAGAGCAGACACGTCCTGAATCTGTACGGATTCCATGTAGGTTATTACTGTAATAATACGTAAATATTTCAAATTAAATTTAATACACGTATGAAAAAATTCTGCTTTTTCTAGCGTTGCAAATACTTTCCACATGAAATACCCATATTTTGAAGTGTTCGAAATGATCGTTATTTTAGTTTATCTGTAATGAGGCGTTTTATTTCGGAAGAATAATTTTCTCATTAACTTAGACTATTCGTGTTTCAGAATGTTTTGTTTTCTACCAGCTTTTAAATACCAGTATGTGTTTTTCAGTCGTTATTAAATATCCACAAATACGAGGCAGTGATAACACGAGCTGTTATTTCTCGTGACTACTGCAAAAAAAAAATATTGTTTGCCATGACACAATCGATTGCAATGACTTCAAATCGTTCCCGCACACCAATGTAAATGTACCTAACGTTTCATTGAGGCTGATACCGACTGCTGCCACAGATTGAAAATGTGTGAATTTCTGTTCCCGGGAACGAAGAACGCGTACTCCCTGAATGTGTTGGCGCAAAGCTAATGCCTGTATCACACGATTGAAAATTTCATACCAGCTTCGCTACAAATTCCAGCAAAACTGCTAGCAAAGCCTCCATGGCAGCAGGTATGGATGTTTCCGTGAAAGAAACTACCACACGAAGAATTGTAACTGGTGTAGGCCTAGCTTGTGTGAATGTTTTGTTATGATAGTTAATTTAATTTTTTTTTATATATAACCATGGAGGTTTCTCATAATTATCGCACATTGCTGACTACATGTTCACCGCGTTTCAAATCAATAATCAAGAGAACTCCATACCCTCAGGAATAAATAACAGTTTTCAACACTAAGGGCACATAACTACTTCATTCCGATTGGGTAAAATGTCCATCGTTTACGAAACCTTACACAGAAATTCGAACACGACTTATTACATAAACTGCCGTGAAAACGGCCAGCGCTCTGCTAATTCTTCCACAGAACCAATTCATGCCTGCTGCCATGGACGTCCTTCCAAGGAAACTTCCATCGTGAGTGATAGGGGCTTTAGAGATAATTTTGGGCAAAGTTCATTGCATCGCGGCTGGAAGAGCAGAATGGTGCAACTGGCCATTAGAGCTGCGAGGCCTCGTCAAGGGAGGTTTACGCAACGCGCGGTCTCTTCCTCGAGATGCTGATAGGAAGCGCTCGATGGGAGAGGATCTGATGGTGGGGGGGGAGGGAAGAGAGAGAGAGCCCGAACGACCCCGATGTTCCCATTCCGCCTCGCGAAACTCCGACAGCGCCGCCGTAGACCCGAGGCCAGACCGTGATCTCACGCGCGCCAAACCAGAAATGTTAACGGCGTGGAGAAGCACGCGCCGCGGCCATTAGCGAAGCGGGGCCGCTTATCCTCCGGTTGACCCGAGAGGAAGTAAACACATAATGGTCGCCGATGAGAGAGAGAGAGAGGAGAAAGGCCTAAATGCGTGCTGCAGGGCCGAGCGCTTCATCTCTGTCCAGCGAGCGGCCAGTGTAATGGGTACCGTCTGTCCAGTGGGAAAGGTTAACGCAGGTGTACCTTCCCTCTTTCTAGAACCTTTCTGTTCGTTAACGAGGTTTTATACTAAATTATTTTTCTTCAATAATTTTTTTTTCCTTGCTCGTGATTTTAAATAAATTCGTATCATAACTATGGGTTTTTTGCTTGTGGAACTGTCTGTTTTATGGTTTTGAGAAACTTGAAATGCCATTTTATATTTCAATCAAAGCATTGACTTTTTTTAAATAGTATTTTATTGAAATAGTAGTATTACTGTCACCCGTGAAAATACAGGTCCGGAAAGAATAGCTACTATTAATTAATTTAAAATTTCTTTTTTATATTATATTTACACTTTTACATAGATTATAACAGTCTGAATGACTGCCCACAAACTAATGGCAGTTTAATAGGTCCACTAATCACTCGCCCCACTGGAGCTCGGCTAGACAGCGGCTCTCCCTACTGTCCGTCTCTTACCGCTAATGTCGGTCCAACACTCTGCTTTCTGAGTCGCGCCCGCTCCAGCAGGAGGCGGGGTTTTCCCTAGGAATCACTCCACGCTGGCGCGCCGACCTGGCTGGCCGGCCCTCGTCTCTAGCAGCCTCGCAACAGTTCGGTGAACAGTATTATTTTGAATAAACCATTTTTATGCGGTCTTTGTCATAAAACACTCGTCACTCGTAAATCATTAAAATATGGGTTTCCCAAAATGTCCAGAGACGTGAAATATTCAGGAATTTTGGAATATAGAACTTTTACTTATCCATGAATGATATAATACAAAATGTTTAACGGTCAAGGCTACATATAAACTATAAACCTTTATTTTATGATCTGATTGATGAGAGGAGTAAAAAAATAAATCACGTTCTTAAAACTGTTCAAACACTCGTTGACGTTATGAAACCATTTTTACGAGTATATAACATAGCTATACTTAAGTTATATCTATATAGAATAATACAAAATTGTAGATGCAAAATAATTCAGGAAAATACCTTTATACTTACGAAAAATGGAAGCGCCTATGAATAAGTGTACGTACATAATTCAAGTCTGAATGAGAAACTTTAATTAAGATCGAACTCAGAATTTCATTTCGGGAGGTGTGGGAAGGAGAGGTTAGAGAATGGAAACACTTTGCCTGCTTGCTGTTGGTAATAATATTTTTTAATAGATTATTTAGAGTTCGTTGGGGAGGGGTAAAGGGTGCTCCCACCCCTGATTGTAATAATTGAAATCTCATCGATTACAACAGTCTGTTTCCTTGTGAGAACTGCAAGTCACCGGGACTTGTATGTAACAGAAAGTAAATAAGCCGACATCCATATTCCAAGGAAAAGGAAACAATGCTCTCTCTCTTCACGTCGGTGAAGGCACTTTCCTGGGTTGTTTGGCCGGACCTCGCGTCGCGCGGTTCCACGCAGACACGTGATGCGATGGGAGCTCCTGGATTGCACAGGCTCCGAACCACTTACCGCTTGCTCGGCGCTTGTGAACTACTAGAGTGGTGCCGGCGCGCGGGCTTCGAACCCACCAACCTTGCCAAATGGGCGTGAAGAGTCAGACTGGAGTCGCCAAGACGCCACAGCCGCGAAGGACGCTACGCGACAGAAAATACTGTACCACTGTGAACATGTGTTTTTTTGTCACTACATTTTCAGTACATGTACGACCAAAATCGGTCTTTTAAATTTGGTTTTCAATTTACCTGTTTGCGAAATGTTTGTTCAATCCAAATGAAAAAACCATTGAATGTACTTGAATTGGAAAAATCTATACAAGTAAACAAGCCTCAAATAGTACGCTAAACATAATTATTTATTGTATTGCCAATTCACCAGTTTAGCCATCATTCAAAAACGAAAATTTGTATTGTCATTCCAGGAACGAAGATGGAAATAGAAAATAGTATCTTCCTGGTGGGGAAAGTTTCCACACCGAGTTCACAGGTGTGTCGACCGTTAAACCGTTACGTTGTGACTGGTTCGAAGCGAGTGTGGGCGAGGTCTGTGTCGGCTGTTGTCAAGGACAGGTCTCGATGCTGCTATCTCGTGACAGTCGTCGTCGCTGATCTGGTTGGCCGGGAGTGCGACCGCCGAAGTGCGCGCAGACACGTGTACTGCTCGCAGAGACGACAGCCCTGCAGGTCACGTGGTCGTCGCGGCCACAGCGGGCCTCTCTCAGTCCCGCACATTCGGTGTGCAGAGCTCCAGAAGAACCCACGCGATTTAACAACTAACCAACATTCATAAATGGCTAGGGACCGGAAAAATTTGCGAATTCAATGACCCACAGGATAGACTCCAAGATCCTCTATGCACTCGGACTAATTACATCTGCTCGTTGGCCACTGAATCGTGACAACTGTTAACTAGAATGCTTTTGATTCGATACTCCTTTAGTTGAGGATTATTCATCGGCTGTGATTCCTTCAGACAACCTGTGGTTCAATCACTGAAGCAGCAAAAGGTTAATCACACTTGGATTCTAGCATATCGCGAAATGAAACCACGAATTTTTCCGGTTTCTATAAATGGCGTCTGTTCACGAAAATCATTTACGATTATGTTCTGACGTCCGTAAGGTAGTACTGTTTCCGTATTTTGTATTCAAACTGTATTTTTTTGGAGAGTGAAAATCGCTGTATACGGGTGTTTTGAAAATTAAATTTACGTTTGAAAATCCAGGTAGAGATTCCTGCAAAGGTCTTGAATTACACCTTTATCTCTATTTTTCCGCTTCTACGTTTCAGAGCTGACAGGTACGCAATCCATTTCATCTGCAGTGCTTTTCAAAATATAAGAACGCCGAGACCCGCTGTCTATAAGAGCACGTAGGTACTGGTCTTCTCTTTCCATTAGCTTCTAATTTCACAAGAAAAGTCTGAGACAACACTTATTGTGAGCTGCACTGATTGGATAAAGCACTGGTGCTCACTTCTACCTCCTTTTGACTATGATGTTTTGCTTCCAAGTCTTCCTTGTTAATTGGCGAGTCAACACACATCACTGTATGGTGACGCTTCCCACAAACGACACAGCTCATACTTTTTTTTGCAGTCCTTTGATCTGTGTCCTATTTTAAACATATAAAACTGTAAAATGCAAATTTTTTTTAATCTTGGGGCTGCTTTTAATAATCACGCGAAAAATTCTAAATAATTTGATATCAAAGCATATTTCGCTTTTACTAACGATTATAGTGATACGTGTTATAAGAAAGATCGTAGTATTATTTACACAAATACGACTTGAATTTTAAATATTTTCAGAGTTCTTTAATTCAAATCCCATTTAAGGTGTGAGCATAACCAGAAGCTCTAGAAGTTGAAAGTTAGCCGATACTTACGTAATTTAAAATGTGTGCTTATTATAAAACGCTGTTTTCGGTAAGTTTTTCTTAAGTTCTTGCATTGATTTGTAGATTATATACGGACTTATAAAATGCTAGCGCTAGCAGGGATTTTGGACCATAAGAGATCTTGAATATTATTACGGAAACTCTAAAATAATGGTACAGTGTCATTAGCTATTTGTAAAATTTTCACAAATAACCATGCAAATCGTTTTTAATTAAAATCACTTTACAATAATTTATAAAATAAACTATCGCATTTATATAAAATGCAGGTAAAATGTAAAACATTTTTTTTTTAACTCTCACATTTTATTTTGAGGCAAAGTATCTTGTCTCGATATTGGTGTGTCATTACTTAGGCGCGGCCAAATGAAGTTATTTAAAAATATATACGTGTTATATAAATGTGCACATTTCCAGCCCTTTCACAAAATTCATCCTTTACAAATAAGTCTTCTCTTTTATTTTCGTTGTCAAATAGTAGTTCATTTGCGTACCATGGAGTCTTCACCAGTGCATATCGCCAACAAGTCTCATAAGTGTCACAAGTGAAACGATAATGGCATAGTCTGTGTAATGTAATTTATCTTATAATGGTTCTCAAAATGGTTTACGTATTCTTCTGCCACTGTTGTTTTCTCACCAGTGTTTGTAAACAACTTCATGTGGCTGGCAGCCTTTTTATTAATTTTTTATTTTTGTTTGGCATAGTTAAGGCGTATACGCCTTCTCTTCCACTAATAGATGAGACATAAACCACAAATAATAAGTTATATCTAGGAATCAAATATGAATTTACTTACAAATTACAAATTACAGCAATTACTGATGAATTATCTACGTACTTGCGTAAACCATACGAAAATTATATTAAATAAAAAATATTAATACATATAATACTAACGTAAAACATATTAAATATTGTTTTGAATATAAAAACAAACGTCATGTGTTTCTTCGCAAGCGAAGTTAGTTTTGAGAAGTGTTGAATTTGAGGCAGTTTGCGTAATTGATGTAACTGATTACCCCAGTAACATGCTTGGGGCGGATAGAGGCCGGCTCCAAGCTTGTAGCACTTGGGCCGCTGTTGCCCGCGGGGGTATCGCTGCCCGGCTGGGAGCGGTCATAAAACCTGAGGGGCATTGCGACCACATGGCTACTGTCCGCCCGCGTCACCTCTGCCCAGCACCCGATCTCCATTCACTCAGTTCCAGTTACACACCTGAATCTCGCTATGTCCAAATAGTACATACAGTATTTCGTACGAGTAATTTCGTGAATGGAACGGAAGTCGCATGGAACGGAAATGTGTAACCTCGGTGTTGCCATCTGTGGCGGATGGCGCCAATCAAAGTTCAAAAAGCCAAAGAGAAAATATATAGTATAAACTGTTTAATGAATTTTTTGAAAAATGGGCAGTGTTTTAATGAAATTCCTTGTCGAAAATCAGGTCCAAAGCCGAGGTTTAGTATTTTTTCAAGTTTTTTCGCTTTTTATCGGAGCCGTTTACAAGTTTAAAATTTCTTTCTGGTACGTGCTGGTTCGTGCTGCCATCTACGTATAATGGTGGCAATCAACGTTTACGATTCACGCAGCGAATCCTAGCGGCGGGTGGAGAAAGTACGTACTTAAAAAGCGAATATATATCGCGCTCGGCATTGCCATGTGGTGTTTCTAAAGCGGGTTTATAAGCTACGCAAGAAACGCAATAACGCAAATAACACATATTATAAGTTTGTTTTAAACGTGAGAGAACATGATTTTGCTCGTTACTGAGGTCAGATTTTTACCCATCACTGGCGAGTACTGAAAGAATCACACATTTGTTTTTAATTTTCTATTAATTAATTTTATTTAAGGGCTATTTATAAATTGTTTACACATTTATTTATTTTTCTGTAAAAAATGATTGTCAACAGATATTCACTAGGTGTAATATAATTGGTGTAAATATTCGCGCAAGTGAAAATAATTACGAAAACTTGGGTGACTTTTCACACCCATGATATTACACTAAGTAATATCGGTTGAAAATATTTGTGAGAAAATAAAAAAATCAAGGCAGGTATCGTGATAAAAACTACGGTGTTGCCTTTAAATAATAACCTAGGTGTGACAAGAAAATTAATAATGCAACATGTCGTATGAAAACGAGTCTTAGGGGAGTCAATTTCGCCTTAATTTCGTTACTCACAAATACTTATGTGTACACAAATAAATAAATAAATAAAGTCAGCCACATTAATAAAATAAAATTTTTTACTGGCTTGCTATAAGAAAATACTGAAATGGCACGAAAACGGATTTTTTTTTTACTGTAACTGGCGATACGTGAATCATAGGCTTTCCAATTACCAATTCCTCTGCTCGGTGTCGTGGTTATAATGCTTGTTTGGAGGCAGCCAACCTCCTTAGTGCAGTTGTCTGGAGTTAGCAACTGAGTTAGCAACCGGGCAAGGCATGGGTGTGTGTGTGTCGTGTATATTTGCGGTGAAGCCATAGGTTTGCTGGATTTCTAAAGGTGGCGCTTGGCCGGGCAGCTAGGCGGCGTTCAGACCACCTCCAGGTGTTCATGCGCCATTGCCGAACCGCTCAAGATTCATTTAAAAAAAATTCTGATTACGAATAGCATTGAAAAGCTACTGTACTTGTCTAAAAAAAGTTTAGATTCATGGTCTCGGTTTTAAGGTGAGTTTTTTTTTTATTGACACCGAATAAGACCCAACAGCTGTCTCGGCTCGACGCCGAGTTCTGACACACGCTGTACGCAGCCCCGGCTGGGAACGGCTAACCTGCGCGGGCCCGCGGGGAGCGTATTAATCAACGCCCGGTGCGGCGGTTCGCTCCGGGGCCGAGCGGGGAGAAGGGCTCTGGTTTCCTGGGTCAAGGTCACGGGCGGCCGGGAGGTCACCGCCGGCTGGAATCCACCTGCCCGAGGCCCGCGATGTGCCCCCCCCCCCATCCCCCCCTCGGCAGTCTACCCTCGGGGCGTGCCGTGTCGTGGACCACGCAACCGACGCGCCAGCGCAAGCGACGCAGGGTAATCCCATTCGTTATAGAGCTCGCAAGTTGCAAGACATCACAAAACATAACACTTAAAAACTTAAAATTGTAAAACAGTAGATAACACGATTTCCCCCCCCCCCCCCTCCTTGCAAACCTTATTTCGATGATTCCTTTTATTTATCACGAAAAAAAAATAATATTACACATTTACTATGCGTGTAGCCAGTATTTGTGGAAGGGGAGGGCAGAAGCCAGTCCCTCCCCCGGAAACTCTTTTACAAAGATAATGCTTGAAAATAAATGTTTAGGCTAGTTGACGATCCCTTAAGTGCTTTTTGAAATTCCTGCCATTGTAATTTTCGTAAAATAAAATTCTTTGTCTAAATAAGTCTGGCAATCCTAGTCCCCCCTTTGTTTACTACGCTCTTGATACTTATTGTTACAGACACAGGTTCCTCTTTTGAGTAAGCTTCTCTGCACTAATACCTGTGCCTTGTCAAAAGAAGTGTAAACAAATATACACATAAAACAAACAAAACACAAATCTGTTTAAAGAAAATCAGTATATATGTGACTTTAAACAAATTCAGTGTAGTTGATTAAATCAAATTTCAACTAACAAACAAAATTTAAAATAATAGGTAAATTAATTTAAGATGTAGTTTCGGACATACGCCATTACTCATTAAACTATGTCATGACAAACCTCAGTCTGTTTGTACCTTAAGAAGGGAATATATCTCTTTCCCGAAATGTTGCAACTGTTATCTTAGGAATCATATACTGTGTCAGTCTGCGCTATCATCGTTGTGGTTTTCAAAATATCTGTTTGTTTTTTCTCGCTCAACTGTTGCTTACGGTGTTCGCCTGTGCTGTCGTCAAAGTTTATTCACATAGCTGGGTTTACCTGTGAATCTCTGTGTAGCCGTTGTTTTTACTATCTACATCTGTTAAGTTTCATTGTTGAGTTGTTATGTTTGCCGGTATACACCGTAAATTATTATTTTTTGTCAATGGAACAGAAATATTCACGTAAACTTACATATTTGTTAACTTGTACATTTACATTAAAATAACTGTATCACTACAAAATAGTGTTACAATTTATGCTTTGTGTTGCCCCAGTACCTCCTATATTTAAAGTTATTTTCAGACAGTTGTTTGAATAGCTTTCCAGTATTAGTTGCGCATATTAAGCAAGGTAAAACAAAAGAAAACCAAATTGTTGAATATTTGATCGATTTTCTTTTCCATGGTTAAAAAAAAACACATCAGTTAAAGTATAAAATTATAAGTTAAGAAAAATACTCATTTATACCGCGATAAACAGTTTTTATTTTAGTATTGCAAACAATTCCTTGTCAACTGGTGTCCAATAGAATATTTTCTTAAAGAACTGAAAATTCAATTCTGTGAGTTGTCCAAAGTATTTTTCGTCTTTATTTACTGTTCTGGTTGCTACTGTCTCATCGTTGTTAGTCCACTTTCTCCGTCTGAGCTGTAATAATACCAATTCTCGCTACGTAATTTTATGTGCTGTCTAGGTTATATGTTTTGATGTTCTCCCATTTTCGCTCGTTTTCTTGTCTGTTATTGAGGTTTCTTATGACATACATTGTAATCAGCAATGGTGTATGTCCTAAACTATATATATAATCAATATCTCCTACTGAAAGAACCATTAAAAGAATATGTTTTATTTGGTATTTGAAACTCGTACGTTTGCAAAAAAAAAATATTTAAAATAAACTTACGTATTTTTTCGTAATAATCTCAATATATTATGTGTAGTATGTATGGAGTATTTAATTTCATAGCGAAATTATTATATCTACTTAAGTTGTTAAACGTACATAATAATTTAAAACAACAAAATTATAATAAAAGTGAAATCTCTTTTTGAAGGATATTTTACTTTGTACAAAATATTTTTTTGGATGGAAATAAACATACACAACCATTAAATGAACTTTTGATACTGTAACAGTTAAAACATAATACATGTTTTATACTATTACACGTAGAAATGTTACACAACCAAATATATTTAAAAAACCGTATTCAAACTTTTGTTACAATTATAATTACAAATAATGTTCGCAGGCTTTCACGGACGTTGTCTGAAGTAGCTTGACTTCTGGGTTGTAGCCGTGTCCTTGGCGAATAATTCACCGATGTTTCGGTCGACATTGCAGTCGCCATCATCAGGGAGCAGTTACCTACCGGTAGGTAGTGCGCGATCTATGCGGTGATTTGTGATTGCAACTATGACAGTCAGAAACGTTATATGTAGGATTTAATTATAACCTGAGAAACAGATAGAGGGTTGACAGCGCTACCTACCGAGTATTCTACACACTACTTAGAGAGCAATGCTGCTGTACTTATTCCATGGAGTGTATAAGAAAATATGGCAGATTTCCGTGTCGTTATGGCAGTTTTCGGTTATGGTACTTTTCCACCTTTTCGAAGAGGCCAGACGGAATTATGTCATTATGGTAGTTTTCCAGTATGGCAGTCTTCCGCGCCCCCATCAGAGGTTCCCACTTTTTTTTTTTTTTTTTTTAATTTTCCTGAGCCTCTAATAGTACCTATACAGTATGAATCCTTAAAAAAACTTTAAAACAAATTTTATTGTAGAAACCCACAAACATTGTCTAGTATATTAAATTTGGTTTGTTTTATAAAAATTTTAATTTGTAATTTAATAAAGTAATTTATAATCGACATAAGGTGGTAAGAATGAAGAGATAAAGTAACGAAAACACAATCGCGCGAGTGACTGTATGGTACAAGACAGCCGCGACGCTCTTTACGACGGTTGGCAGTGCACTGAGCGCCGCGGCGCACAATTTGGTAACCCCTGTTTTAGACTGTACGCAACCTCCCCGCCCCCCTCAAGGTTTACGCCCCAGGTTTGTTTGGAAGATACTAGAACTACCTTTCGACTGCGTTACGTGTATGCAACTCAGTGCACTGCTACTAGGCATGACAAAATTACATTAGCTGGATATGAAAAAGAAACCTTAAAAGCTTATGAGCTATTAGCAAAATTATTGATTAATCAAGGACACCGTTTCATTAAACATTTAAATGGTTTCAAATAGTATCATTGTATTTTTTCAAACAAATCTTAACATCCAGTAAAAATAAATCATTTAAAAATTTTTTCGATGGCCTTAGTAATAAATTAGTTATAACTACTTTTCACGTTAGTTTTCATAAAAACCTTCGTTTTTGTATTGATTTGAATTTTAAGAAAGGACAAAACTAACAAAGCAAATACTTTTTAAATTTATAACTTAGATTTTGGAAATTAAAAAACTTTAATTGTGTATGCCAGTGGATTTTTCTAGCAAAGTATGGTCACAATCATCTTGTCAACAACATTTGACAAAAACAACCCGTTCAAACTTTTCCCTTTTCAGAATGCTCTAGTTTTAATATTTCTGATCGGTCGTGTGTTTTTGGGGTATTGTTATAAAGTATTCGGTTAACAAATAAGATTGCATGAAAACGTTTCATTTTGCATTAGTATTTAAAAGGCAGTAATAAAAGTAAAACAAGATCTTAGGTGTTTAAACGTTTTTTTTTTCACCGTCTCACACATGCCGATATGTTGGCGATGAAACTTCGTGCACTGTAGCCTCTTCCTGCCTGTTAAACTATGTAGTCCAACAACAACAATTAACGCGCTCTCACTAGAAAGTCGCCTGATTCTGATTCACCCACAAACTATCACTGCCTTGGGGCGATTGGGTTTCGAAGGTAAGGAAGAAAGTTAAAAACTGCTGAGTTTTTCAGGGCGATATTATTTTATCGGGCTGTTATTAACGTCTAAATGTTATTACGGACACAGTGTACTAAGAGTGTGGTGCATGTCAATTACTGACCGTCATCTTGGCACATTTCCACAATATTCTTAAAAAAGACCAAAAATCCTCTAAATAATTCACAATTTTCCTTTTTCGAGGAAAAATTCCCGTTTTGAGTGGTAGATTCCCGTTTTAATCCACAGAAATGAAGATAAAAACTTTAAAAGTCCTAAAAAAAAGCCTTAAAACTTCTTAAAAAGAAATCCCAGATTGGCTTGGATATTTTAAGTTTTGTAGTAAGTATAATAATATGGTAGTACAATTCACCTCAGACAAAGGGTGTGAATACATGTAAAACAAACACATTTACCGATGAATGACATGTCGAGTTTCTCACAAAAGCTCCTTAATTCAACTGTAAGCGAATCTAAAAAAAAATATGCGTGTGGCCCTGGTAATGGCCCAGCGGAGAAGGTGTCGACGCGCCTTAATCGCCCCCAGGCGAGACGCGAGGCGCCACCGTCGAGCGAAGCCCATGCCGGGACAGGATGAGGTCGTTAAGCCCGTCATCCGGTGCGAATGGAGTCCTGGCGCCAGCAGGTCCGCGATTCCTGGTCTCTCTCTCTCCCTCCCCACCCCCCTCTCCCTGGTGGCACGTCCGTCACTCGTCGATGACCGGAGTCCGGTGTCCAGTGTCCGGTGTCCGGTCTTCACTTGTCCGCGAGCGACTGACGAGACGGGGACCAACTATTCACTGACCCCCAAGACAGACGCCCAGGTATTCCGTGTTGGTGCATCTTATACATGCGGTGTGCAGAGCTTCAGAAGAACAAACACGATAGTAAAAATTCTCAAAAAATATCATCATGGTAGTGTGTGTTTACGAAAGGCATTTAATAATTTGTCGAAGTCGGAACTGTGTCCGTATACAATTGTCAAACAGCGTTTTTTTTATTTTTTTATTTAAGTGGTAACAGGTGTCTTCAGAATAAGAATTGAATATTAAATTCCCTGTTCAGGCACTTGTGTTACACCTTTATATCGTGATTGCGCAGCGGACGCGCCGGTCGCTGAAGGCGGTCGACGCTGGCGCGAGGACGACCTCAGGGCAGGCAGGCAGGGGGGCAGGCTGCGGCCGGGCCAGGTAATTGGAGCAAAGAAATGAGCGCGGGTCGGGGACTGAGCTGCCCGCCCGCGGGCGTGCGGGACACTTCGCGCTTCGTCCGGCCGGAGAGAGGCGCTGGCGGGTCCCGTGGTCCCGTGGTCCGAGCCGGCCCACAATCACGGCCCGCTCGCGCTCGCGGATCTGCGACCGCGAAACAGGGTCCATGAACGCCAACGTCAAACCCCCCGCGTTTGATGGACAACTTAAGTTTCATGCTCGTTGCATGCATAAATAGAGACCGGAAAAAATTCGCGGTTTCATTCCGCGATATGCTAGAATCCAAACGTGATATAACCTTTTTGCTGCTTCAGTGATTGGACCACAGGTTGTCATGAAGGAATCACAGCCAATGAATAATCCTCAACCAAAGGAGTATCGAATCGAAAGCTTTATAGTTAACAGTTGTCACGAGTCAGTGGCCAACGAGCAGCTGTAATTTGTCCGAGTGCATAGAGGATCTTGGAGTCTATCCTGTGGGTCATTGAATTCGCGAATTTTTTCCGGTCCCTATGCGTAAACATACAAGTACCCTGTCCAAAGATGACTTGTGTCGGTTCAAACCCACGCGAGTAATGCTGGGGCCGTGCTGCAAGTGCTGCAGATCCGCGCCTCTGCCCACGTGTCAGTGGCGGACACGGCTGCGAGTTTCCGGCGGGCGTTTAGGGTGGCGTGGAGTATACAACACCCAGTTGACTGTTAGTTCGTAATTTTGAAATATAATAGCCATTTTAAAATTATATCTAAATTGTTTTGACGTTTTGAAAATTCATCGTCCCAACTATGGTTTTATCTGAAATTTAACATTACTAATATTTAACGAATTTCCACAAAGTATAGTAGCACTTTAAAAAATTTAAAATAATATATTTAAAAAAAATTGAATTGGCATCACAGGTAAGATGCGGACTGAGTTGAATTTCTTATTTTAAATCTCCAGCTTTCCTGAAGGACTACAACTGCACAATGTCTACGAGTATGTAGCCTATATATTAACAAATCATATCGAAACTGTGAAATTGGAGCTGTATCAAGTAATTTTGTGTTTCAAAATCATAAAAAAGTATTTTTTATATATTAGGTTTTTTATAATATTTATTTATGTATGTTTAGTATTTTTTGTCAAGTCCCATTTTTAAAACAGCCAATAGCTGAATATAGTGAGTGGTATACAAATAAATAACTTGATTAATTTATAGCTTCCCTTTTTTTCAATTCTACTCTATTTTCACAAAATGTACAATCTTATTGTGGTTATTTTCTGCACGTTGCCTCCATGTATGGCATGCGGGCTCTGCGTCACCTCTCGGCAGTTTCCTGCAGTAAAACCGCATCCCGTATATGATTTTCACCCGCTTAAAAGTTTGGAACGAACGGCCATCTACATTGCTCCATATTTCTGGGTGATTTGATCAAGATTAGCTACATTAAAGTTGAATATTAATTTTGTTATTTTGGTGAATCACATTGAAGCTAATTGCAAATATGATTCACTGTCGTCAAAGTTACATTTTAACATGTCTGATATGGCAACAACGAAACTATACAAGACTGCCGCAATAACAGACGAAGCGCACTAAGAAGTACAACGGAAAAGAACCGAGGCGTTCACTGCCTATTTTCAAATACCCTACGATCCCGCCATTCGGTGCGGTGATTTCGGTTTAGTTGTGGGAAAGCGAAATCAGGTATGTCTGGACCGGGATTCGACCCAGCTCCTTCCAGGAGAGAGCTATGTGTTTAAGCGTTCCGCCATCACGCGCACTATACTCCACAATACTTTTGTTGTAATGACAACACCAGTGCACTTAACGTTCACGAGCCAGTCTTGGTTCATCACTGCTTTAGTAGCTGGAAGGCGAAATGGCAAAAGTAATTTAACTTCTAAGTTAACTGCTTTTTTAAGTTGTGATTATATAAGACGAGATGACTCAACGTGTGTTTTTATAAGTTATGATCGGTCTGACTGAAGACAGTAAGTTATGTGGATGTTATCTCGAGTATTCTAAGTTATTTATGAGAATATATTTGTGTAACTTAAGTGTATATGGTAGATGTTTTCGGATATTTTTAGTTATTAATATGTTTTTGAGTAATCTAAGTTATTAATGTGTTTGTTTTTGAGTATTGTAAGTTATTAATGTGGATGTTTGCGAATATTCTAAGTTATTAATGTGGATGTTTACGAGTATTCTAAGTCATTAATGTGGATGATTTAGAGTAGTAAAAGTCATTAATGTGGATGTTGGCGAGTATTGTAAGTTATTAATGTGGATGTTGGCGAGTATTGTAAGTTATTCATGTGGATGTGGGCGAGTACTGTCAGTTATAAGTGAGGAAGGCTCCCTCGCCCGGCCGCCGAGGCCCGGACGCGCTACCAGACGTCGCGCGAACAGGTGCTGGCCAATCACCGCCGCCGCTGAGGAAAAGTCCGCAGCTTCTGGTCGCTCCGGTTCGCGGCCCCGAGAGCCGATACCCAGACGCGTAACTGGACCGCGGGAGGCGCAGGGGAGGAGGGAGATAATTTTCGCGGCTGGAGTAAGAGGGCGAGGTGATGGCGGAGGTAGAGGTGGAGTCCAGCCTACTTCAAGTTCAGCGGGTCTCTTCCCCCCCCCCCTCTGCCCTTGGCCCTGGGGCTGCCCGTGATACAGTTTCTCCGCGGTCAGCGACCCGTCTCGGCGCCCTCCTCTCCCCCCTGCAACCCCCCTCCGTGCCCGGGGGACTGCGTGTGGTCGGCGACGCTCGTGACGTCATCTCGGCGCGCGCCCAAGCTGCGCGATGTTTCCGGGGCGTTGGCGGAAGGAGAACCACCCGGTGGTTGGTCACCGCCAATCCGAACACACAAACACATGTCTTCATGATGCGCCGGTCAAGTTGGCACTGCGTAAAACTGGAAGAAGGCGCATCTGATACAGATTCAGTTGAACTATGCGTCTCTAAAATTTTTTTTTTACTATGTTATATTATGTAATGTTTTAAGATAAACAAATTTTCCTAATCCCAAAATTTTACAGCAATTTCCCTCGACCAGAACAGAACGTTTATAACTTACGCCAGACCCTTGGAAATTTTGTTTTCATATGTAGCGGTAGGATACGTAATAATTCTACTGATATACAAATGGTAAAGTATGTGATGTTGGAGCACACAGACGAAGCGCAGGCCTCCGATAAAACTATGTTCAGGTTATCCAGTTGGGGTCTTTATATGTAAAGCATTTAAGGATACGCTGGGCGGATGAGTAGTTCGGTTTCCGGATTTGGTTTTTAAACTATATTTTAAGAAGAGTGAAAAAGGCTAAAACCCGTGTTTTCAGAATAATGTTTAGTCATGAAACATCTGGTAGAGATTCTTGAAAGCACTCAAGAACTTACTCCACGTATTTTTCTTCACTTCTCATCCGTATAATGTTATGGTTACCGTTCAAAAATCATAGTTATCCAATGCACGGCGAGAAGACTGCCAGTCCACAGCCTAGCGCCTAGAGGCGATAACGTGCTTGAAGCACCAGCGAGCGTCGCGCTTATCATCACCCCTCAGTACCATAAATACACCCTTGACTAGGCCCCTATGCTATGCCAAGCAGTGCTGCGTAAAACCGTAAATCAGATCCATGGCATCCACAGTCAATCCGTCTTCGAGAGAACGTGCAATGCAATCTACTTTGAAACACACACTCTTGACCATCCATCATTAGCTACCACGACACATAAACATACATATTAGCTGTTTTCCGAAGCAGTATAAAAGTATAAGGCGTAGTTTGGTTGTTGGTTTTGAATTTTACACATAATGCATTTGGTTTAATTTATGCTAGCTTTATTCAAATTGGTCTAGTTGGAGTATTAAGTATTTTTATGTAATTAAAATGATGGTCTACTTTGACTATTTTAATATTTCGGTGAGATCACTTGTTAACAATACTTACTTCAGTTTCAAAAAGCTGATTACGTGTACTTGTCCAAGCAGCTGACACAATAACGAAATTAATTTCATTTGCCCCCAGTCAAGTGTGTGGTCTTCAATGTTGCATGTCTAGAAGAGACTGTCTAAAGAACAGAGAGAGAGAGAGAGAGAGAGAGAGAGAGAGAGAGAGAAATGTGAAAGTAACAGAAAAGAAAAAAAGAAAAACCCAGTGAGTTGACCGAAGAGAAGGTAGCTGCAATGTACTGCTGCTACTATTCCACTTCAGTAAAGCTATAGCATAAATTACATTTACACAGCACTTTCGAATCGACAGGGACACACCAGCTCACTCTTTCATGAACATAAAGGACCAAACATTTCATGCTATCACTATCGCAACGTTCTCTCGCTTTGCCTTTCACTAATTTGACATTTTATCTACGTTTATCTTTATCAAGCGCAGCAAAAAAAAAAAAAAAAAATGCTGCTCCGATTTACAATTTCTACAAATTAATTGATTTTGTCACCATTCATGGAATTATTGTTACACTATTATAGCAACAAATAATGTGAAACCAACATGTATGTCGAAAGCGTTCTCGTTGACCGTTATTTCTGATTTAACGAGGTCCGCTGGTTCGATTCCAGAGCATATCATGACTCATAATTTATGAGCACCAAATTGATTTCCAGTGATTCGTGGCCCTTAGTAGTCTTGTGATGTCCTAACGCTTTAAACCTTGCAATACAAAACCAAAAATGCCACGTCTTTATGTTTTTATCTTGTTAAAACATGAGAGTAAAAGTGGCGAATTTTAAGCAAAGCAAGGAATATATAAAATACTACCGTATGAAAACTTTTACCAAACAGATTACCGATGTGCAATTCCAGATAATTATTTTATTTTTATTTTTAAAACTTTTAAACTTGTAAACGTTTTTAATGGCCGAAATTATATATATATATATATATATATATATATATATGTGTGTGTGTGTGTGTCTATATATATATGTGTGTATATATATGTGTGTGTGTGTGTCTATATATATATATATATATGTATATAGTGCGTACTTTTTCGTATAATTAGCTGGCAAAGTTGTATTTGTAACATTTTTGGGCAATATGAATGTGGAGAACCAAATGGAATAAATAATTGGACATTTTTTGGGTTTAAATCCAAGGCTGATGGCTACTGCGTGTTGTGGTTTAAAATTCTTTAAAAAGTTACATTTTTATATTACATTTCATTCTCGTTATCCATACTGCAGAAAAAACTTAAAAATGCAACTATGCTAGCTATTCAAGCAACAAATATACAGTATATATATATATAAATGTTTTTTTTTTTTTTTCATTTTGTGAAAGTTGAGCCACTCAAAAAGTCGTCAAGTTTTACCGTGTGGAACTAAATATAAAATGCTGACTTGAAACGGAACACACACCCTTAAGCGCCTTCGTTTCGCTTGAAATGGTCTGTAATTATATCGTATGAACTGCAAAGTAATAAGGGTCTTAAACTACTTGCGCGCCGACTCGGTGCTCGCGAATCACGAGTCTTGCAGGAGCCTAGGAGTAAAATTATTAGTGCACCAGTTATAGTATACACAAGTTAGTAGGTATGAAATACGTGCGAGAAGCGGAATAAGAATGTCAAAAGGTCAACAAACAAGGATGCTTTCCTATTTATTTTGGAATTTCACAAATTTGGATGTTAAGAACAGGCCGCAGAGGGAAAGCACATAGGTATGTGTTGACGATATCAGCAGTAAAATTGTAACATAAAACTATAAAGCTTAGAAATAATAATTTTGCTTTCAAACTTGCAGTAAAATTAATATTTTAAATCAAAGATCTTCAACCATAAACGATAAGTTTTTATCGTGACTTAAGACACAAAAAATAAGTGTTCACTGTTAGAAATTACAGTAAATTTACGAACTTTTCAGCGAAGAACTAATCTCAAATAAAGAGTTCTTCGAAATTTTAAATTTCATATAACTGAATCTTCTAAGAAACTACGTAGTCTTTTTATTTCGGAGTTGTATGTTTCGTCCTAAACAAAAATAAACTAACACGTGGACAAAAGATGTGTATTCTTAAGAGATTTTTGAAAGGTTTGTTAATAGACCTAGAATATTCTTTTGGATTAATGTTTAAAGAAAGTTATCTCAGTGTCCGTAAATTTACGAAGATAACGGGAGATATAGGAATATCTCTGGATAATTTGTAAGTAGCGTTATTCGTAAATTGAAGGTGAAACCTTTTAGCAGTGTATGATCATGTCAAAGCAAAGCAAGGAAAATATGTAATATTACATAAGAAAACGTTTACCGAAAAGAAAGCTGAGCCTTTTTTTCGTGCAATGTTCAGAGTGAATTTAACGTACAAGTGCAATTGTGCCCAACCTTTATATATTGAGGGCCGGGTCTGTATTTTTACTGTCATTTAAATTTTAACTTTGGGGAATACTACCACTAATTACATTAACTTCTGAGTTTAAGCCATTCTGTAATTCCGCAGAATCATTCACGATAGCGCTTTACGCTGTTTCTGCCATTAACTTAAAGGACATCTAAAGGACTTACAGCCAGCGAAATAAGTATCGAATCACAGACGTTCCACTTTAGAACTCTCACAGGTCAATAGCCAATGAGAAGAGAACATTTGCCCGAGTGTGCAGAGAATTGGGAATACTGTCCTAAAGGTCTTAGGGCCAGGATTTTTTTCTCTGTCCCAAGTGATAGTTTGTGAGAGAAGTTCCGAAAATGAATTTCATCTTTTTTTTTGACAGTGGAGCGTTATTACAAACAGAAATATGAAATTAAATAGTAAGGTTCAATCGTTTGGCTATAATTCCATATAGTAGCCACCGACTTTGATATTATTTTTGTGCCGTGGAATCAATTTTGAAGAACCCTCCTGGTAAAAATAATTTACCGGCGCTTTCAGGAAGTTCCTCGCAGCCTGTTGCGTCTCTGCTACTGAGACTCTGGTGCCACGCGGCCTGTCACAGCACCCGACAGCACGTTCTACCTCGTGTGGCCACGTGTCCAGCGCACGTCTTTCTGCCGCGCAGGTCTGCACTCGTGTCGGTCTGCTGCTTATATCTGTTCTTCTGCGCTGTGCGCATGCGCCGTGGCTCTCGGCTCTCGCTCCTCCCGCCGTGAGTTCAGGTTTATTATGGCAACGTTTAGGGGCTTGCAGTTTTCGCGAAAATAATTTGAAACCAGCTGAGAGTTAAAGCACTGTAGCAACGTCCGTGTTTCGCGATTGGTCGAGTTTCTTGCAGGTACATGTTTACTGTTGGTACAAGAATCACGCACAGCCATTCAATGTCAAAGTAAACGCTTCCTGAGTGGTCTGGTCATATAAGGTAATTGCTTCTCATGCAGACGGTCACCACGGACGGAAGAGACCGCTTGCGTGGACATAACTTATTGCAATCTAATGAGCGTTGTGATTTTTTTTTGTGAAAAATACACGTACCTAGCAATATGTTTTCTGAATTTTTGGCACAGCGAAAGAAAGTTGCGAAACTTATTTTAGGAACGAGCCTCGTATAATTGGCATGAAGTGAGAATGAGTTAAAATGTTTTATTTAAATTCGTTCAGCGCTCTAGCAGGGACTTGGTGCTAGGGTGGTGGGCTACTGCCCAAGCGTTAGAGGGCCAAGAATAGTTCATGGATTGAGAGTTGGACGTCACCGTACTACGTGATTGGTTTGAAACGAAGTTTCTTAACTTCAAAGTGCACTGTAATTTTATTTTTGTAAATGGGACAGAAATGTTCATGTCAAATTACAGCATTACAGGTATTTGTAAATGGGCACATTTACTTGAAAACAACTGTACCACTACCAAAACGTACCCCCAGTAATACTGGGTTCGGATTCTTATCCAGAATTTTAAGCTTTGTGTTGTCCCAGTACCTCCAATAATTAAAGCTATTTTGTAAACCGTTCCCTGAATTTCTTTCCAGTATTAACAGAACACATGATAGACCTGATGCAACCAATCAAAAGTCCAATTTTGCGTGTTTTAAAATACTTGTGACTTTTAAAAGAATCAATAAATATTTTAAATTATGCGCCAGTTTTCGTAAGCAGAGCAAGAAGTACCTATTCATTATTGGTTCAAAAAAAACATATTGCATAATGCGAAAATGACCATATAATTGTGTTGTACATATTAAAAATATTAATCTTGTAGTGTTCATAACCACTTCCTCGCAACTTGTTTACAAAGAAATATTTTGTAAAAGTACGAACATATTTTTTTCCCCGTGTAGTTACTCGACTTCAGATGGTTTGGTTTCAAAAATGCTTTATTAAACTAGAAGAGAGTACAGAGGCCGTGGCCAATATTATATACAATAATAGGTAACAATAAATACAATAACAACAAGGAAATAAAAATATATCACTAACCTAGGCGACCAGCTACACACAGCAATACCAAACAGCACGTTTCTTCTTGCCAAATGAAGAGCAAAACAAGAACTGGAAAAGGATACAAGCAAAAATACACACTATACAAGGACATGAGCACTAGGGGAAAAATAGATTAAAAAAAAAAAACCGATGGATTAGCCTCGGGCTCGGGCACCAGTTCCATGAAGACGGTCCATCAACGATCTCTCTCTCTCTCGCGCAGGAGTCGCAGCGACCTTGACCGCTGCGGCGCGGGAGTCACGCGACACGAGGCCCCGGGCGTCGCGGCGACTGGCCTGCCCGGACTCAGGGCTCCATCTGGAGACCACAGCGGCGTCCGTCGACGAGAAGCTGAGGGCGGATGATTAGTTCTGTTTCCGCACGTTTAGTTTGTGAAGTGCACTTTCGAGGGCGGTGTTCCCAGACGTTCGGGCAGGGTGGCGAAATAGTACTGCCTTGTTGCGATGTACACGTAACTTAAACTCGCGGCCAGTATTCCAGAACGTGTCCAAAATGAATCCCAGCAAGGAAAGAAATCGGCAAACCATTTTTATAAACGTTCTTCTGCGCGAGGCTACAAAACTGATTCAACGCATTCTAGCGTCGGACGATTTAAATTATTTTGTTTTATTCTTATTTAGTAAAGTACTTTTCAAGTTGTAATTACATCTTTTTATGATAATTAAAGTGTACAAAAGGTATTCCAGGATAGTCTCGCTACCAAAATGTTTCATATGGCACACCAACACGCTTATCACAAACGTGACTGTATACGAGTTCGTGGTGCCATACTTGGTCCGCCATCTTGAAGAAATCAACGAAGAAAAATGAGCTTTGAGCATGCGCGGAATTTGGGCAACAAATCAGCAACGCATAGGACAAAAAAAATCCGTTTCCTAAAAATAGGGGACTGGCCGTGAACTATCGTGCGCTAGTAATAATACGGTTAGGGTACAGGCGAAGCATATTCAACAACTGAACCCTTATATTTGGGTGTTTGAATGCCGGCTTTACAAGAGTGAGAATGGCTGAAACGCGTGTTTCAGAATAAATTTTAGGCATGAAACATTCGATAGAGATGGGACTTGACATCTCACCTTTACCTTGATTTTTCTGCCTTATGATGTTATGGTTACCGTTCAGATGCCATGGTTGCCCTATGCACGACGAGAAGACTGCGCGCTAGAAGCACCAGCGTCACACCGATCATCCCGCCTCACCGACACCGGCACACACCAGACCTGGCTGTCCCTCAATGGTCCTCGTTGCGACGGGGAGCACGCCGCGCCACCAGTCCGCGGCAACAGCTTTATTTATGAAAGCCAGTTCAGTTTTCCTCGGCAAAGTCAAGTCGAGAGTCTAATTGGTCAACCTCAGGCGGAGGGCAGGCAGGGGGTTCCGCCAGCTCTCTCTCCCCCCCCCCCCCTTCCCCCGGGAATTAAAAGGCCTCATATTATGGAGACAATCCAACTGTGGAACTGGGTCGATAAATATAATAAAAACAACGTCAAAAACATAATTTTAATGGAAACTTTTTTAATATTTTAAGATTATCGACTTAAAGCATGCATGAGCACCTAGTGAAATGAGTTATGTCATTCATCCCCTCGCGCAAAAACCTTGAACCGCAGTTTTCACAACCTCTTTCCTTCCTCCTATTACCCTCCCCCTTCATCATCAAAAAAAGGCTTGTGAATCCTTAAACCGGCTGACCTTGAGCTCATGTGTAAACATAAAATTTTTTTTCGGCAGTCATTTGTTTGAATTTACACACGTAATTTTTAGGCAATTTTAAATCATTACAAGTTTAAGTTAATCGTTTTACATTAACAGATGATCGTAAAAGTGCGTGGACAGACGTTGGATGGTAAATAAAAAGACCATGCTTACATTATTACTAAAGACAGAGCCACAAGGATACATGGAAGAACACGAGTGACTCGTCCTTTCACGAAAGACTGCATCATCGATTCCGTGAGGATCCATGGTAACTATTCTAAATTTCAGTAAAAATTGCTGGCATTCTTTAACAAGACCGGCTAGCCAGGGGTGTATTTACGTTAGTGAGGAGGGATGCATGTGCGACGCTCGCTGGTGCTTCTAGTGCGGTATCGCCTCTAAGCGCAAAATTTTGGTCTGGCACCCATTTTTCCTGTCGTGATTAAGAAAGCAATCAAATCTAAGCAGTAATCTAACATTATTTGGCGGAGAAATGAAAAAACATGCGTAATGCAAGTCCGTTGAGTGCTTTCAAGAATATTCCTAAAGGGTAATTTACTCGCGTATTACCCATTTATAGTCTTCTTAATATACAGTTTAGAAACGAAATACGGAAATAGAACTACCCATCCGCCTTAAGCAGGGGCGCAACAACAGGGGGGGGGAAGGGTATTTTGCCCCCCCCCCCCTCTGAAACCTTGAAGTGGTGGCAAACGGGGGCAAATAAAGTGCTGTGTAATAAATTTTTAGATAATAAAACTGCTTAAATAGCACCATTTTCCACCTTGAAATACAAATTTTCCCGGGGGAGGACCCACCGACCCCGCGCTTCATTAGGGGGGATCGATGATTCTTTATAAAAAGGTAAATTGCCCCCCCTTTGGAAATTTGGTTGTTGCGCCCCTGGCCTCAAGTGTATCATTATATGCTTGGCGCATATATAGGATATCTCGAGCGGTTGTAAACCGCGTGGTTTCTCCTGAAGCTCCTGACACCGCGGCTGGGCGGGGGCCTCCAGGGGGGCGCACGGGTGTGACATGGGTCGCTGTAGCTCGCCGAGCCGGCGGCGTGACCCGGAGGCCGCAGCTCGCGGCGACCCCCGACAAAACGCTCGCCTTCGACGTCCTAAACGCCTCGCCGCTAATGAATCAGGCGTCGTAATAAATGACGTTCATTACCCCTGGTGGTCACCTCGCGGTCCGGCGCATCCCCAACCCCCCCCCCCCCCCATCAACCACACGGCGCGGCATCGCGCAACAGAGACGCGACTGCCGCGTGGGAACCCCCGCAGCCCGCCCCGGCCTCGAACCCAGCCCCTCCCGACCCCGCGACCCCGCGCGCTCTTCTCTCCGGAGACGCCTGTCCAGCGCCCCAAGTGCGCTGACTAACTGCAGCGCCTGTCGGACCTCACCGTCGAAACAATTATTACTGAACACTTTATTTCTTAAGGCTCTTCTTCAACATCCGTAATAGGGTTTTTTCCCTCTTGTTTCAAATAAAATATATATATGTTCAAAAGGTGAGTGAACTATTTTTTAAAATTTTAATCATCATTATAGAAACATAAAATTAATTTCTAGTTATTTGGTACATTGTATATGACATTTCTTGGTGTTGAAATTGACAAATAATGCAATTGAAAGAAATACACCAGATTTTTTTTTTTTTTTTTCGACAAAATCAAGCCACGTAAACAATTGGTATTCAGAAAATCCCAATTAAAGACACAGTAAGTTTTATTTTGGATCTTATCTTCGTTGAGAAATCGGTGCATCGATATTTGGGAGTCACTAAAGCCACTATACCAGCGGTGATTGGGATTGTTTTATTTACCTGGGAATAAGACTCTGAACACAAAATTATTATAAGGTACCCAAATAAAATAAAATCAGTTCAGTCATTCGATTCACTGACATAATCAACAGTCATTCAGTAATCATAAAGGGCAGTGGCTCGCATTTATTGTACTTGCTATGATTATATTCACTTATTTCAGGGCTGTTCACTATTTCAGGTTATATTATATAGAAGCCAACCATTTTTAACATATACAGTTGTTTTCAGACTAGTAATATTAAACGATACATTTTCATGAGCTTTTTATTTTTTGTTGATGAAAGATTGTACATTTATAAAAGTGTTACATAAAATTTTTATTACGGAAGGTACTCAACTTTTAGATAAGTAGCCTATCTATGATTAGTGATTTATAGACTGGGGTTATTAAGTTTAACTTTATCATATTCGCTAATTAAGCAATCCGAAATTAATTGTAAACTATCTTTGGGCAAAAAATTTACACGACGTGTTTAATGGGCACAACATTCATTACCGTATCATTAATTGAAAGTGATACGCCCTTGTTGCAGGATACTTCGTTGATGGTAACGGAGATAGGTTATTAATTTGTTAGAAGTTACAGGCCGTGACCTTGTGACGCAACGCTTCAATTTTTTCGAAGCCGACACGCTTGCGTACTATGTGTTAAAAACACCGGCATTTAGAACACATTATGAGGCGTTACCCATCTTTTTTTTTCCTTTCCGCTTGAAATATTACCCGCCATCCACGGGACTATAAGTAAATAAACTGCAAGAAAGCACAGGGTTAGAAGGGGAAGAGAGGAAAGGAAAAAGGATACACGGTTCGTTTAAAAAAAAAAAAGGATTTAAAAATAAAAACGTGGAGCAAAGAAACAGGTTCGCGTTGTGATATTGCGTTAAGGTCTCCAGGATATATGTCCCATACAACGCCGTGCACAAGGGACTAACAATAATTGCCACATGTGGCCACTGTTCAGGCTGACCAGCACGAGATATTTCGAGACGATAGCAGTCGGAATACAGGACCCGCTAACACTGCTTAACCGTCTCCACTCGCTTGTTATCGGCGCACAAGTAAGATTCATGTGATAATCAGTTGTGTACCTCTGCGGTCCCGACACTCTGATTCATGGCTCGGTTGAAACCGGACGTCCACAAATCCTTTTCAACGTATAACACACCAGAGCTTTTTATGGACGCCACCCATCTAGTATGACTCAAGCTTAAGCAGATGATGTTTCACTTTTAAAGTGACAAAACTGCTATATTATAACATTTTATATTTTTACTAGCCGTGCACGTGATGGAAAAGTATTTGATCCTCATTTTTTACG
Source organism: Bacillus rossius redtenbacheri (assembly GCF_032445375.1). Lineage (NCBI taxonomy): Eukaryota > Metazoa > Arthropoda > Insecta > Phasmatodea > Bacillidae > Bacillus > Bacillus rossius. The sequence continues at coordinate 76,907,210 of NC_086332.1, forward strand.
AGTTACCAAAAACGTTGACTCAACTGACTTTTATTTATAAACAGGAGTCTAAACAACAATTTTCATATTTATAACTTCAAAAATAACAAACTTCCATACACACTTTCATCCCGTTTTTAACCCCCTTAGGGGATAAATTATAAAAAACTCCTTTCTTTGTGATTACCTGCGTTATATAAGGCTCTCCTATGCCAAAATTTCATGCTTCTAGACTCATTGGGTTGAGCCGTGGGTTGTCTGCCGTTCATTCAGTGTTAAGAGTTTTATTGTGTAGATATATTTTTTAATCTTTTTACTGAGCGAGTGTTTTATTCCATTGAATAAATTATGTGCAGAGGCATATATAACTTCAACTTCTATGTGATGTGAAGATGCAATATAAACAACGTAGTGGTTACATCAACGACACTGTTAAGATTTCTGTAAATTTCTGGACATTTAAACGAAGAATTTTATAAACGAAGCATTCTTCATAGTGTCACAAACCCAGATCTTCGTATAAATTGAGCTGGATCCCAACTTCCGAACTGTGTGTTTCGTCATAAACAAGGTAAAAAATTAAGATAGAATAGGGCTATTTCTGTAGACAAGTGTTTTTAAAAATATTTTGTTTATATACTAAGGTTGTCTTTCTTGTGAATTCATTTTCAAAGTAATTCATCTCTATGTTCGCAAATTGACGAAGATCCCTGGATAATTTGTAAATAGTATTCCTAGTATATTTAAGGTGAACATTTTGAACATTGTACAGATTCACGGCTGTTACCAAGGGGATAGAAACTCAACTGAATAGTGGAGGGCCGTGATTGGCTGGCAGACCGGGAGACAGGGCGAGTCCTCGGAGAAATAGCTCCCCTGCCCGGTGGCGCGCTGGAGGAAGGACACTTGTTAGACGCCCGCCAAGGAGTCCGGGGTGTAGCGTCGACAAACACGTGGCAGACATGATATAGCCGTGGTGAGCTCAACCAATGTTCACGCATTATTAGTCTCTTCAGTCTTTAGCGATTCAAATGTGACGGTATCTTGTCACACAGGAAAGTCGGACCGACTGCCGATGGGACGAGCGAATGGAAGTTTCCCCGCGGACACCCATCTCGGCCGGCGGTGAGCGGGCAGCAGCGCCCCGGGTGAAGGCAGGGCGCCAGCTGGCGGGGTCCCGCTGTTATTAACGGTCACCGGTGAAAGGGACTCCTCTTCCAACCCCCACGAGGGTGGAGGGGAGGGGGGGAGACGATGACCGGGGCCCTCATTGTTTCGCCCGCGCGACCCACTGGACCATAATGGCGGGCGGCGAGCGAGTGACAGAGCCTCGTCACGATTAGGATCTCCGCACCGCAGCGGCTGGACCGCTGAACCTTCCGCGCAACAGCGACGTAACTCCGCCCTGGAGAGGTGCACAAAGTGTCCCTTTGTACGTTTAAAGGACCTGTCCGAGTGCGCCGCCTCGCTTGTGCTTCTAGCGCACGGTTTGGGACTAGCGCGCACTGAGCGGCAGCCATAACATATTATGCCGGAGAAATGAAGATAAAGGTGTAATGAAAGTCACGTGAGTGCTTTCGAGAATCTCCACTGGATGTTTCATGCCTACAATTTATCCTGCATACACTCTTTTCCACTCTTCGAATAAATAATAATTTTACAAACGAATTACGTGAGCAGAAACACTCATCCACCCTCAGCGTATTTTAAAATGGTTTTCGTAAAAAAAGACACCACTTGGATATCTCGAGCAGTTATCAAATTGAGGTTTTTTTTTTCTGAAGCTCTGCACACCGTACGTGCCTTTGTAGGCGGAGCATTTTCAGTGGACATTTTCTGGACTGTTCGGACGTCGGGTCAGCCCGGAATGACACGACTCGTCACAGCCTCTCTCGTCGGTTCGAGAAGAACGCTCCAGGTACTTAAGCAGCGACGCCAGCCTCCGCGGCAGTCCCACGACGGGTCACGTGACGAGATCCACGACAGTTTCGAGCGAGTTCCCAGCTAGTTCCGAGAGTGAAGGGAAGTGCGACACATCGGCGAAGAGGGTGAGAGACCCCCTCGAGAGTGGCGCGACGCGGAGCGACGGGATCGAGAGAGTGCGACTGAGTGGCGCGAGACTGTGTGCGGACTGGCGCGAGGTAAGGGGCGAACCACTGTTGAGCCTAGCTCCAGTGAGGAGTGCGAACTGTGGAACTTGCCAGACGTCGAGTGACTTGCGATTAAACATTTTAAGTGCTAGTGATTGATGGTCGGACATTTTTAACTACAATTCTTCGTTATTAATGTGAATATTAGTAATTAATAAAACTTAATTGGGCTAGCCCTTACGAACCCAGTTCTCCCCACATAGTCGTAACAACAGGTACAATAAAGTAATTTCATATATTCGAAATAAAGAGAAAGAAAATTATTTAAGAGTAGCCAAACTTGCTATTCGAAAGATAAACTTATCCAACATCCCCTTACTAATTTCTAAAGAATTTTTTGTTTGTTGATAATGCTAGGCGTTTAAATTATTTGCAAAACTCCGCAATGCGATTAATCTCCCACCTCTTAAATACATTTACTTTGAGGTAATTCTGAATCAGGATGCAACAGGAGTCTTTGCATTGCATTTTATGATCGTGTGAACACTCTCCGTCGCGACAGCAACCATTGCTCATTCTAGTGCCAGTGTCCACCTCGCTTTAGGCCGAGGGATTGGGGCTAGGGCCAGAGAGAGAGAGAGAGAGAGAGAGAGAGAGAGAGAGAAAGAGAGAGAATGACCCTTAAGGTCAGGTGTGTATGTGTGTTAGTGAGACGAGATGATGTGAGTGACGCTCGCTGGTGCTTCTAGCGCGGCTTCGCCTCTAAAGCGCTAGGCTGTGGATTGACAAGCAGTCTTCTCGTCGTGCATAGGACAACTATGAAATTTGAGTGGTGATCTTTATATTATATGGCGGAGAAATGAAGATAAAGATGTAATGCAAGTCCCTAAAGTGCTTTCAAGAATCTGTAGGTACCGGTTGAAAAATTACTCTGTAAACACGCCTTTGAGCCATTTTAAATCTTCTAAAAATACAGGTAAAAAAACCTAATCGGGAAACAAAACTACTTCTTGTGAACAGGCCGAACTCGGATATCATGAGTAGTTTTCAAACCGCGTTGTTTCTCCTGAAGCTCTGAGCACCTTATGTGTGTTCCCAGGTGGGTGGAGGCCTTAAGGTCGCGAGGCGGGCGCGACAATGGCGACTGCTAATTAAGGCTGGGACCGCGATAAGGCTGGGGCCCGTGGGAAAAGAGACAAGATGCGTCGGAGACTCAACAGGTGATGCCGAGGACGAGGCGTCGTAATGATCGACAAGGACTCGTCCTCCGCGTCCTGAGACTATACAGGGCGGCTCAAACGCACCACCTCAATATCCCAAACTGTCACCTGAAGGAGGCAATAGCCCAATATTGGGATTTTCTGCACATTGTAATAAACAAATACACAATATTACCTTGTTCAGTTGCTTGTAAAAGCTATTTTACACTGAAAAAGTCCTAATTTAATGTTTTTTTAATGAACTTACAAGGAATTTTTTTATGTCAGTCTTAGCATGTACTGAAAGCATGAAATCATGTGGAATTTAGTTTTAGATTAACAGTTCGTATGTATCTTACGTCTATAAAATGTTTATTTTTAGTATAACATTCAATTAACATATAAAAATGAGGTTTTAAGAAATAATAGAAGCCTGAGTTTTATTTATTTACGAATAATATGCTAAAAATTAAAAAAAAGTTAAGTCGAAGGCTACATAGGAACCGTTAATACAAAACTGTATACCGTATGATTTCTTGTTTTCAGTACTTGTACGGTTGACATTAAAATTTGCCTTTAAGTTCATTAAAACTATTAAATAAAGACTTGATTAATAGAAAATGCATTTAATAAATTATTAATTTATTAAAAATTATGTGATAAATTTGGAATAATTATAGAAAAAATTTGGGATACTACCTTATTAAATTTACAAACAACACTGGTTTTATATTACCTAGAGTTCTTCGTAAATCTACGGATATCTTCATAATTAATGGATACCGGATTTAATTGAACATGAATTTACGAAAATCAATTTGAAGTATTAACCAAATCGTAAATAACGACTAGCCTTTTTCCATGTTCTAAACAGGGTTCAGAATTGGTAAGTCGGAGTCCAGTTCAGTTTTACGAAGTGGAACTACGAATAACACTTCGTTTATTTGAGGACCGTTATTCGTTTTGAAAATGCCGTAATTTTACTGTCATTTAGAACAATGCTGTCACTGAGTTGGACGAGAGTAGGGAACAGATGCCACTCTCCGCATTAACAAATGATTATTATTGTTGCGTAACATATGAGCTTTCGGTATAAGCGTCATTTGGTAGGAGTAATTTTGTGAATGTAACGGAAGTCGCATGGAACGAAACTGTGTAACCACAGTGCCTGCCATCTGTGGCGGATGGCGCGAACAAAAGTTCACAGAACCAACAGGAAACGTTTAAGTGTAAAACTGTTTAGTGAGTTATTACAAGGTTGCCAGTATTTGAATAAATTCCTCATCGAAAATCATGTTCAAAGCCGGGATTTGGTATTATTTTCAAGTCTTTTTTCGCTTTTATAAGAGCCATTTCATTATAAAGTTAAAAATTTTGGTTTGAAAATGGACTAATTCGATAATCGACGTAGCTGCTCCAGCAGCGAATTCTAGCGGCGGGTGCGGAAACTAAGTGTGATTCGCGTCAGGAATTGTAGTTGGAAACACAATTTGCGTACATCTATCGCGCTCGGCATTATTTTAAGGAGTTCTCGGTTCAATTTTGTGTCTGAGTTTCGTATTAGAAGTGTATTTTCGAAACGTGAGAACCCATGAATTTATGCTCGTGATCGAGGTTAGATGTAACACATCTCTGGCAGTACTGAAAGTCTCGTTCATTTTTTTTTTTAATAACTACCCACGGAATGCGAGTCGTCGGTGTGTTTCCTCCGCGCGGGTTAGCCTTGCAGCCGCCACAGACCAACATCCGCTGTGACAAGCACGGCTCGCGAGTGCCGAGTACGGGCGACTTGGTAGTTCGAGGCCCACTTCGGTCTTTTAGGAAACCTCGTTGCCCCCCTCCCTTCCCAGCGCACCATCGGCGCGTGTACGAACACGTTTTTTTTTTAAGTGAAACTTCCTTATAGTCGGCAGGCTATGTCGACGCGATGACTCATCAGAGCGCAACGAAAATCGCAACGTCCAGGAATGAGGCACTCGATGGGTGAGAGACGTGGTGAGTAACGAATGAGCTTTTGAGACACTTTGTAAGCTTCTCGTCCCCATGCATGGAACATTCGTGAGAGTCCAGTGCAACTACTTCATTTGTTTTAGGTTTACAGATCAAGTGTGTTATTGAAGTTTTTTTTATATAACGCACGTGGCGCCTACGCATCCGTTAAAAATTTTTTTTTTGAGACCTGAATGACGTAATCAGGAAATTTTAGAAACTGACCCCAGTCTTCACGCTGAAGTAAATGATGTCGTGAAAGGAACGCTGCAACAGCCTTGACCTTACTGTCGCAAGTACCGGCTCCACGGGAATCAAGTTTTTTTTTTTTTTTTTTGTATTTCGCCCGCAAGGCAACCTGCTCCGGGCAGACAGACCTCTTTCCTCTTTCACTGGCCGTGTTTGTTTCTTGCACGTGCGGCTGGTCGCTCGGTGAAGGGTGTGTGAGTAGGATGGAGAGAGGGAGAGAGAGGGAGAGAGGGATAGAGGCTGGTCAGCCCGCGCTGCTCCACATTCGACCTACAAACGTCCAGCGCGCGAATGACGGTCACCGCGAGGGCACACCACAGCTGGGAGAGAGGGGAGGAATGCAACGCGGTAATCTGGACCGTGCAAGTGAGGCGCTTAAGGGCGACGCCGGCTCGCGCTATCACACGCCTCGTAGCCTCTACGTGCCGGGCACCGAACTGGCTCACGCTAGACCCTCGCGAATACTGGTTTATTTTTTTATGCGATGCGAATAAATGAATCGAATGTTTAAGATATCCGCGAAGTCGAATCGAACTACGAATATTGTTGTCGGCGAAGCTGTATTACACTTATTTTACAAAATACAGGACCGAAGTAAAAAAATTGTTAATCGTTTGTAATGTTTGCAATAATTAAGTAACCAAAAAATTGGGCTCTATGCATATCGTTCAGTAAAAATTATAACATCAAAATGCATAATATTAATTTTGAGCAAACGGAGTAACAAATTTGGTTATTTTAAGTAACCAACTTTATTGTAGTAAAACATAAACAACACAAAAGAAAAAAAAATGTTTTAAAGCTTTGCAACAAATGAGAAGCTTCACATCAGACGCGAAGCTTTGCATTACAACCGAAACTAAAATAAAACGAATAATTTATTTCCTGGCTAAGTCAAATCGAATATTAAAAAAACAAAGAGCTTCTGTTGATTCGCTTCGCACAGGCCTGGCGTGCGGTCTTCGCGACTGTAACGCGTTTCTGCGCGACTTCAAAGATGAAGGCTTCCTGCTCTTCCATACACCGCATACAATACTCGGTTTGGATTTTCTTCGAACCTAAAATCTCCAGTGATAACATCCGTTTAAGCCTTCTTCGCTGTACAAAAAAAAAATACACGTTAAAAACTAAATCACGAAACGAAACTTGTGTAGACAAGTGCAATGACTCTTTAAGTTCTACAGCTACCTAACGAGACATTTCCAAAAAAATGTTTGAACGTTTTGTAAATTGCGTTCATGGAACTTTGAGCGCCGCTCGGCGGCCACTTTAGAGCTGACACGGATCACGTGTTTGTGAATCACAGAAGAGAGCATCCACAATGGCACGCATGCGGGAGCGGACACGTACGAATCAGCTGGACAGTTCCTGTCACGTTCGTTTTAGTTACTTCTTGCGACCAATGGCTGCTGTGATAGCCGTGTTTCTTTAACTTATTGAAAGCGTTTTTTTTTAAAAAAAATGCTTCGAGCACAAGAAAACACCAGCACAATCACTGTCCTGTCATTACATTGAAGTTGAATATGCTGGTAAGGTAAATCCACACCGTAGACGTTTGTAGTCTGCAATTAAAATCAAGGTCGTGGTGGATGGAATCGTCCGTGACCTAGACACGGCCAGGAAAACATGTAGGAAAGTAAAAAAACTGACTGGCCGAGATTCCAACTCACGTGCTCTGAAAAGCGAATCAGTGTTAGAGGTTTTTTTTTTATATTTTTAAGTAGGAAAAGTTTGGCTCGCTGAAAATTTTCATTACCAACGAGCTAACGATCCCGTGCTTAAATGACTTACCTGGACAATGTAATAGATACATCGTCAAGTCATATATTTTTGACAATTGTTTTACGATGTTTGACAGTATGCATGCCCTGCCTGTGACTCGAACCCGGAACCCATGGCGCCGAGAGCTGGCGTGCATCCGCCAGAGACGTAACCAGCGGGGACGTCGGTGGGCCCGGACTTCAAGGATTTAAAAAAAATATGATAATAGTCCACAAGTTGGCAGAGAGATTTCCTGGTGGCTACAATAATGTGTTTTCTCCCTGCGATAATAATAATAATAATAATAATAATAATAATGATCTGCACCGGGTGATCTCATGTCCAAATATTACATTGAAAACACGCGATTCTCCCCTTCATTCGAAAAAAAATAAAATAAAAACAGTTTATAAACGAAATACAGAAACATAACCGTTCACGCGACCTCAGCGCATTATTAAATAAATTCTTTCCGCAAGCAGACACGCCACTGTGGCAGTGTGAGCTTGCTGTCTGTGAGGCTCTGCGCGCCGCGAGTGTGTCCGGGCAGGCGCCACAGCCGAAAGGCCTTCCAACAGACTCCGGAATAATTTATAACCAAACACACAGACGCATGCCGCGAGCCCCCTGCGACGATGCCACGGACAGGCACGGACAGGCTCGGACAGGCTCGGACAGGCACGGACAGGCACGGACAGGCTCGGACAGGCACGGACAGGCACGGACAGGCTCGGACAGGCACGGACAGGCTCGGACAGTCACGGACAGGCACGGACAGGCTCGGACAGGCACGGACAGGCACGGACAGGCACGGACAGGCTCGGACAGGCTCGGACAGGCTCGGACATGCACGGACAGGCACGGACAGGCTCGGACAGGCACGGACAGGCACGGACAGGCACGGACAGGCACGGACAGGCTCGGACAGGCTCGGACAGGCTCGGACAGGCTCGGACAGGCACGGACAGGCACGGACAGGCTCGGACAGGCACGGACAGGCTCGGACAGGCACGGACAGGCACGGACAGGCACGGACAGGCACGGACAGGCACGGACAGCCTCGGACAGGCTCGGACAGGCACGGACAGGCACGGACAGGCTCGGACAGGCACGGACAGGCACGGACAGTCACGGACAGGCTCGGACAGGCACGGACAGGCACGGACAGGCACGGACAGGCACGGACAGGCTCGGACAGGCACGGACAGGCACGGACAGGCACGGACAGGCACGGACAGGCACGGACAGGCACGGACAGGCTCGGACAGGCACGGACAGGCACGGACAGGCTCGGACAAGCATGCGGACCGGGCGGCTCGCTACGGCCGCTGACGACAGTGTCGGTTCCGCGACGCACTGGCCGCTGACGGGGACGCACCACAACGCCGAAATACCACAACGCCGAAATACAATAACGCCGAAAAATGTCACTGCAGGACTGCCACAAAGGTTAGGTTAGATAAGGTTAGCACACAAATGCATTCAGTTGTTTTTTCATTTTGCTCCGAAGGGCCCCCCCCTCCCCGCAATAATATTTTTCGGCGTTACTGTATTTCGGCGTTGTGGCACACAGCAGTTTTCTACATGTCGGCGTTGCGGTCAATTTTTGCATTCGGCGTTATGGTATTCGGCGTTATTGTACGTTCGGCGTTATTGTACGTTCGGCGTTGTGGTATTTCGGCGTTGTTGTGACGACCCGCCGCTGACTGTGCTGTCCGCACCTGAGCCGGGGCTGCGACCCGCCGTGTCCAGTTCTGGATCGCGAGCGGAGCGGCGCGAGGGAAAGGTTGGCGCGCCTGGGAGCGTGCGACCCAGGGGAGGGGAACAAGGTTTGGGAGAGGGGGAAATTAAAAAAAAAAAATTTATATATGTGTATGAAGAAGATAATTTACCGATTCTCCAGCGCCCAGCAGACCGGTCGCCGCCGCAGCCGTGCCGCGCGTAATAAGGTCGCAAGTCGCGCCATTCGGTGCCCGCGCTTGCAGACGGAAGAACTTACGATTCATTGACTCGCAGTCAGACACCCGAATGTAATCAAAGTTCGGTGAATCTTCCAATTTTTTTTAACTATGTAAAATTGAAAGTTATGTTAGGCTAGATCTGTTACAAATATAATACGTAAAATTATTTTTAAGAGTTCAAAATTCTCGCAATAATAGTTGATTATTTTTTAAAAAATTTCTAAAGGACAGGTGCAGGTAGCTAAACTATACTAACTTTGAGCATGTTAGCAGGGTCGAAAATCTATAAGACTCCGTTTATTATTAACGTTTCACAAGTGCAAGCGGGGCCCCTCAGAGAGGGGCTTATAGATTCCAGGGGGTTTGCCCCCCTGCTCCGCTCCCTCCGTTCCCATCTTCCTGGGATCTACGCCTATGGTTACGATCGTTCAGCGACTTAAAAATATTTCTAAATCGTGAGAAATGTTAAAAAATATCGTGTTTTTTTTTGTTTCGACGGTAAACTCTCCCTAGCGAGCGGTGAACATGTGAAGGTGTTTGGGAGTTGGTCGGGGGTCAGTGAATATTTAAAAAAACGGCTTCCCCTCGTTAAGGCGTCGTCGGCGCGCGAGTCTTTAATAGAGCCAGCCGTTCGCGGTAGCGCTGGCGTTCCAGCCCGAGGGGGGTTTGTTTTCGTTTTGTCTTGTTTCGTTTCCCACCTCCTCCTCGTCCAGCACGAGGTACCAGCTCGACGATGATGTATGCTAATGAGTAGTTGATTGCGGGCGCGCGGGGCGGCGACTCGCCACGCGCCTTGCTGCAACCTTTCAATATATATACTGTATGGAAGTCGCGAGTGGATAGGATTTACTCTACGTTTTTCAGGAGCGTATGATGAGCAGCTTGGGAACTTCCACCGCTGCAGTGCGCTGCGGTAACGCCCTGTATCGTCTTAGGTTGTTATTTACACGTTAGAGCGCAGCACTGTCGCCCGCTGTCATTCCCCGCACCCCCCATCTATCATTCACTGCAGCTCAAGGTAGTTCACCGGGAGGGGGAAGGGGTGTTTGAAGAGTTCGACACTTGTCCGCTAGGGACCACCACAAGTCGATGCCCTAGAGATGGTGGCGTTTGCGGCGGTGAATTAACCAACTACCTCAAACCGTATTAGAAATTTTAACCTGGGCTGGCGACTTCTATACAGTATAAGTATATATTCAAAGCTGCGGCGCAGCTGCGACCTCGGAGTGGGCGACCGCCAGGTCACGGCGTGATGTGACGCAGGACGCAGCCAGAGCCGCTTCTCGACCTCCCCTGCGCCATGTTCTTCCGCCCCAACGTCTGGTGTTGGTTATCGAGCATGGTTCAGAATATCCGTCGTTAAGAACAGCCAAGTTCACAAAATATTAAAAAAAAAAAAAAAAAAAAAAAAGGCATTAAAACTGTGAGACACGATGCAAACATTACAATTCTGCCAATGTTTATGGCTTCTAACCGATAGGACGTAACACTTAACAGAAGGAGGGGAAAAAAAAAACGGCTTCACATATTGCCATGCAATCATGCATCCCCCTGACGGCAAGCGGTGTGAGCCAAAAGGGCAGCTAGAAATTTTTCTTTTACCTTAAATTGTCGAAGAACGCTGGTTACAAATTATCAGTGGATCCTCGTAAAGTTACGGTTATCTTCGTCATTTTACGGATGTTGTTCACTTTATTTGATCATGAATCAAAAATAATATAATTGTAATAACAAATTAATCGATCACTTTTAGAGTCTTCAGAAAAAAAAAACCTTCTTTTGAAGGGAAACTTCTTTGCTGGATTGGCTACAATTTTTCGAGCGTTACGAAACTTCCGATCGCATGAGGGGAATATTTAGGTACGTGGTGGGGGAACCGGTAGAGGAGGAAGGAGAGTGCGTCAGCGGCGACGGTACTCCAACACATGCGCTAGCGGTCGTATGGGATGACGGCAAACAGGGGGGTAGTGTAGCATGCTATATGATAGTTGTAATGGCCGGTAGGGGAGATGGCAGGGGAGAGGCAGAAATGACGCAGCTGTGATGCTACGAAATTCTCTAACGGTGATTGTGTTTGTCTACTCCTCAGTTTTTGTAACGGCTGACGATTGACGCTACCATATTTCTTTTATTTAATTTAAAGTATCTACAATTTATTTATTCTTGTGGAAAGAGTTATTGATTTGTGAAATTAACTTTTTAGTATTATTCAGTTTTATGTAAACAGTGTGATTTAAAATGTAAAAAATACGAATAGACTTAAGAGATTGGCTTTATAAGTGTAATTTATTTTTGGTATGTGAACATTGTGATTGGAAATGTCAAAAGGACTTATAGACTTGTGAGATAGAATTCTTAAGTGTAGTTTATGTTCCATAAAAAGTATTTTTTTTGTTCAATAATTTTTTTTATTTATTTCAGATCATCCCCGCATCCTTACTATGTATTATCAATTATTATCTCTTGTTCAATTAAAAAATACTAAAAGTTTATCTGTATCTATTCTTAATAAACAAGAAGTTTCACTTCTGTCGTGCATGGACACCACGCAAGGACCTTTTTTTTCCCCCCTCTTCCGCGTGTATGTTCACCTTGTTTACAATGAAACACGCAACTCTTTAAGTTGAACCGGGAATAGTTTTTACTAAGATCCAATTATCCGAGATTGTGAAGAAACTCTTCGTTTATTTTCAGTCAAATCTTCAACGAAAAGCCCATAAATTAACTGTAATTCCTAGCAGTGGGTATGTGAACCTTTCGACGGGAGGTCCATCATGAGCTCACAGGCAGCTCGGTCGACGACCTCCTGACTGTCACCTGTCACCTGTCACCTGTCACCTGGCTCGCAGACAATCATGTGCCAAGACGATCTCAGAGCAGAGTTCCATCCTCTCCCTTCGCTGTGATTTTTGTTTTCTAGATAAAAAAGAAATATTATAGAAAAATTTCAGGTATTTGTAAAAATTTTACATTTAGCCTACGCCAAAACAACCGCATCACTATAAAATAGTGTTTGCAGTAATACTGGGTTCAGATTCTTACTCGTGCATTTATGCTTTATGGTTTCCCAGTACCTTCAATAGTTAAAGTTATGTGTAAACGGTTCCCTGATTAGCTTTCCAGTTTTAACTGAGCACGTTAGTAAGCATAACAAAACAAAATAAAGTCCAATTATTGAATAATCTATTAACTTACCCATGGTTTTAAAAATCATGCTTGAATGAAACACCGATAAAAGAGTACAATTATGCCCCAATTTTCGTAAGAAATACTCTGTATTATCTCGAGAAAAAATTTCATATCTGCAAAAGTAACCAAATCAATGTGTTGTAAAAAGTTAAAATAACTATCTTGTAGTATTTATAACTATTTCTTGGAAACATGTTTCCAAAGGAATCTTTTATAAAGTACAGATCTTTTTTCTCTCTCAGTATTCTGATGAGAATGAAAGCGCGCAGTATCGAGTTTGTGGTTCAATCATTGACCAGCTTGATTGACAATAGGGCCACCGAGTTAATGAAATATATATATATATATATATATTATATTTGTTGAAGGCCGGTTTTATGAACTACGCATAGAAAACCAATACGTAAAAGCTTGACAGCGCAACCAATGCAAATGAATCTCAGTCGTTTTTAATGCACGTAAGTCTCAAGACGTCACCAACCCTATAACGTAAAATTGCGAAACAGTAGAAAACATAGTTATAACCCGGGATTCTTTTAATAATTGAGATTTATCACAAAAATTGAAAGAAATTGTCAATAATTTGATTTTAAAATGTTATAACATATTACTGTGTGAAAGTTTAACTAGTGTTAAAAAGAACATCGGGCGTTTTTATGCACACAACGTCTTTATGTTCAAAAAATTTCATAACACTTCTTTTACAAACATGGCCGTTGAAAACACAAGTCGAAACGCAAGAAAGTTGGAAGTTAAACAATACTTTGCATTGCACTATTGTGCCTTGCGTAGCATAGTTTCTGAACTGGTACTCTAAAATGTGATTTCTGAACATTTCACGTCTTGTGCTCTTGCGTTACTTGCGTAGTTTGTAAACCCCACACACAATGTTGGTTATTTTATTTTCTTGCCATAACTATTATTTGAACGATTTTCCCTACAAATTTATTACGATAGCGCTGTTTCATTTCATGTTTCTTCTCAAATTTCCTAATATGTTTTTTCCTAAATATGATCTGATAGCGGTATAAAAATGGCACGCGAGTGTTCATAATTACAATCCCTTACGTTACCTTTTACAGCTAGAAAGCAACGTTTATTAAAGATCTTTGTGAGAGAATTGGAAAAGAACGACAAAGCAACAGCGCTATTGGAACAAGTCTTCAGGGAAAATTACAAGACAATGAAATGACCAATTCGGCGTGTGAGACTGGCTTTCCTTAATGATGTGATAAGAGGTGATTTCACGCAACAGGAACATCGGGAAATTGTCCGGCTTTGACCTAAAGCGCATGGTACCAGTGGCGGGAAGAGGGATGGGGAGGGGGGGAGGGAGATACTGATATCCTCCCCTGAAGTTATTAAGATAGTAATACCTCGAATGTACCTCTCGAATCAGATTCTAGGTGTCAAAGGTGTACAATAAAATACAATGAATGTAATATAAAACTGTGGTGTTGAAACATTGTACCCTTTAATTGGTTGTTTTACAAATAAAGTTTTCAGGATAAATACATATTGTAATTTTATTTTTTATAATTACGTGTTAAAAGTACAATTTATTGGTGAATAGCATCGTGGCAAGGTATGAAGGAAAAAAATCAACCTAGTATCAGTGTTCAATGTTTAATTTAATTTATTTCCTCTAATATTTTACTTCAATTTTCCCCCCTAGAATATCGGATCCTTCGAATACTAAGGATTCGAGTCGTTGACAGACAGCGTACAAAAGCCCCAGCATTCTCACAGAAATACTCAGGCACTAATGGCAACGATCTTTACTTTTTTATGTTCGTAAAAAAAATTATGATTTTCAGTGTTAGCAAATGTAGCTACATCACATGTCCAAAATTCTTATTTGCTGGTCACTTGACCGAACACGTAGGAAACGAGTTGCAAACCGTGTGCTCTCGACTGACGTGTTCCCCCGCGCGCGGGCACAGCCGCCGGGACGGTGAACTCCGCCGACGTCAGGCGGGGCGGGGTTGGAGAGGAGATCGACTGTTGGAAACGCTGACCGCTCGCCTGTGGACGTGAAAGGAAGAGAGGGTCGCCGCTAGCCGTCGTGGCTTTGTCCGAGACTCGAGCACCCGTCCGGCCGAGAGAAAAGACCCAGGAAGTCGCATGGCGAACCAGCATCGCGGACCGTGGAATCGACACCTCCCTCCTCCCCTCCTCAACCCACGGCTCGGTGAGAGGACGTCTCGCGGGTCCTGCGACTGGCGCAGCTTCACAACGACCCACTGAGACACAAGTCTGCGACTCCGTGCCGGAGTGGAGTGCCCACCCGGGCACGCACAAGGTGTGCACAGTTTCAGCGGGAAAAAAAAAAAAAAAAAAAAAAAAAAACACGTGGTTTAAAAACTACTGAATTCATCCGATTAGGGTTTTCTTACGAAAAACTTTTAAGAATTCGCTGAGGGCCGGAAAGTTGTTTCCATTCCGGATTAAGTTTGTAAACTGTACTTTTAGAAGAGTTAAAAAATGGCTAAAAGACTTGTCAGGGAGTAATTTTTAGGCATGACAGATAAGTACTTGAAAGCACTTAAGGATCTTGCATTACACCGTTATCTTCATTTCTTCTCCATACAAAGTTACGGTCACCGCTCAAATTCCATAGTTGTCCCATGCACGACGAGAAGACTGCACGCCAGTTCAGAGCCTTGTGCTTAGAGGCGACACCGCGCTAGAAGAACCAACAAGTGTCGCGCTTATCACCCCGCCTCATTGACACACACACACCCCCGACTAGGCGGATACTCAAATAGCATTTCAATAAAATATAACTTTTTTGTCATACAAAACTTGTTAAAATGAAATTAACAAGGCAATAAATGTTAAAAAAAAAAAAAAAAAAAAAACCTTGCTAGTTGTGAAAGTTAAGAATATTCGGATGGTTGTAACTCAAACACGTATTAGCCCATATACTGAATTTACCTATAGGTTGTGTAATTCTACCAGTAATAGGGTGAAAGTGGTGTAAATGAGATTTTACAATAAAAAAATTATCATTTAAGGTAAGATACTGGGTATGAATAATAAACATACAAATAATACCAAATAATTTATACAAATATAAAATGTTTTATTCCTAAGAGGGTCAAAATGGTGGTTGAATTTTCTTGAATAATAAATAATTGTATCTCCGAATACAAGTAAGCCGACGATAAATATTGGGTTATTAAAAAAAGAACTCAAATTTTAAAACAGGTTTTACCATATTCATGAATTACAGATATAAGCGCGTGAAAGTGTGAAAGGTTTCATTTTATAAATTAAAATTCATATCAGCGAATTTACTACTTTGTTGCGTTGAAACTACATAATGTTGCATACCAGAATTAATACGTAGTTTATTTAGAAATACAAAAGACTGCGAATTATGTTAGCCTTTTTTCACAATGGTATTTTTAATTTAGGTTGCCGACAAAGTATTATTATTTTTTTTATATTTATCTACAAAAATATATTTCAACAAAACCGATTCTTAGATGCAACTAGAATGAAGTGACCGTCGGTTCTGATTTTTATACTTGGCACATATATTTACACGTAATTTCATGTTTTAACCCCAATACATTACTCTGCCGAATAATTTATTTTGCGTTATTCTTCCTTCTGTTCTGTACATTCCATTAATTCCCTTCTTTCTCTCTCCTTCTGTACTTTAAATGATAAAGCCACTTAAGGATGGTACTCTACCGGGTAGGTGTCACGGCTAATTAACTCGTACGCAGATAACAACAAGCAGAAGGAGCGGTAATTCTGAAAAGCCAATCAGGATACACATATATAATTATATATATATATATAATTATATATATATATATGGCGCGAGTCATGCTGTAATGCTAAACTCGCGCCAAAATTTCCGTGTGCTGAACAGGCAGACAACGCCGATTCTGCTGACACTTCTAGTTTTAAGAACATAATTTAAATGAACACAAATTACTCGTATTTAAGTAAATGATATCATAATGAGTTTAAAGTATGTAATTCTTGAAGAAATATATTTTATGTTGTTTTATAATAGACCTAATTTTTTCTAGCAAAAATAAATTAATGAAAATAAAAATGAAAAATATAAACCAACATAATTTTTAAGAAAATTACTGTTTGTCTTATTTTAATATATATGTATTTCAAATGCATTTTCTTATGTTAATTTTATGTTTAAGTTAAAACATAAAAATGACTAGAAATTTACTCGTGCAGAAAATTGACGCAGCCCAAGAACGAACTCAATAACTGAGGTGACGGCCGCTGTTGGGTTTCATTGCAGCACCGTATTCATTACAAGCCGCTTTAGTTTTTCACGTTGTGCCGCCAGACACAGGCCGAACATAAATTTACCTATTCCTCAATTTCATGAAACAAAAATATCTTAAGAGAGCTAGAGATACATAGAGATCTTAACAATCATCTCTTCCTAAAATTCAGTTATTCTTTATAAAAAATTAAAAACGAAAAAATAATTTTCTGATCAAATATATATATTAATATTTGGCTAGATAATTTAACTTAAGAAGGGATTTCTTTATATTAATTTAAGGTTATATATTTTTGTTGTAGTTTATGTACATGAACTATTTTCCTTTAAACTTTAAGTTTTTACCTTTTAATATATACATTTTTTTGAAACAATGTTATTCTTTATCTGATATTCAAATTGATTCTTTGTTTAACTTTTAACAATATAATAATTAATGTTTTTATAATAAATTTTTTTAAAAATATATTTTTAAAATACTTATATTGGTCAAAATACCGCACGTAGAATAAAGTGACTTGAAGCATTCACACACAAGCTTGCTTTTGCAGGCGCTAGATATATTCCCTGTTTAATTTAGTAAATGATTGTCAAAAAAGTAAAAAAAGTAAATAAGTAAAGAAAAAGAAAGTGAGCAGCGCGAGATGGAAGCCACGGGGTTTTTGAGGCTCTCACGACTGTATAATTCCACAGTGGTTCGCATTTGCCTTCCGCTGGAGTCCGCACTTCCCTCAGGCCCGGGCCCTGGAAGTTCTCTCCGTGCCGCGTATGGAAGGTTTTTTTAAAGTTTTTTTTGTCAGTATATATGCTTTACGTGTTATTTAAATAGTTACAGGTCTTGACTAGAAGCGTGGCGGGGGGGATGTCTATATTATTCGTCCACCGCTAGAGCGTAAAAGCGACCCTGGATAACCAATCCCGCGAGAATAAAGATTAAATCAGGATCCCATAGTGCAAGATCTCTGACCCTTCTATGCACTGTTTTTTTTTAAATGTAAATAAAACGGAAATGTTCATTAAAACAACATTACCTCTTCAGTAATACTTAGTTCGGATACTTACCTGGGATTTATTATACAAGCATAATAAAACAAAATAAATTCAAAACACTGATATTCTATTATATTTTTCATGGTTTAAAATAATTATTCTTGAATGAAATATCAATTAAGATAAAAACACGCATTTTAGCCGTGTTTACTCTCCTAAAAATACGATTTAAAAACTAATTACGGAAACGGAACTCTTCATACACCCTCGCCGCATAAGTAAATGCTTTCCGCAAGCAGGCACCGCTCGGATGCGTTGAGCGGTTTTCAATCCGCGTGGTTCGTTGTGAAGCTCTGCACAAGGCGCGCGTGGCCCTTGAGTCCTTGTTGCGCCGAGGCAGGTGGGTCGGTATTTGGCGCGCTGGCGTCCCTTCTCCGGCGCGGCCCCGCTACCCCCGCCCCCCTCGTCAAGGGAGTGGCATCACGCTCGCACTGCCCCGGTTGCGGTGAAGAGGCTGGAGGGGGCACATAGATAACGTATCACCGGAAACCCCTGCTTTACCATCGCGAAAAAAATCTAGAGCCCTTTTCGAGTTACCATTACAACCTAAATGTCTTTAACCCTGCCCTCTCGTTGCCACGGCCATTCATTATTGGATAAGCATTAGATGTTCATAAAAGAACGTCCCAGTTATACATTTTAATAGTATCAATTGTAAGCTTTGTAGAGTGATCGTTCTTGGTCACAATTGAAGAGTAACTCAAGCAGTTTTAGAGATGCGTATGCTTGAGAACTGCCTTTATTTTTTTTCCGCTTGCAGCGCCATCTATGTTAAAATAATGGCTCTTCCCCCAATTAGTACAGAGTGAACTTGTAAACTTTATTTGGTAACAGGATGGAACCGCTCCCCACTGGAACCTATTTGTACGAGAGGGGTTGAACGCCGAAGTTGGGTTTGGTCGTAATGGTTGAGACGACAGAGCTATTTTCCGCTGGCCTCCACGTTCACCTGACATAAAGCCATGCGAATACTTTTTTTTTCCTTTGGGGCTTTATAAAAGATCGTGTCTACGTTCCGCCGCTACCTATGATTTGCTAGAGTTCAGAGACGGAATTGAAGAGGCTATCGCTTCCATTACTACGGTCTTGTTAACCAAAGTATGGGAATAATTGGACTTTATGTTTGGTGTGTGCCGTATTACTCAAGGTGCACATATTGTATATTTGTAAGAAAAACTACGCTAGTTTACTTTCAATTGTAAATAGTCTAAATTCAACTGATATCATATACCACTGAAACGAGGACATACTTTTATGGACACCTGTAGTTTTATGAGTAACAATAAGCACCAAATTGTTAAATGCGAAATGGAACCACTTTATAATCAGGGGAAAAAGCACCAAAATTAAAACCGACGGGAACGATGAACTTCGAACGAACTACTTCGCCCGCAGTGCAGCAATGCGAATCGGTGGGCAAGGTTAGTTGAAATTCCAACTGAAAAAAAATAATCTGAACGCGAATGGTTAAATTCGTGCCGGACTACAAAATATACCGAATCATAGAAAGATATTAAATTTCTGGTGTTGTACTTGTATATATTGTAGATATGGTAACGACCTTTATTTGCAAAAATGAAACTTTAAGACCAATATTCTTTGAAATATAAAGTAATTTTTATTCGGTTTTGCTAAATTAATAAACATTAAAAAAAACTGACCAAAAGGATTAACTAACTGTGCGTAAAAAACTCAGTTTATCATAACAAATTGAATATGAAACCACATTAAATCAGGCCATAGTTTTCTAAGCAAAACCATGTCAGAAACGGTTACAGTCACAGCAATGAATTTTATTCAATTTATATTTAAAAATCTTTTGGTAAGTTTTTCGCGATACTTCGCCTAGCAGAGAAGTCACGTAGCACGTTCCGTGCTCAAATCACCCCGAGCTTGAACTCTATACTATCTTTGTCAATACTTCTGGTTTGTTTGGATATGAGCCACTGCTAAGTTATAATTTGCTGCAAGCTAAATGTTTGTCCAGAAATTAAAATCTGAATTTTACTTTAACGACGAATTTAATTCCGGCACTAAAAATATATATATTTTGTCTTACAAGCTAAATTAATGTTTTCTCAAGGACGTATCCATTTCCAAATATCCTGTGTTTAGTTATGACTATATTATCACTGGTTTGTTGTTTCTTAGATATTTTATTAACAGATAACTGGTGTCTTTAGGTTGCGTGGCTGTGGGGGTTCTAATGAGGAGAATGCTAGCTTGTAGATGGTGACTGCAATGTCAGCCAAAACATTTACAAACCCTTCGTCAGATAACGGCTTTCTAGAATAATTTTCAGGCATTAAAAATCTGGTAGAGATTCTTGAACACTAAAGGGACTTGTATGTATTACACCTTTATCTTCATATCTCCGCCGTGTAATGTTATGGTCACTGCTCAAATCTCATAGATTCTCCATGCACGACGAGAAGACTGCGCGCCAGTCCACAAACTTGTTCTTAGAGGCGATGTCGTGCTGAAAGCACCAGTGAGCGCCGCACTTAACCATCCCGCCTCACTAACGCAGATACCCCCTTTACTAGACGGGGCCCTTAATAGATCATCTCAAGGGACGGGCCGTGGTGACTCCAGCGTGCCGAAGGGTCGAGCATTCTCACGTCTCGCGTCACTCCGATTCACCCGAATTTCGTACGTGCCATAGGCCCACACCACAAGCTGACACGCCTAACAGGCAGCGCAGCTGAAACTGCCTCCACAGGGATTCGAACCCAAACTTCTGTGTCTCATTCATCCAATTACCTTTCCATATCCGACAATTTATTTGCGGTAATAAAGTTCACCCGTATACAGCGCAGGTGCCGAAATCCACTAAATCAAAACCGAAGTCATTAATAATATCTCATAAACTCCTTGTCCCTTTTACCGCTGCCATAACCCGCGTTCGACTGGTAGAGGCAGTGGGCGGAAATCCACCGCGGGGCCGTGGTTCAAGGCCCGGTTCTGGCAGTCGGAGCTGCTGTGACGGCGGGCAACTGGTCTGAGCAGGAAGTGTTGAGGGGGAAGTGGGGGAGGGAGGGAGTGCCGGCCGGTCTTGTGGACGCGCGGACGTGAACTGGGGCGCAGTCCCTGGCTCCTGACTGCAGCCGCACAACCTCTGGGCCTGGAAGGGGGGCAGCTCGGAGCAGGTGCTTTGTTCCCACATTCACACACTACCGGTTACAAATGGACGTAGTTATGCAAAAAGGAACCAACCCACATGAAACCTATTCTGAGTATTTTGAAGTTAAAGTTAATTATAAATTGTAATTCTCCTATTGATAATATAATTTGGGTATAATTTTAATGGTCTAGTATAAATACTGGTATAATAATGGCAACGACGGTACGATCAACCTTGAAATATTTAAATTTATTTTCAAATAAAATATAATAAAATTGTGGGTTGGTTCCTTTTTCCATAACTACGTCCAAATGATCCTCACATCTTCGACCCCTCTGTAGAATTTACTCTATTCGAGCACTGTCTCGCTCGAATCATCCCAGCTGTTCGCCGTAGTTTCCACAACGGTCCAGTTATCCGGGACCGCGAATAAACACTGTTGTTTCCCACAGCGTGGCTTCAACTGCAATCTCTTGCATCGCCGCCGCATGAGGGCCTGCTGCCTGTTGTCTTCCAACCGCGGCACGGGGAGAACTGCCAGGACCCGGGCCCGAGGGAAGTGTAGTCCTCTCGCCTGCGGACCACTGCGGAAGGCAAATGCGAACCACTGTGGAATCATACAGCCGCTAGAGCCTCAAACGCACAGTGACTTCCATCTCGCGCCGCTCACTTTCTTCTTTTTTTCTTTATTTATTTCCTCTTTTTTCACATCTATGACAATAATTCAGTAAATTAAACTGGGAATATAACACTAGAAGCTTGAATATAGAACTAGGTCTAGGTTATTTAAATTTCTTTATTTTGTGGAATAGTCTGGAAGTAACTTGTGCGAAGTGACTACTGTTATCATATGCACATAAAAGTGACGGATAAACTTTCGAGTTGACGGTGATTTTTGTGTCTCGAGACCATGAAACAAAAAACTAGGTAGAAAATTTTCGGAAGTCGCAATATGCTTACGTCTGCAATACCTCGTTTTATCTTTAGCATCTCGGTACCTAAAATTAATACCGGATCCAAAAAAATAACAATAAATTCCCTGCTAGGTACCATGTGATGACTAATAAGTTTTATCGTCGAAGTTGTCAAGCGAGGTGAGTGCCTTACTCAGAAAAAAAATCACGTATGTTTACAAAATATTCCTTTAGAAACCAGTTGCCAAGAAATAGTTTCTAATACTACAAGAAATATATTGTAACTTTGTGCAACACAGGGCTGTTTATTTTTGCATATTTTAAATACGTTTTTTGTGCGAATACTGAGTATTTATTAGAAAATTGACGCATTATTTTATATTTTAAATGATGTTTCATTTAAGCATAAATTTTAACCATGGAAAAGATAATATAAATCCAATAAGTGTACTTTATTTTGTTCTATCATAGTTATTAATGTGCGCATTTAATACAGGAAAGCTATTCAGGGAACGGTTTTATAAATAACTTTGTCAATTGGAGGTACTGGGACAACACAAAGCATAAATGCCCGGGTAATAATCCGAACCCAGTATTTCTGCGATCACTATTTTGCAGTGATAATTTTTTTTTCATTTAAACGTCCAGATTTACAAATATCTGCAATTTAAATGAATATTTCTGTTGCAGTTACACAAAAAAATGTGTAAAGTGAACTTCACCAAACCTGTCACTAAGTCGCACTCCGGGCAACAGTCTAGAGCGCCGGCGATGTCTCACGAGAAAGAGACAGCGGGCTTCTCCTTCGCTTTGTTTTCGGCGAGGATGGGTCGGACGTAAAAATTAACGGCCGGCAGGTCGGCCCATTGTTTTGGCTCGGGCGACTTCAGCAGGCGGGAAGGAAGGGCGTAAAACCCACCGGCGAGCAGACAACGGACGACGGAGCTGTCTGCGCAACAACATAAAAAAGGGCATATATATTTTTCTTCGATCGGCCACCGGGCATAAACCTGACAACACTCTCTCAGCGGACAGCGAACAAGTCAACATCCTACCGGAAGAAATTTTTACTGAATACTGACACGTCTGTTTTACCTCCACGGACAACGAGCCGACCCACCGCTTATGCCCTTTAGATCCAGTTGAAACTGGATTGGGTTCGATAAAAATTCCTAAATCCCGTTCATTGTCTTTGCATGATATACGTATGATAGGACCATAACAAATTTACGTTCAAGACATAGGAACGGACGTAAGTTTTAAATTAAAAATAATGGACTTATACTCTTTTGCTTCTGAACTAATTTCCTTTTTACATCGGCTTATTTCCACTCTTTAAAAGCAATCGTAAGCCACGATTTTCTGGAATTTGCGAAACCATGATTTCAGTTCTCAAGTAGCCATCTTGCTGTTTAAGTACCGAGGCACAATAATTTTCACCGTAATATTCTTAATAAATAATTATTCTTTACCTTGATCACAAATTTTCTTAATTTGTTTTATTTGATGCAGTCAGTTCCAACTACGCCTTGACTAACTGGAGTCACGCTTCGCACAAGCTTCCTCCGAGACCATGATGACGTCACTGTCAACACAGAAAATTCATCCCTCCCGTTCCTTTCTTCGGTTTTTTCTGCTGATGTTAAATGACTCGTGGAGTTTATCTTAGTCCGGCGAGGCGCCTTCCTCATCGCAGAATTATCGGAACCAGCTCATTTTTTCCGGGTCGACAAAATAAGGCTGTTTCTCGCACTTATAAGAACATAGTTCAACACTGCAATTTAGGTAATGCGTATCTTAGACCTGATTATACAGTCATTACAAAGAGAGGTACCGTACTTCTGCAATAAATTGAATAACACACAACATTTTTGTGTGTGTTTTCTCTGCCTGAATGTAGGATCCAGGCTTGGAAACTGACGACACACACTCACAAACACATATATGTGTACATATATTATTTATTTATTTATTAAGAGCGGACTGTCTGTTTGCATTTACTGTTTTTCAATTACACTATAGTATTAAAGGTGTTTAAATTTTAGAATGCAAATTAGAAATGTCTTAAGTGTAGCTTTATTGTTTTGTGTTGTTTTAAGTTGTGAGTAACAACAAATAACCAATTCAATTACAACAAATTCAATCAATTATATTACAGTTATACTTATGATTTCAGGGACATACGTTGAAAGAAAACTTATTAGGGAGTGTGGGAAAACATGCTCCAAGTGACACACACGTAAACGAACAATTATTATTTTCTAATTTAAATTATTAGTTGACAGTAAGCGGTATTTATCTCTGAACCTCGGAGGTATATGATACTATGTCCACTTTTGGAATAAATGAACTTGTAACCATAAACACAACAACCGTTTGACGTTCTTTCTAATGGCATGTAACACTAAGATCTCCGATGTGTCAAACAAATTTCTCATATTTTGGGTATAAAAGAGTTGAGAAGATAAGCGAGGCGCTCTTTTAAATTCTTTAAACTGTTCTCATAAAAAATGTGTGTTTTTTTTTGCAACACAGTTCTCTTGCCTCCGAAGTACAGATGTGTGATTGTAACATGATATAAATGACGCCTGATGCTCGTGGACTAGGCCACACGCGATGCACCCGCGCCGCGCGGGCGGCCGGCATACCCGCGAGTGAGAGCAGGACGTCACCTCGCCAGCTTGCTCCTCTTCCCCGCCCTTAACGAGGATACGTGATGCCTGTGCGCTAGACAAACAACTCCAACTTCAGACGAGCAGTGAATACACAAAGTAGTAGTTCACCCCGAACTGAGACCTTGCGAGGTTACGTTTACAGCGTAGGTAAGAACTGATTAAAGTTGGTACCTGCTTACTTATTATCAGACCAAACCAAGGGAGCAGTTTGAATGTGAAATGCTGCCTAAACTTCGAACTAATATCTTCGAATTAAATCAGAAAACAATACTGAATTTAATTATAAATACAGATGCTTTGATATTCGTTCTTACATAATTTCATATAGATAAAAAATACCAACAAACAAACCAAGTAAATAGCCTGAATTAAAATAACGAGAACATAAAAACTAATATTTGCAGTGTGTCCACAAACTGACAACTATATAATAAGAAACGTAGATGGTTGCGCATTTTTTTAAAGCTAGTGCAACGAATACATTCTTACAGAAGTAGTGGTTATAATTCAGTTACGTACATTTAATTGCTTCTTATTTTCTTTATTTCCCTTTCTTGTATGCAGTATCATGATGTCTATAAACACTATCCTCATTGAATTCCAAGCCAGAAATAATGTTATGATTTTTAAAAGTACAATTGTTTTAAATTAAATATATTAGAAATTCCTCATCATGAACGAAACATTCCATTGGCCATATTTACCTACTTGCCAGATTTTATGAAAAACCAGCTAACGATTCGAAAGTTATCGTTGGACAAAGTCACATACAAAAATAGTTACTTATATCTATACAAACTTTGGTCA
Organism: Bacillus rossius redtenbacheri; assembly: GCF_032445375.1. Classification (NCBI taxonomy): domain Eukaryota; kingdom Metazoa; phylum Arthropoda; class Insecta; order Phasmatodea; family Bacillidae; genus Bacillus; species Bacillus rossius. Next base: position 76,932,467 of record NC_086332.1, read on the forward strand.
CTCTAGTTTTTACGGATACCTCGCTTTGCTCGGTCTTTAAATTTTATATAAACAATGTAATCTAGGTAACAAGAAAAAAAATAAAACTTCTCGCTTATTATGTCATTAATTATAGGGCTGAAGTCACAGGTAAATAAAACTAAATGCGATTATTCTATCGCTAAAATCTGCTACTGCGCAAGTATTCGAGTGTCAAATTATGCAAGTATGCTCGTATGCGAGTGTGCAACTGTAAAGTATGCAAGTATTTAAGTGTACAAATATGCAAGCTTGCAAGAATGCAAGTGTGCAATTATGCTGCGTCATTTCTACCTCTCCTATGTCGTCTCCTCTACCGGTTCTCACACCACGTACCTAACTATTCCCCTCATGCGATCGGAATTTTCGTAACGCTCGAAATATTTAGCCCCCTCAGCAAAGAAGTTTCACTTAAAAAAATCTAGTTAGGTATCTCCCGGTAGACGCACCGCAGTATGTAGTCTTTCGTCGAAGTCTTTCTATAATAGTTACACGCAGACAGCTTTTCCTTCACGTGACCGCGCAGACTTCCCGCAGGCCGTCGCGGAGACAGCGCGGGAACTTGCGCCGCTCTTGCCCGCGGCCCCTGGGCGCTGCCAGCGGTCACGAAGCGATGACGCTTCACAAATGGCGCGAAGTGCGTTTCTGCGGCTCGCGTTAATTATCGCTGTCCCTGCCCTGATGTCATAAACCCCTCCCCCCACTTCTCGACGGTCCACCAAAACATTTCCAACCGCCGACCTACCACCCCGACTTCCACTCACCTCTCCCTCGCACGGAACATCTCTCGGCGCTCCGGCGCGGCGTGGTACTAGCCAATGGCGAGGCGCGAAGTGATGTCAGCTCTCCCGCGAGAAGCAAGTGACTCACCGGTCCTCGGTTACCAGTCCGAAGTACCAGCATTCTTTCATCTTCGGAACCACTCTTCCTGCGAAAGCACAACGATTTTTTGTGTGTATGAAATGTGGATTACATAACCGCGGGAGCCACCTTAGCTTGAAGACCCACAACTTAGAAACACACAAAAAAAACTAAGCTATGCCAGTTTTATGTTACCTTAGCGTGTGATGATTCTGATATTTATGATTGTTCCAAGTTACGTGGTTCTAACTTAATGCCGGTTTTAAGTGGTGTCTTACTCGAAGCGGCTATGGTTCAAAGTCATAATTTTCTAATCTAAATTATCTAAGTTGCGATGTTAAACATTAAATGGTTCTATTTTGTGTGCTTCTAGGTTGTCAGTTATTTACGTTACGCATGACAGTTCATATTTATGTGGAAATTTTTTCGGGAATTATAAGTTTTGTTTTGATACGTTATGTGCATATTAAACCTAACCTAAAACAACTTTCACGATAGTTGTTTTTCTAAACCTACGAAAAGAAGCAATATTTGAAAATGAAATTTTTCGGGTGGCTAGCCGCTGATCTGCTCCAGAGCTTGTTGCGAGGGATTTTTGATCTTGATCTGCGCCGCCAAGCGCACGAGAAATCAGCGATAAAATGGTTGCATTACGTCATCCCTTGTTGTTTTATTCTGGAAGCTAATGCACACTGCCCTCAGGCTGATGGATCGCCGACGGGATAAGGAAAAAAAAGGGGAGGGGGAGAGGAAATAATGACTCGCGTTTGGCGACCACATACGTGACGTACAGACGAGTAAGGAAAACGTCTCGTCAGAGAATCGTGGCTTGAAGTTTCCTCGTCTTGAGTGTATATGTCCTGTTACAGGTCATCATTTTATATTTACGTACCTCGCGGTTAAAGTTGCCGATATTTTGAATGTTTGAACTTACACAAAAATAATATATATAATACTATTTGCATAATTATCTGGCAAGGTTGCATTTTTAACGTTTGTGCTGAAACATTTTACTTTTAAAATTAATTTTACTAGTTGCTATGTGATATGGTTTAATTTCTTAAAAAAATTTATTTTATTCCACTTGGCCTTTTTAAATCATCATATTATTTATGATATTCAAAAGGCTAAATAAAATTAAATAAAATTTTTGAAATAATTTAAAACCGTATCACGCAGTAACCAGCATCACCTATAAACCAGAACATTTTCGGTTATTTATTCCATTTGATTCTCCTTATCCACATTGCAAAAAATTTTAAAAATTCAAATTTGCTAGCTATGGGAAAAAATTCAATCAATAGATATTTTTCATTTTGTTAAAGTTCGGCCACTCAAAAAGACTACAAGTTTGACCGTGTTAAACTGAAAAATAAAAAAAGGGCTTTGAACGGGACATACACACACACAAACACACACACATCATGTTTATGTATATTTTTTTCATTTTCCTTCAATAATTTTATAAGGGCTATTTATACAATTTTAACATGATTTCTTGCTTGCATTTGTTCTAGACCAGAAATATATTTGAACATAAATTCACTTAGTGTGATATCATAAGTGTAAAAAGGCGCACAATTGTTGATAACTTTGTTAATTAGACCCACGATACTACACTACCTGAATATCTGTTGAAAAGTATTTGTGGCAGAACAACAAATTTAAGGGAGGTATTTTGTAATAAATTTAGAACTAGCCATTAAAATAAGTAATTACGAAAAAACGAAAAAAAATCAACATGGCGTGTGAGTTCGAGCCCTAAGGTCATTAAGTCCCACACACCGCACAATGATCCCGGAGCATTTCCGAAAGGTCACACCTGTACCATAGAAACAAACAACCATAAGTCACACAGAAAGAACATACTGTATTTTAAAAACATGAAACCAGTTGCCAAAAAATAGTTTTGTAATATTTTAAGAAAGATATTGTAATTATGTACAACACATGACTATAGTTATTTTTGCATACATGAAATAAGTTTTTCGAGATAATACTGAGTATTTCTTACGAATATTTGCGCATCATTTTATATTTTAACTAATGTTTCCTTCAAAAAATAATTTTTTTTAACCATGGGAAAGTTAACATAATTTTCAATAATTAGACTGTATTTTGTTTATTGTGCTTGTTAATGTGCGCAGTTAATAGCGGAAAGTCATTCAGAGAACGGTTAACAAATAACTATTTAGAGGTACTGTGACAACACGAAGCATAAATGCCCAGGTAAGAATTCGAACGCATTGTTACTGCGGACACTATTTTGTAGTGATACAGTTGTTTTCATGTGAATGTACAAATTTACAAATATCTGTAATTTTAAATTAATATTTCTGTTATATTTTAAATAAAATTACAATACACAATTGAAAGTAAAAAAAGTTAGTTTAATGAGACTGTTTTTCTCTTCGGCATACATACACGCGAGGCTGGCAAGAAGGAACGTGTGGTTAATTTATTAAAAGGTAGGACTTTTACAGATACTACAGGTACTTAACATTGTCACTTGACTTAACGTTTGTCTGGCTCAACTAAAGAGTTGAGATCAGGCTTAGGCTCTTATAACTCTCGGTAAATGCTTAAGAAAACATTTTGAGTGAGTTTTGAGGTTATGTTTCGATTAAAAATAATTTTTATACCTTATATTTTTATAGCTCTTCAATATTAAAACTTAATAAAAAATATTGTTATATTTCTGTAATGTTACAGAAATGTAAAGCCTATGAATTTTCTTTGCTTTACGAGTCACTTAAGTAAGTGTAAAGTTATAAGTTATGTTCTACACAAATGAAATATCCTTTATTCTTATACATGCATATTTAGCCTGTTTACAGCGGGAAACAGAACTCAAAAGTAGGAATTTTGTTTGGACTTAACTACCAATGGCGACATGTTTAAGACAACCAATACTTCGTCTATATGACGAGTATTCTTCGTTGATGAGTAAGTGAATTTACTGTAATTTCCAGTAGCGAGAAGCAGCACCCGAGTAGTTGTTCAAGTAGCGTACCACAACCGCAATATCGACGTAGCTCCCCACTGTTTGAAAATAAGAGTTTGTTAACCCTCTTCGCTGTCCATTGATGTTTAATCTTTAACCTCCCCCCCCCCAACCCAAAAAAAAATTCTTTTCCAGCTGGTACTTACTCGTTAATGTCCGCCTGGATGTACCCGGATCGTTAACTAGATTAGGCCTGGCCAAATGAGGTTCCACGCAGATAGCCACAACCAACACTAGTAATATGAGCTCGTGTGTGTGGTTTTGTTTTGCACGGACGAAAAAATAAAAGGCAGTTATGGAAGCGGCAACGTGTGCTGACTGAGGACCACTGGTAGCGCCCTCATCACAATTATGATTTCCGTGGTTTCATTTTTTGCAACTAGAAACACTGCTAATTACGAGTGATTATTCCGCTAAGGGGGAGAGAGAGGAAAATAATGACACAATATTATGTTCAACATTTTTTTAGGTGATAACCATTTTTTTAGCGCTTGATTTTAAATAGTTGTATTCGATACGGCAGAGAACATTATATATGTATTGTCAATCGAAAGTATCATTATAATTGTAGACATCCCTAACAATGAATAAAATGACTTTGCTAAATAAACTATTTGTAGCAGACATTGTCTTTTAAATTCACGCATCCCCCTACAGTTTATAATAATACGCGTTAAGGAAGCTCAATTTTGGAAACTAACGATAGAATGTCGTTGTGCGCTAAAAAGTGTTCAAAACAATTTGTCATCTACCGTTTCCTATCTCTCCCACGTAGTAACCACTGGAACATGGTTGATAATTCTTCCAGTGAGCGCAGGTAGCTTTGGGCTATAATCCAGGTACACAACGCATCTAGCTCGGTAATAAATCTGTTGGAATGCAATTTGACGCGTATTCGTGGTCGAAATAAATAGATAAATACAACGGATATCGTAAATTCTTTGTCCTACTTAATAATTTTAGCCTGAGTCATGTAAGTTGTATTAAATTTGAGAGTTCTCGAACATCAGTTCCAGTGGAAAGTACCCATTTCGCAAGTGTCATTTAAATCAGCGAGTGAGGTTTTGCTTGCAAGCCCGAGATTGTTGACAAACACTGTTGATGGAACAGCAGTGGACGAAGGACACGCAGACATTTGGCCCTACTGTCGGGAACTGTCGCAGCTGGACACTCTGCAGTGGGACTCAGAGCAGCGATACCTGCTCCGTGTGACAGGCACTGCCTGTTACACAGCGCAAGGCTTGGCAATTCAACGCTCTTTCTTGTTTTCTTTGGAAATCAGCGAACTGTGTGGTGTTCAAGCAACCTAATAACCTATAAGTCGTAAACTTTTCGATAGTTTAAGTTAGAAACCTTGATTTTCTTTTCGGTGGTCGTTCGTTGCTGGGAATATCCGTCATAATTTTTTCTATATTATTAATGTTTTTTTTTTTTAATTTCGAAGTTGTAATCTGGCCGAAATGATGCAACATTATCCTGGACAATTAACTTTCAATACATCATTAAACACGCTTCTCGTGTTTAGCAAACTTACTAACTATTACGTTTTAGCAGCCATACTTATTTAATTGCTACCAAAATAATTAAACACTCACAAAAATGATCCAAAAGTATAATATTTTGCCATTATATTAAATAATACACCATTATTAAAATTCTGAATTAAGATTGATTGAAAAAAAATACTTGTTTAGTTATTATGTTAAATACATTTCTATCTTTCCCTTGTATTTAAAATTTAATTGTTGATGTTATTTCTCAACCGCACCGACTGTTTACTGGCCATATTCCGCCTGTTCAGTTGCGTCCCCCTGGCGTGTTAACATAGAGCGGCGTGGTCGCGTGGCCTCGCCGGTTCACTCCCCCCCCCCCCCCCTCCTTCCCGGCACCCTCCCCTTCTCACCCCTCCAGGTGAATTCCCCCACCCCTTCTTCCTTCTTGATTAGTGCCGCCCAAGTCACTGCCAAGGACGAGGTTTGTTTTACTCACCGTCTTTTTTTTTTTTTTTTTTTTGCGCTCCTCAGGAGTTGTAAAAGAGTCGGCAGGAAATGAACGTGGGGTCGGAAAGAGTTGGCAACTATCATTACAAGCGAGGAAAACACCTTGACGCTTTTTTTTTCCTCGGCAGTAACACAGACGTCTGGATATTCGTATGAAGATGAAACTTATTTGGCAATGGTTATTATTGTGCCTTACATAAAAGATACGCGTTTGTGCATCAAAATGTAAATAAGGATACGCCACATAACCTTTATTGGTTGAAATGAATATACCTAAACAGAACGTATAAAAAATTTAATAATATATTAAATAAATTTTGTTACTATTATTTGCAGCGTATTAATATAAGTTGTTAATTGTGCCACTATTTACGCAGCACAAATCTTCCTCGAGAAGAGAAGCATCGAGTCTAACCTGACTGACATGTGAGCATCTAGGCCTGACTATTCAGACCACCTTGTTACCATGCGGCTAAATATGGTGTTGAGTGCACGTGAGCAAATCAATTGTATGAAATGAGTTACGTTAAAAAATCGCGAGGGAGGGATAAAGCGTCAGGTTCACCTGACGCCAGTAAAGTGCTGTCGGCACTTAGCGAATTATCCAGCGTCATTACTAGACCCTAGCCCCAGCATCTACGCTTCGGGAGCTACAAGTTAATTAACTCACAGTATGTTACCGCGAGTGGGTGTGACGGGAGGTACGCGGAGGCCACGAGACTGACGTTGGGGTCTCGGCCGGCCGCCCATGCGGCAAACAGCTCGTTAGGCGCCGCCCCCTGGGCTACGGGGGCGTAGCGCACACTTACCGCTCGTAGTCACGCGGCAGTCACACTTCGTCAGCTCCCTCCGTCGCGGCACTCCCCCGAGCTCACATCTTCACCAGCTTGCGCGGACGCGTCGCTGGGAATCCGTGGCTTGAACCAACTCTCGTTACGGGTGTTTGGAACCCTGCATCTCGTTCTTGGGTCTCGTCGCAAATCGTTCTGACGGTCTCCGTGTTCATTTTTTTACCGCCGTGGAAATAACTGGTACTCGCAGAATCGTTGTCATAAAGTGGCAGGCAAAAAAAATTCTTTGAAACCAACTTTCTCTATCATAAAATTTTAACTTAATAATAAAGTGAACGAAAATTATTATTGAAACTTTAAACATAAACCATAGGCTGACTCAAGTTGCTATCGCTACTTCGCTCTGGGTCGCCTTGTAAATTGATTTTTAAAGGTATTACCTAAGAGACTGTGCTTTCTTCGCGGGATAAGACGTACCTACTTCATGTTTGAATAAAATATACCACTTACCTCTATTCAAAATTCATCGGGATTTGCTGTGTGGTGATTGTATAACAAACATGCAAACTTCTAGAACATAATGTATCAATACATCTTTCCCAAATCTATGCAAATTGGTTTGGTAGTAAAAACAAGATAGTGTAGGAAACGTTAAATAACCAGGTTGCATATATATTTATGTATATAATATTATAAAATAGTAGGATGAAATAGGAAGTAGGACAAGAGTGATTAGATACGTAAGTGTTTTTTTTTTGTCGCTTGAGTTGAATTAAATTCCGAACCTCAAATGGGTGATTCTAGGCACAAGTGCCGTAGTGTTGTCTTATAAAACGCCGAGGATGTAGTTATTATTTGTTGATTTTGTTTTCGTAATCACGTGCAGCGGGTCGACTCTCCCGGGCACGTCAGATAAGGCGCGGCGCACGTCTCCTCCCGTGCAGACGTCTGCGGTAGGGCAGATGGACGTATCGCCCCGCTCCCCGGGACGATCGGCCCTCCGAGACGGGTCCGGCGAGAGAGAGAGAGAGAGAGAGAGAGACAGCTGATTGCCTGTTTAACGTAATTACAGTGCGCGCCGGCGCGGTCGGTTGTTCCAGCCCGTCCCGGCTGGAAGAGCTCCGAGATACACGGGACCTTCCAGCCGGGACGCGCGTAATTGCAGCGAGACGCGCGCCGCGGCGTGGACGGGAGCGGGGGAGCGGCCGTGCGAACACGCGCGCGGTGGCCCCTGGACCGCCGAACCTCGCTCGGCGACCCTGAACACTGTGCAGAGATTATCCAGGAACAGTCGTTGATTCAACTTACACAACAGTTCATATCACTTAAGAGGCCACTCCAGTGTTTCAGGGGCACTACGCAACCCGCGTTAACATCATATGATTCAATGCTATTGTCATTTTTCTTATAACTAATTAACTAATATAGATTTAGAAATGATGCTTGCTTGATATGTAAGACAACGATGCTCTTAACAAAGCCCCTTTCTTCAAAAACGTGCATAAATTATGGTTCATACCTAGACAATACACTTATGCATATTAGTAAAGATTAGTATAAAACCATAATTTATGCACGTTTTTGAAGAAAGGGGCTTTGATAAGAGCATCGTTGTGAATCAAGCATCATTAAAAAATCTATATTAGTTAATTAGTTATAAGCAAAATGAAAATAGCATTGAATCATATGATGTTAACGCGGGTTGCGTAGTGCCCCTGAAACACTGGAGTGGCCTCTTAAAGTGAAAAAAATAAAATAAAATTTTTAGTCACGTAGGTGAACTATTCATGCATCATTTATCTAATGCACGTGCACCACTTTTTTTTTTCGTTTTAAATCTTTCATGTATTCTCACAGCTTTTAAAAATTAATAATCACAAATTTTCAGGACAATCTGTATGTGGTTACGTATCTGTATGGTGGCTAGGATAAATTATATTTTACATTTTAGTCCGTTTTAAAAACGTGGTATATAAAAAAAATTAATTTAGTATTAATTTATGAAACTGGCTGATGCTATTTCCACGCTGGCCACCCTTGGCGTAGCTGGAGGTAGTGTGCTGTGTTCCTTGCTTACTTTATTCTCGTCGGACCCCGGGTCGGAAATTAGTTGGCAGCGTCTTAATGCGAGCGTGCTTCACCAGGCCGATAGGAGCCAGAACCGGCTCGGGCGGAGACTTTAATTAACGAGTAGGAAATGAACCGCGTTTATTCACCGTACACTCCGTTGTCAGTTAAATGAGAGACTCGGGAATGGCGTTGGCCTCGCAAGATGCTGCAGTAGGCGTTCCTGATTGGTTGAATTGCTACAGAACCCGCATTAATGGTTGAATGGGTGCACGTGGCTTCTAGCGCACACGCTCTGATATTGTCACTTACTTACAACTTTTGGAAAAAAGAAGTCACTGTTCCGCGTTACTGCCAATGAATTTAGGTAAACGTTGCCATGTCATGAACCCAATTACACCAGTAGGCCTACTGTAGAGATGGACATTGAAATAGTAAACTGCTAAATGGTAACGCTCATGTGAAAACAGCAGTAGCATTAATAGTTAATGTGAGGTTGTACAGTGAAATGTTACTGTTAATATTGTGAGAGTGAAAGTAATATTACATAAGTAACGGTTAATTTTAACGAGCTTCGCTGTATCGTGTGAGTGAAAGTAAGATTATTTACTTATTACCAAATTTTGGCAACACAGTTTTTGTAAACTGGTAGGCTGCAAATTGAATGAACTGTGATTATATTGTTTTTCCATTTCAGAGGTTCACACATAATTATATGCCGAAACCAGTTAAATAATTATAATGTGAGTAAGTCTTGAACTTTTAAATTCTTTTTCTTAAAAGTTACAAACGGTATTGACGAAAACTACAAATATTTTCAAATTTATGAACTTAGTTCCGTGCAACAAAAAAGCTCGTTTTCTTGTCCATTTTTTCTTTCAATAAGAGTTTAGTTTCAAAAAAAAATTAAATATTGAGAAATACATTTTTTGAGAGAACTTAACATCAAATATTGTGTAACATTAACGATCACAAACTATTAAACGTAGGTTACAGGTATATTTCATTGGTAGGTTACAGTAGCAATAAGAATAACCGGTTGCTACTCAAAATTCACAGTTTGTTTACATCATTTATTATGTTGCGTATTTAGCAACACGCTTAAAATGTATTTCTTTAACTTAAGAATTTAAGTTTCAGAACAGGTAGCCAAATAAATGAGCTTATTTTTACTTTACACGAGTTACAATGATAACTGCAGTAGGTACAAATTGAACAAATATGTTTTACATTGTTGAAGTGTTGGAGTACCTAAATGCAAACAATGAAGTAGCTTTTTAGCTAATATTACAGAAGTGTTAAATCGATCGCAAATTAACAAAGATATCTTATTTCCGTATTAAGATTACGAAAGTTATTTTAAGATTTTTAATCAGTATCCTTCCTAAATTTTTGTTGAAAATGTTTAACGGCAATAAAGAGGAGGCCGTGAAGTTAAGGGGGCGCTAAGGGCGATACTGGCTTGCACATTAGACGCCTCGTCGCCTCTACGCACCAGCCACAGAACTGGCGAGCACTCTTCGCGTCGGTAAAGCAACTGTGAAACTTTAAGCGGTAACCTTGTAAATTTATGCTGCAATATTAAAGAATAAGACTACCTGATCTTCCTTTAAATCCCTTACAATACAAGATTTAGAATTTTTGATACCTAGCAACGTCCGTGTAAACACTCGGTTTAGCCTTTTTCGCTGTACAAAATAATATACTTTGTGGACGAAACCATTGAACGAATATTGCATAGCCAAGTGCAATAGCTTCTAAATGATGTCCGTAATTAGACACTTTCGCGTGGAATACCCGGATCTCTGCACAGCGTTTGGCAGTCCACCCAACTTTTAAGGTGCGGGCATGTCGGGTCCAGGACGAACATCAGCGTGCACTTGCTTGGAGGCTGTCGGGAAAAAAAACACGGCCTAACAACACGAGACCTTCCGTGCCGCGGACTATCGAGTTACGGAACACACGCGGCAGCAGACACGCGGGCTCCCTCCCAGGCAACATCCAGAAGAAAAGTTAACTAAGTCACAACATACCGCTACCCCTCACAGCACACATGATTTCTCATGCGCTAGGCAGATGGGTGTTTTTTTTTAATTTTACTTCTGTTCTTGAATTGAAAATGACGTAATTCAAAAATTATTTTATTTTTTTTTCATTTTCTTTAACTCAAGATAGCGGATCCAAGAAAACGGCGGGGTCAAGGTCAAATGTCAAGATGATGTACTCAGAGAGGACCACTTAAGCAAATGGGTCCTTCCTCAAAGCAAACGGCGTTTCGCTAGCAATTTAAAGTATATTCCTATTTTTTTTATAATTTAAAAAGTTTTTTTAAAAGTGTCGTTAAAATATTAATTTAGAGGATAAAAAGTAAAATTTGGGGAATTACGAGTATACCTAAAGTAAAAACGTGACATTTTTAATGTAAAAGGCGTATGTCGTCCAAACGGGTGAACTTGTCACAAATATAAGATGGCGGTGGTTCTTGGCTCCCTCCTCTCTCCAACTCCTGGCACCGGAGGAACATGCTTCTCCTGAAACTACACTTAAATCAGTGGAGTCCTACTTTTTTTCTAGTTTACTTATAAATTCCCTTCTTTATGCACAGATTTTTAGATATATCTACTGATTAAACATTCAGTAATAAAATGTTTGCAGAACTTTCAGAAATATTATAATTACACTGATACAAAACACAGCTTCAAAATTTAATGTGTATAGACTTATTACAACAAAAACCAAGTTTCTTGGGTAATTTATATTTAAACTCCCATGCGACATGGCCACCATATTTGGCCAACTTAAATTAAGTGGTTAAAAAAATACCGAAATAACGCAATAAATTTTACATTCCCCTTAATTAGGGGAAGGCGGGGCAAGATGGGGTGGTTAAGGGATTTCGTAATATATTTAATAAATTATTTAGCAGAATATGTTTTATTATGTATACATGTTAACATTGTCTTGTTTTCTTTCAAACACATTGGTCAAAATGCTTATAACTTTTTACATTAACGAAAAAATTTCGTTTTCTCAGAGAGTGGCAAATGCCCCATCTTACCCCGACCTTTGAATATATATACTGTATAGAAGTCGCGAGTGGATAGGATTTACTCTACGTTTTTCAAGAGCGTAAAATGAGCAGCTTGGGAACTTCACCGCTGCAGTGCGCTGCCGTAACGCCCTGTATCGTCTTAGTTGTTATTTACACGTTAGAGCGCAGCACTGTCGCCCGCTGTCATTCCCCGCACCCCCCACCTATCATTCATTGCAGCTCAAGGTCGTTCAACGGGAGGGGGAAGGGGTGTTTGAAGAGTTCGGCACTTGTCCGCTAGGGACCACCACAAGTCGATGGCCTAGAGATGGTGGCGATTGCGGCGGTGAATTAACCAACTACCTCAAAACCGTATTAGAAATTTTAACCTGGGCTGGCGACTTCTATACAGTATATATATTCAAAGCCCCGACCCCCGGGGTAAGATGGGGTGGTTGTTGGGGTAAGATGGGGTATGAGTAAAAAGTTTTAAATGTGAAAGGTTTACATGTAATAATTAAAGTTTCAACATAATAATGAGTTATTATACATAATTACATAAAAACATTAGGTATTATCGCTCACAAGAACTTTAAAAGTACCTATTAAGTTTGAAACCTTAAAGCAATAAAGTTTTGAAACAAACCATTGCCATTAAACACACGCTTATAAGAAAGATTTTCATTTTTTTGCTAATAAAGTTTAGATTTTACTAAAGTGAACCATTTAGTTTTGCTTACAATGTTCACAGACAAAACTGACTTCATCATCTTCATCTTCCTCTCCGGCACATGAGCAGTGCGCCCATCTGTAGCAGTGTCTACATGACACCCATCCTTCATTAGATAAAAGTAGCCGCAGTACAAACATTCTGTATCACAATTTCCTTCACTGTCTGAGCTATCCACATCCTTTTCCGATGAAACATTTTTAGATTTTATTTTTCCTGCTCTTCTCTTGGCCTTAATCCCCTTACACTTTTTTGGCAAATTTTTCTTCAGTTTTTTGTCAGATAGTGTTTTCTTCTGTACTGTCTCATTTTGCAGTTTGCCCTTCCCTGAAAGTTTGTCTTCGAGTTCTCTTTTATAAGGAGAACTTGTAATTATCGCTGTTTTGCCTTTTCGACATGCTACCTTCCTAACGTTTCTTTTTCCTACATGAGGAATGGGCAATATTCGATCTGGAGAAGTGGTGAAAACACTCATCTTCCCTGAGTCACTGAGGATGGAGTCGTCTTGGTGGCTCGAAGGCACAAGATGATGTGAACATCCAGGTTCGTTGTTGACTTGAGACGTACCAGGGTCAGCTGTTGTTGCCTCGCTGAGTGCACATTCATTACTGACAGTAGGATAGGTGTGGTCAGTAGTGTTTGATGCATGAAAAGCTGAGTCAGGAAAAATATCTGAATCAAAAGGATAAATTCCTGTCGCCTTGAAGCTGTTTATGGCATTGCTCATTGTTGCAGCTCTAATGAAGGCTTTTCCTAGAATCTCAGCAATCTGAAACATAGTGACCGCCTTTCCTGGGTGCGATCTTAACCAGTTTGTTGTCTCTTGGTCATAATATGTGCTAAGAGGTTTCATAACTCCAACATCAAGGGGTTGTAGTCTGTGGGTGCAGTGAGGTGGAAAACACATTATAACCACCCCACATTCTCTGGCTTTATCGAGAATTTTTAAGTTTTGAACATGAGTTGAATGCCCATCCAGCAGGAGGAGAACTGGACGTTCCTTTGATGCACCTGAAAACAGCACAAAACTCTCAAACCAACTTTCAAAAATATCTTTCTGCATCCAGCCAGAAATGTGGCACTGCGCCCACATTCCAGGAGAGCAACCGTTTAGCAGTTCGGACTTCATCCTTTGCCTTGGGTACACCAGCATGGGTGGCATAAATGTGCCGGCAGCATTCATGCATAATTCAACAGAAACTGTTTTCCCTCTGTCAGCTGAAGTCAATGCTCCAACCTGCTTTTTTCCTCTAGTAGCAATAATTTTAGATGTCGATTTGGGAACAGCTGAAATTCCAGTCTCGTCACAATTGTAAATTCGGTCTGGTGTAAAGCTGTAGCTGTCATAAAGTTCTCCCAGCAACTTATAAAACTGCGAAATATTTTCTTTGTTGAATGCTGTAGCACGAGCTATCGATGTAGGCTCGGGCTTCCGAATCGACAGATCAGGATTCCTTCTCAAAAAACCGGCCAGCCAATCTGCACCTGCTTCCTGCTTTTCTTTATTCAAATTATGTTTCTTATTATTTTTTTCAGCTAGCTGAAAAGCCAATTTTTTCAAATCATTTGTTCTGAGACCAAATAGCCGACTTTCCATGTGCTTTACATAAGCTGCCAGCTCCTTTTCTTCGTCCATGGTAAATACGGTGGTCATGGGACCTAACTTTTCTCTCACGCTTTCCACATCTGTCATCTCATTCTGCTCATTTTCTGTTCGATGTTTTCGTACCTTACGTTCCAGTGTGGTTTGTGGAACATCGAATATTGAAGCAGCCTTGTAGTAACCCATTCTTCCGCTCAGAACTTCATTCACTGCTTTCATCATAGAATCATCTGACCAAGCTCCTCTGTTACTGGTCCGTTTATAACAGCGAACCATTTCTGGAAAATAAAAATAAATACATTCAATTCACTGGAAAATTCCGAGTTTATAAACAGAACTATGAACATTTAAAGAGATACATTTCTTATTAATCTACTTTTGAATTTTGGATGATTTACATGTAATAATTAAATTTAAAACACAATATTCAGTTACGATATGTAATTACATAAATTGTCGGAAGACTAAAAACATAAAAAAATGCTTGCATGGATTTTAAAATTATAAATTTAGAAACCAATGAACAATTAAAATTTCAAATATACCTAAACATTATAAAAGAACAACAGTTTGTAATAAAAACCCTCATTTTCATATTAATAAAGTTTCATTTACAAGAGTGATCCATTTAGTGTCACGCGCAATGTTCACAAACAAAATTTATCTTCAGGATTAATTTTTTATTTATGTAGGTCCCCGTCTTGCCCCAAACCACGCCTTATAGGTTATACCGACTTAGATTAGTACCAACGAACGATAAAATTATAGTAAATACTGCATTTAAATCCATAAAAGGAGCACTATTGATGGTATGATAAATTTTATTTAGATATATTAAAGCAACTTACCGTTGGATGATAGTAAAATGCTGAAAATTACATCAACGTCGGCGAATAATGCAAACTTGTATGTGTGTCATGAACAACTGAAGAGAAAATGGCTCCAACGCTGGTATTGCTCTCTACGATTACTTTGATTTAGTTCCAACTGTCACCGCTAGATTGCAACAGCTGGCAGGTTTGGAAGTGCCACTACCCCGTCTTACCCCATATCCCCATCTTGCCCCGCCTTCCCCTACATTGATATATGTGTTCCCCTACTCTCGCCCTTTACAACACATTCAGTTACCGCTGTTTATTATATAATTACTGCAAAATTTTGTTTATTTTTTGAGCCAGATATATTTTACACGTTGTCTAGTTATGTAACGTGAAAAAAACGAGGTAGTGGTCATAATATCAGTAGTTACCAATCTAATTGCGTCATTTCCACTCTCTAGTGTGATGAATTCAACTTTACTTGTACAGTCCCATATTATTAATATTTCTTCAAAGGTATAAAGGATCAGCCGGAACTACACTGTATTTTTTTTTGTAAATGAAACATAAAAATTCATGTAAAATCACAGATATTTCTTTAATATGTACATTTAAATGAAAAAAAAACTACCTATATAGTTTCGCAGTAATACTGGATTCGGATTATTACCCGGGCATTTATGCTTTGTGTTGTCCCAGTACCAGTTACAGGTATTTGTAATCCGTTCCCTGATTTTTTTCTCGGTATTAACTGCGCACATTAATAAGCATGATTAGAGGTGGGTTGGGACAGCAATTTTCGGTATCATTCCCAACATGATACTAATACAGTAATGTACCTAGATACAAGTCTCTGATACTTCTGTATCGGGTCGTTACCACAACGCCGAAATACCACAACGCCGAACGTACAATAACGCCGAATACCATAACGCCGAATTCCAAATTGACCACAACGCCGACGACCCGAAAACTGCTGTGTACCACAACGCCGAATGACCACAACGCCGAATGACCACAACGCCGAAAAATGTTGCTTCGGGAGTGCCACATGAGCAAACTGAAAACAACTTAATGAATTTATGTGTGTTTCTTAAAAGTACCTTAACGCCGGAATACCATAACGCCGAATCGGTAATTGACAATAACGCCGAATTAAAAGTTGACGATAACGCCGAAATCCAAATTGACCATAACGCCGAATCCATACTTGACCACAACGCCGAATCCGTATTTGACCACAGCGCCGAATCCGTATTTGACCACAGCGCCGAATCCCAAGCGTGTTGCCTACCAGCCAGGAACCTAAACGCAGTATTTGGAAACTTATTTTATTTATAACGAAAGCAGCAAAGTTTAGAATCTTATCTGTAGTTGTAAAGTGGCACAATTAATTAAAATAAATTATAATTGTCAGTTATTATATGAATTGTTAGCGAAAATTAGTAGCCCCGGATACTTGGTGATCGCAATAGTGATTTATAAAATCATTCCTCTCGATCTGTCTCCTCAGTTACTGCTTCGTTATCATTTCACTATAGCATTTAAACTCACTTCCATGTATCATTATTATCCCCCATGCCTAAGTTTCATTGTGCACTGTGGAGGTACAAATATAACTGAAGTAGCTATTCAAACGCTTGGAAAACATTTAAGTCTTGCAAGATGACTACATAAAATAATTATGCATTGTATTAAGGTGGTTTGGACGCAATAATAGTTGTAGTTTTATATTTGTACCAAACAATGTCAAACTTTTAAACATTGATTCCGGTTTTCAATGGTTTCCCGAAAGGCTAATACTGAAATGGCGCGGTTGAGATATTCGGGCGTTTTAGGGTCTTGAAAATTACATTTCATAAATTCCTTACATATCGCAGGGGTTTCTGAATTTTTTCATGTTAAGAATAAATCTTGTTCTAGCCGCAAATGCGTACTTAACTGCGATATAAATGTGTTTAACAAAATAAAAAAATAAGCATATTATACCTAAAAATTTTATCTTGCACCATTCGTATTTATGTTACAGATTTTACTAAAGTATAATTAGCGAACATATTTTGCTGTTTTTTTTCATTCCCAGGGGCTTTATCTTGAGCCTAGCATAGATATAATTTAGTGTGATTGCAATAAATAATAAATTAAATATTATTTACTTGGCTACTGTAAATTTTATGCACCTAATTATAAATTTATCTTATTAAAGCGTAGCAACGAATTTTTAAAATAGCATGTATGTAAACTGATAAAGCTAGAGTTAGGTCCCGTTCGTACGTTTACTGCGTTCAAGAAAGGTAATTGGTTTGTGCATGAGCTCAAGAACAAACTATTCTCTATACCGCGAGGGTAAACGTTGCTTCCGAAGAGCCCGCTAGAATGCGTGGAGTGCTCTGCTAGGAGGTGCTTGGAGCGGCCAGTGTGCTAAGGAAGGCGCGCTGTTGTCACTTACTCGTCTGTTCTTTTCCAAGTCAACGAAGAGCGCCGGAAAGTCCAGAACACAAAACGTGACAACTTCGTAGTCGACAGTGTGAATATTTATGTAAACTAAATATATGTATGTTCAGTTCGAAAGCGTAGGTCAGATATTCTATTGGGTTTGCCATAAATATACGTTGCCGTGATGCAGTAATTACTGTGCGTATAGTGAAAAATCGTTACGTTTTTCTAGTAAGGCCTGTTCTACAATGCAACGGTAACAGAACAGACGGGACCGAAAACGAAAACGGATCGTTGTTCCGTTCCGTCCGTATTTTTCTCTTTCTACAATTACACAGACCCGTAAGAAAAACAGCCAGTAAATAGCAAGCGTGACGTCACATAAAACTAAGAGTATCAAATTAATTACTTTCTAAATCCTTGTATTATATGTACGGTAGTATATCTGGAAATATAGAAATAGCCATTTGGAAAGGAATTCCGATATAATGGAAGGCATAACTATCCTCGCCTTACGTTTAAACATTTCCTTTTAAAGTTTTTCTCCATCTTGTCATATATATAGTAAATATTTTAACCATGAAAATCAGCAGTTCGTTAAAATTCGTCACGAAGAAAAACACGCAAAGAATACAAACACTTGTTTCCATTTTGTTTCTGTCAAATAAAAATATATTAATTTAACAAAAATAAATCAATTTTCAGTTGTAGGAATGAAAACACAAACGTAGCTTGAGAAAAGCAGTGAAAAAATAACGTGCTCATATTGGTCGAACGGAGCAACATAAACGGAAGAGCTCAGCATTGCTGAACTGGTCCATGCGGGTCCGTCTCCGTCTGCGTGCTCTTGTAGAAGCTCTGTTCCGTGGGATTCGTCTCCGTATCTGTGTCATTGTAGAATGGGCCTAAGATGTCTTAATAGTTCTGTTACAACAATGGGGTGAAGGAAACAATCGTACTGTCCCAAGAAGAAAACGTATGCTCAGAAGTCGAAACTTGAGAGTGCAGCTATCGTGCATAGTGATCCTGTAAAAGCAATAACGCTAAAATTTATTTTTATTTTATGGCCGTACTAATATAAATAAAATCCTGCCAGTCAGTCAGAAGTGATAAAGGCAAAGAATGTGTCGCAAAAGCATTACGGTCGTACAATTAGTATATCTAACTATTATTAAACATACGTTAGAAAATAGCGAATATGTTGCGGACATGTAGACATGTTATAGCTTTTTAGAAAATGTTTTAATGATAGCATTTTAACAGTGCAATATTTTTCAATGCATGTTATACATATTGTACTTACATTAAATAATATTTCCTTTAGTTTATTGTAAAATTCTTATGATGTTAATTTGATTAGGCTTTTATAAATTTACTTTAATTGGTGCATTTAATTCAGTTATAGTACTAACACCTGAAGAATATTTGGTGGTTCTGCAATTGACAAATCAGCCTCCATCCAAGGTAATCTGGGTTCGACTTGCGGTGGGGTGGACATCGGAATTTCCAACAAGAGATAGTGGCGTACATTGCCGGTGGTCGGTAGTTTTAATCGAGATACTCCCACGTCTGCCACCCTTATGATCCACCATTGTTAAATTCCCACCCCGTTTTATCTTTATTGGCGCTGATTATGTCGATTAAGTAGGTACTATAAACCTCACATTTACTAATGTATGCTTTAAAAATAAAGGACTTCATTGTTGTGTACTTCTATGCCATGTTTTTGTTAACATACAGCTCAGAATTATAAGAACAACTACTGAAAACTTCCTAGAATATCAGTGCAATGTGACTTACTTTCCAGTGTTAGAAAAACTGCCTCTGGACTGAATTTTAATTTGATTTATAACAACTAACCTTTAGCTATATTTATCTTATTTGTCTATATTTAATTTTTTTCAGGCAGTTTTAATAGGCCAGGCTATTGGTAAGCTGCTGTTTATTGGTGTCCGAAAACAAATACTGCTGTATAAGTGAGTAAGCAGCCAAGAACGGATTTAGATTTTTTTGGGCGGGGGGGGGGGGGGGGGACCACGATTTGGACCTAGTATATCTATGTATAACTGTATAAGTCTTGTGCATATTTTACCCT
The DNA here is from genome assembly GCF_032445375.1 of Bacillus rossius redtenbacheri. Taxonomy (NCBI): domain Eukaryota; kingdom Metazoa; phylum Arthropoda; class Insecta; order Phasmatodea; family Bacillidae; genus Bacillus; species Bacillus rossius. Next base: position 76,951,921 of record NC_086332.1, read on the forward strand.
TCTAGGAGTGAACTTGCACTCAAAAAGAGTTCGGTTTTCATCCCCGGTTCGGTCATATTAATTTCGGTTTTCCATTATTTCTCTATATCACTCCAGGCGCATAATGGGACGGTTCCTTAACAAATGCCATGCTTGATGATTCCTCCCAGCAGTCTCTGTCTGATGTGTAAGGTGTGTGCGCAATCATCTCGTCGCGGAGACGTAAAACTGTAGGAAATATTTAAATGCTATAGAGAAATAACTTTTTAGATTAGAAATAGAGTGCGAAAATTACTCATAATAAGCACAGCTTTAAATTTGAATTTATTAGATTAAATAACAGTGATTAGGCCTAAATTACAAAAAGGTAGAAGGTTAAAATGATGTGTGCTTTTAAAATTTGCAGTTAAATAGATACTAAACCAAATATTTGTCGGCAAAGGTATGAATGCATTTTGCTGTAATATTTCAAATTTTTATTACCTCTTGGAACAAAATGTTTTAAAATAGCGTGAGAAAAACAATCAATTGTGCGACATGAAGTCAAGCAAAATCTGAACTTACAATACAGCATGAATCGTAATTTAGTTTCTGTAGGTGTTGTATATTTAACATACTTACATGTAAATCACATATTTTATAAATATTCCGTGAAAGTTGAAAAAAAAATTTCCTCGAAGAACTGCCTTAAGTAAAAAAAAAAACAACTTAAAAATTGAATATGACTTGTCCCGAACCAAAATTAAAAATGACCACAACAATTAAGTATGTTGCTAATTGAAGTCAACCAAACACTAAAAAAAATTAGCTCAATTAAATTTATTTAACATAACCAAATACTTAAAACTAATTTACATTATTTTTATGTTGAAAATTAAACATAAAACTTTTGAAATCAATAATTTTGGTAAACTGCTTGAAATACTACAGTGACAACTAAGTCATTCAGCATAATGAGAGGAGTGCAAAAATAAGAATTTGAAGATATTTAAAAATATACAATGAAAATTTAAAAACAAAATTCTATTAAACATAGGTTAAAAAAAATATTTCAAAACATTGAATGTTGAAATATGTATCATTGTTTCCAATAAGGCACTATCATTTTTAAACAGTGGAAAAGGAATATTTGATGTAAACCATACACAAGTAAACATGGCTATAGCAAATATTGTAGTTCCTATTAAGATATTTGGCTATAGTTTCAGCCTTCGGAAAACTAAAAAAACAAATTCTAACAGCTAGATACATCGTAATTATTGCAACCAAACATTGCACAAACTTTCCCAGTCATTATAAATAACTCAAACAGGAGAAAACAAGGAAAAAACGTCCATTCAAAATTAGCAAAATAACATTGTCTCAAATGCGCTTACAACGTAGGTCCAGGCTAGGCCGCCAGAATGCGCTGCTGAATGTGTCGCCCGTTTTTTTGACGACTTTCCTATATTTTTCTTCTAAAATATTTGGTTGAACCATCCTCACACTACCATAAACCTGTTTAGGGACCTAAGTGTGGGGGAGGAGGTGGTACACGTCCCACATTGTAAACAAACAACGTCTACCATCAACTACTAAGTACTATAACTACTATTATAAACGTTCATTTAGTAGTGAGTCAACGATGTGTGGGATATTACAGACTATAGATGATAATACACACAGATTTACGCAATTACCGAATGCTGGTTGTGATCTGTCATACCACTGGCGCTAAACTACTAAATTCTTCCACCCTTGGTAACGTAAAAAAAAAATTGATTTTCATATTTGAATTATTATCACCTTGTAAACACCGCTCTTAAAATGACAATAGATGGTTAATACCACTATGCAAGACTAATTTATATTCAAAGTCATCAACTACTGTCGCGTCATAAGCTTGGAACAGTTTACCGACATCAGATTAGTCATCCCATGGCTGAGGGGATGACACTGAAATTCCGCAAAATGTTTATTCAGATCTGTATAATTGTGGGTGTGAGTGTACATGAACGTAATAGAATTGTAATTTTTTATATTAGCACTAAGTCTGCCACTTAGGAGTGTTTTTGTGTATTTGTAACATTTATGTAATTGTATCGTTTGAGCATTGATTTTTAAATAACATATCAACAAAATGAAAGTGTATTTTAAATGTGTCCAGTGTAAGGAACGTTAGCATGCCCTCTGCGCTTTTAAAGACGTTCATAAATGAGATTGAATCACTGTAAAATCAGGTGTTGGAGTAGCGATATATATACACAAAATCATAAAAGTGACTGCCTTAGACTTTCTCATGCCAGGTAGGCATGAATACTTATCAGCAGAAGTACGCCATAAGCACAGGGATATTGCCGTTAGGGTCCTGTACAAGCCAAAAAATATATATGTATGTATATATGTACATACATATATATATATTCCATATACTAATTAAACTGAAGACTGTTCACGGTAAATTTAACACTTCTGAGCACCTGGTTACTTTTTTCTCTCGATCAATTTGTATCCTTTCACTACTCATTTATGCTAAATATTTATATTTTTCTATTCAAGATAGTCTGTTTTTTCAACCCAACAAAAATTATATGTTCGAAACCTCCACGAAATATAATCTTGGTTGTTATTCAAATATAAGTTATTTTCAAAGTGTCAACTTTACCGTGAACGGCCTACCTTGAAAATGAACTAACAGTTGTACGCAGGAATCCTAAATATTGCGCAACGATTTAAGGTGGCCGCCTGACAGCGGGTATTTTTTTAATGTTCGAGGCGTGGGAAGGGCAGGACAGCTAAGAGCGATACAGTCACGCGCATCAAGGTCCTAACGCCTATATCCGCCAGGCGGTCTTCTGACATGCAGCAACATTGTCGAAGACTCCCCTCTAAGGCAATTTCAGTGGGTATCCTATCATTTTATGACGAAATATTAAATATGAAGGTTTGTTGTACGTTCCTAAACCATTTTCAAGTCAGTGAAACTGTATTTTCAAACCTAAAATTGACTGTGAAAATAACCATTTTAGCCATTTTAAGTTTCCAAAAGAGGTTATTTATATAGAGGATTGTATAAGCAGGCAATGGTCTAGGAACACGTTTAACATATGTTAAGTGGTATTGGTAGCAAGTGCCGAGCACAAACGCGGTACACTTGTGTGATACGTGAACTGCTGAAGCTCTGCACAGTATTTATAGCGGCCGGTCTAAACGACCACCTTAAATAACTTCACGTAACTGGATATAATAACCCAAAGATAGCTATCATATGAATACCAGAAGAACCTCGTATTTTACAAAAAATTTCGAAAACGCAGCAATTATAAAAAAATAAAGAAATTATATTGTTATGGGTATATTTCAGCATATTGTCTATCGCACGTAATTTCATTCTGAATAATTTAATATTTTTTTTACTGATTGTATGCTCCTGTAACATGCATATTTAGTGTTTAACAAGCTGTTTTGACCAAAATATGCAAACTGTGCTTACAACTAATGTATACAGAATTAACGTTATTTATAATAAACATCAAACTGTGAATTTTTCACACTTGAACGCATTTAAGGGGCCCGCCTATTGCAACGCCCTTAAGTAGTTTCATTTGTATCCAGATAGTAAATTTTCTGAAATAGCACCCTAAACACCCCATTTTTGGCTATTTAGACGCGAAGTAAAGGTTTTTATATTGCGCCTGTTTTCTTGAAAGAAGTGTAGGTTTTTTCGTAGATAAACAGCATAAAGACACTTAACTAAATCTGTAAAAAAATTACTCTGACATGCTACAGTGCAGTTTAGGCACATGTAGGCGAGCTCCTTAGGGAAATGCCAGGTAGTTTTACAGTAGTTATAATTTTTTTAAAGAAAATATAGTAGGCTTATTGGTATTAAAGAATCTCTTATTATTTCTATACTATTATACAATTATGTATAGCCTATCTACATTATTTTATAACAATGAATCAAATAGTGTTTAAATTTATGCACCTAAAGAATTGTAAATATTGTTATGAAAATAGCCTAAAATGGTATAATACTTTTTTTGCAGACAAGTGGTGCTCTATTTGCAAAAAGCGTACATTTTAAATAAATACTTTATGTGTAAATTACGAACTACAAACTACTACACTTATTGAGACAAATGTTTAAGACGCTCGTCCACTCATAGGTTACTTGTGTGAATGAGACACTAAATCTATATACCGTCCTTATCCACGGTGCCTCCAACTCTGAGTCGCCCTTCACGTACAAGCAATTGAACGAGCATGCAGCGTTTTCATTGTGCAGCGTGTACCTACGGGACTTTAAGCGGTAACCATATCATTTTTGTTATAACTACGTAATTCTGAATCGAATAATATATTAGTAACACATCCGCACTGCAAGAGTGGAGGTTAGCTACAGCATTAGCCTCCCACAAAATCGATCCGGGTCCAATTTACTTCCAGATTTTCAACGAAAGTTGGCAATTTTTTTTCGGGATCTCGTGTTTATCCTGCCCATAATTCCCGGCGCTACTTCATATTTAATTTATTTCCTCAAATCAACTCTAAGGAGCTGACATTTCAAAGGCCGCCTACTCTTCTTGAAACCCTTGTAAAAACGTCGCATTTTCGAAATAAAAAACATTAAACCTGACCTTGAATTGTAAAAAAAAAATTATTATTTAAAAAATATATTTTATTTCGATCAATGTTCCATTTGCCCTATAAAAAATAAGAAAGTGTATAATTTTTAGCTTCACAGTTGCAAGAGAGTGCGCTTATCTTACGAATACAGCATTTCAATGCCTGGCAGGTAGGCAACACGTTATGGTTTCGGCGTTATGGTCATATTAGAATTTCGGCGTTATGGTCACATTGAGGTTTCGGCGTTATGGTCATATAATGGTTTCGGCCTTATGGTCATATAATGGTTTCGGCGTTATGGTCATATTGTAGATTCGTTGGTGGAATTCGGCGTTATGGTATTTCGGCGTTTTTGTACATTTAAATTCTCTTTCAGTATATTTAGTGACTTTCTTCTGAGTTTGGTTTTGTGGCAGTACTGCAATGAAATTTTTCGGCGTTAATGTATTTCGGCGTTGTGGTCATTCGGCGTTGTGGTACACAGCAGTTTTCGGGTCGTCGGCGTTGTGGTCAATTTGGAATTCGGCGTTATGGTATTCGGCGTTATTGTACGTTCGGCGTTGTGGTATTTCGGCGTTGTGGTGCGTCCCCTTCTGTATCAGACGGTCCCAGGAGGCAACAAAGCTCCGCGTACGCAGACCGTGCGACCGGAAGGAGAATCTGATACATTATTTATCACGCCCGGTAATTCTCTACCTCTGTTACTCTCATGCCCGCCTGATACAGCCAGTATCAATCAGTTCAACATTCACTGCAGTTCGTCCTGGCCGTGTATCACCATTTTGCGGGCTGTCATGCTTTGTAGTTAGTATCTTTATAGTGAAATAAGGAATGGATAAGTGCACGAAAAAGACTTCATTTGTGTGGAATTTTTTCACGGAAAATAATGAGTTTGCTAATTGTAATTTGTGTAAACAAAAACTGAGTTATAAATCATCGACTAATCTGAAGAAACATTTGAAACGTAAACATTGATATAGTATGCTCACTAATGTACCTATCTGTTTTTTATTTTTTATTTTTGATAAAATCGTGAATTTTTAATGTATAAAAACACTAGTTACTAATTGTTTTCGAAAAAAGAAAGTCCATATGTTGATTACATCTGTTATTAGTGTCAACTGAGAATTTATTTGCATTTTCATAGCTGTTAGGTGCACAAATATAAATATTATATCTTGTATTAATGTACTTTTTAATATTAAAATTTCATTAGTTTTATTATTGAACGAGACGGTGCACGCACTGCGCACTGAGCGTACTTTGAAGTAGGACAATAAACAAAACGACTAGGGCTGCCACTCTGATATTCATGAAAAACCTAGATAACCTACAAAAAAACCCAGACACATGGGTAAACAACCCAGATGCGTCTAAAATGCTATCGTTGAAAATGGTTTGCGTACTAATTCAAAAATATAAACATAACTGGTTTTAATATAAAACAATTAATTACCTTACAAGACTGAAAACGGTTAAATACAACCAATACAAGAAAATTACACTGCAGCAAAATGGCTGTATAAGTAATTCTTGGACCAGTACATATCATAAAAAACCTACAAATATATACATGACAAAACAAACACCATCACTGCATCCTTTAAACCGGTAATTGTTTTTATAAAACTGCATCATGTACGTTAGTCTTTATTCAGAGTCTGATTCTACAAGATTGGTTTGAAGGTTAATTGTTGCATTGGTTTTGTGTTCTGCAAGCCTCTTTGAAGAATGTGTCTAATTTAATATTCGACTTAGCTTCTTGAAAACTAGTTTTGTGTTTATATGTATTTTTGTGTGTGAAACACATAGACTTGTTTGCATTTATCAAACAGATATTGCAACAGATACAGTAGCTACTACCTTTATTATTGTTTTAGGTATAAAAATAATTAAAATTATAAAAAACCTAGAATTGTTGGAATTCATTATTTAAAAATCCAGAAACCCAAACACCATTGGAAAAACCCAGATCTGGGTGGAAAAACCCATGAGTGGCAGCCCTGCTTGTAACAATATCGCTTTGCGCCTCTCCTTCAAGGCTTCAACGCCTTCCCCTGCGCTTCCTCCCCTACATTCTTTCCCTTCTTTATCCCTTATTCGTCGTTCCTGCTCCCTCCCCTTTCACAAGCTCCGCCCAAGTGACCGTCATCTGCGATCGGGTTCTGCGCACATTGGCCGTGGTGTTGTTCCAGCTGAATTCTGAACTGATACTAAAGTCTCTGATACTTTTCAAGTGTACTCGTTTGCCGTTCCTGATACAGGCGCGTATCAGTGCCAAAGTATCAGGTTGATACTTTTCGACCCACCTCTAAGCATGATACAACAAAATAAAATAGTTTAATATTCGACTATCTTTTCCATGGCTTAAAAAATTATGCTTGAATGAAACATCAATTGAAATATAAAATTATGTGCCGATTTTTGAAAGAAATTCTCGGAATGATCTAAAAAAAAGTATTTTCGTATACGTAAAAAAAACGAAGTAATGTGTTGCACAAAGTTACAAGTTTCTTGAAATATTTAAAACTATTTCGTGGCAACTAGTTTGCAAAATAATCTTTTGTAAAAGTACAGATAAAAAAGCTGTCAACATTGCTTACAAAGAAATTCTTTAATTATGGTCAGTACGTGTTAGTATGTATGTATTTTTGAAAATACCAGACACTTCCGAGAGATTGATACTTATAAGTACTTACTTATTAGATCTAAATGACGTCACATTAGAAGATTCCATCCGTGCGAGACCGGGGCTATTCACTAGAAACCTTATAAAAATATACAACGTTTGTTCATTTGCGAGAAGAGCAGTTTTATATAAGGAATGATAGAAAGTTTTTGTTTCTGAAATATATAAGTATGTATTTAGTAGTGATAACTTTATTAGCCATAAAAATATTAATTTGGTTTTATGCTTATGATTTTAAAATATTATACCAAGACAGCTAAAAAACTAAGAACGTTTAAAGCAATTATATGATCAAATAAAATTATTAACTGAGTAGAAGTTCATATAAAGAGTGATATTAAATTAATCAATTAATGTATGACTTCAAACACTTAAATTCATGCATTTTAGAACCAACCAAGGATTGCACATTTAAAAGCAATCATTAATCCAGTAAATAAAACTATCTTTTATTTGTTAGCCCATGTTTTAACACATAACTTCAAGACTCAATCATGAAGAATATGTGAAAAGGAGGGGGGGCAAAAACAATGATTTAAATTTGTTACGTGAAAATTTTTTTTTTAGCTTAATGAATTGATGCGAGGTGAATATAAAAAAAGATTATGTTATTTATATGCCAATTTATTAGGTTTTTTATGTTAGTGACCATGAACCTACGCTATCGTTGCAATCATGACTGAAGCAATTAACCATATTTTTTTTTATTGTTTGGCCCAGTATATTATTCAAATGATTCTCACCTTACAGCGAAAGCTATGGGCGGGAAGTCAGCGATTAAGTCACGATCAACTCGCCCAACATAGCCGGCCCGGTAATTACTTCTGCTGACAGTGGTTTGCATAAGGTAAAAGCGACGTCATGAGAGTGGCACGCTGGTAATTTGTGGCCGTGCACGCTAGGACATCTTGCTTGAATGTGGTTTGAGGACCACTTCAAATATTAAGTGAGTTCACGCTTCTCTGAACTCTTAGCGAACCTAACTTTTAAACAATATTAAATGGGTTATATTGCGAATGAAACGTCACATAACGTGTGTTTTAATTGGGGAATGGAGGATTTGAGGACTTTTTTGACTGTTAATACGCCAAAATTAAAATATAAAAAATAAATATAACGATGACTAGAACAAACAAAACAGTTTCAGTAAACATTGATCCATAAAGGTATCGTTTTAAGTGTGTTACAATTATGTAAAGGTACTACGACATTTTCCATGAAGTAATTTACTTTTTTTCATGTTTTGATTTTACTACCACAGTACTAAACTAATATAAAAGAGCACGTTTATGCTGAAGAGTATCACGGCCACTCTTTGGGAATCTGTTCGCATGGGTTGCACCGCAAAAAAAAAAATTGCTTGAATTACCTGATAATTCGTCATTTGCTGAAATTCTGTTCGATTTAAGTAGCAGTTACTGCAAGGGTACTAATAGCAGCGAAGTTGAACCCCAACACTTCACAGATACCAGCGGCCAAACAACTGTGGCAAAGACCCTTTCTGCCATACCAGACACTTTGCTGGTTAAGTGCTGGATTACAAGTATTCTCTCAATGGTTAATTTAGGACATAGAAGTGAGTGATTCATTTTTTTTATGAAATACTAGCCGGAGTTACCCTCACTTAGATCGGACAAAGTCACCCAGTTCCTATAGAACCAAAACCGGAAGTTCCTTCGAAAGTCCAAAACCTTATTGGATATACTAGAACCTTCTCAAACATCCTGGAACATTATAAAACATCAAGGAAAATTGTAGAACATTATTAAAAATGAGAGAATATTTTATAGCATTCTAGAACCGTCTGGAAGGTTCTATAACATTCTGGAATATTCAACAATATTCTACATCATTCTCTAACATTCAAGATCATTCTGAAACTTTCCAGAATACTCAGGAACATTCTGACCAGTCTCGGCCACTTCTGCACTCGATTCACCGCTGCTTCACAAACTTCCCATAAGAAGTCCATAGGTGCGATGCCCTCTTTTGACACCCATATCTTCTAACCCAACCGCTGCAGTTCCAAACTGAAACAGTCTTCATGGATGGGAAATGGAAGGCTACCATACCATATAATCCCCATGGCCTGCAAGGGTGTGTGTTGTGGAATTAAAGCAGCACTAAGGATAAACTACGCTTACATTTATTATATATATTTATTTATTTAAAAATGTTAGCATACTACTTTAAAACTGTTCAGTTTAGAGCGAATTCAGATCTTATTTTATGCAACAACTAAAATTGTCTTTAGTGTTCTACAGTAATTTTATTTACAATAAAATTAATTATTATACGTCATTGCTGGTTTAAACTATATGTCACAGAAAAACCTCAAGAAGGGACAACCAAGAGGAATATCTACATAAACACAACGATAAAGAGCAAGTATCAGCTTATGTCAAATGTTCAATTCCTAGATAGCACAGAGAATCCGTGGAAGGAATTTCGTCGGCAAGAATGGCAGCACTGACGAACAGAGTGGGCTGACAACATCAATACAGTTACAGAGGAAATAATTAATACAGAAAAATAAAAACCTTGGACAACACAGGAACGCTCTGACCAAACCAGCGGTGAAACAAGCAGTTAATCTGGACAATGCAATGAAAAAAAGCGATGTGCATACAAACCCAGCTATGAAAATGAGCAGATAATTTGACAGCAAAACGACGAAAGCGCGGAAGAAAGTAAAATATTTACATGACTGAAATTGTGACGTTTCGGGAACTGACGTCTACTCCCGTCATCAGGCACAAACAGACTGACGTATGTCCATGACATCACTTATCACTTCGTGTGAAAATTCTCGAAATTTGTCAATTATAGAAAGCAAATCATATCAAATACTAATATGACTGTCAGTGGTCCAGAATGCAAAATAAATTTAATACATCCACATTCCAACATGCACCGTGCACAGAAAAGAATTTTTCTGTACTTTTACAAAAGATTCCTTTGGAAACCAGTTGTCAAGAAATAGTTTGAAATACTACAAGAAAGATACATATTGTAACTTTGTACAGCACTTGGATATGGTTATTTTTTAAACACGGTTTTCGAGATAATGCTGGGTATTTCTTACGAAAATGGCGCATAATTTTATATTTTAATAGATGTTTCAATCAAGCATAAATTTTGTAAACCATGGAAAAGATAATAGAATAGCCAATAATTGGGCTTTCTTTTGTTTTATTATTTTTATTAATGTGCTCAGTTAATAGGCTACTGGAATGCTATTGAGGGAACGGTTTGCAAATAGCTTTTGAGGTACTTGGACAACACAAAGCCATGTAAATGTACAAATTAACAAATAGTCTGTAATTTTACAGGGAGGTTTCTGTTACATTTACAAAACAAACAAAAAAATGACAGTGTGGCGGACCGAGTCGGACTGCGCGGGCTTGCCTTCTGGCTGACGTAACGACGAATGGAACTTTAGCTCCTCACTCGACCGCACGCCTCGTGTGAAACTGTCGCCTCGCCGCTCGCTCGCGATACGTCGTAGCGAGGCCAGGCTTCACCCGAGCCTGCGGTTGTGACTGCGGGAGAGTGCGGTCGCCAGGGAAACCTTTACACCTTTACACCTTTACAGCCGCCACCGGGTTACCGCGCTCACTCTTCACGCCCCGCCATCTTGGGTTTTCACACTTTTCTTATTGCTATAGTTATAATTTTGAACTCTTCATCCCAATTCTCGGCAAGTCAAAGCGCAAATCATATCTCTCAATTGTTGCGAACGCATTTTTGCCAACATGCTCCAGCCTGTAAGCACCGCGAGGAAATAAGTTACTATTCCACGCGAGCGACTACAACTATCGTGATAATCACATCAGCACACAAGTGTTGATTTCAACGAGTTCTGTGCCAAGTCAAACTTTAAAAAAAAGGCAGCACGGTAGCTTTATGGCAAGCGGTATCAAAATATTTGAAACTGCAATATGGAGGCTGACTGATCCCCTTCAGAGAATCCCAGCGACTGCACTCTTGGGTTCAGTAGGCGACACTCGCACAAAATTGCAGAGGTTCCTTATGTTCCAGGAGTGAACTGCACTCCATAGTTCCCACTCTGTTTCCAGGGCCAGCGTAGGTATTCTAGGGGACCACGGCAGACGATTGAGAAGTATGGGTTGGACATAAATTCAAATGCAAGAAAATTAACATAGTAATAAATTATTTAATGTGTTATAAATCTGATCTGTAAAATAGATTTAGTAGCATTTATATAGATGATTTAGTTTGGTACCATGCGGAAAAAAAATAGATTTTAAGTAACTGAGAAACCTAAATAATGAACTGCTAGTTGCCTACAAAAATCTCGTCATTTTCGGGTGCCAAGTTCCGTAAATAATTCGGTTTCAATTGGCTGCTGCCGAAATTTTACCTTCCTCCCGGATTGTATGTAATTGGGTCATTTGTAATATTTTTTTTTTCCTTCTTGGCCGTAAAGACATGTGAAAACTGCCTATGATCCAATTATAACGTAGCCTATGTAATATTCTAGTCTTATAAAAATTATATCTTTATTTTGGCAGGTTCCTTTTACCATAGGGTTTTAAAGGTTATTTGTGTTTCTAGATTTTTCGTGAAAATTACAGACAATTTCAATGAAACAAATAATTTTAAGGATTTCGCTCCATGTTTTTTTTTTTTTAATTTTCCTCCAACGCCATGACCTACTGTCACGGAGGTTAAGTGTAAATCTCACTCACCTTAGCATCAATTAGAAATAGGCTCGGCTCCTCCACGTATAGACGAGGTAGTACGTTGTCATTAGCCGTTATTCCCCAAGCGTTTATTCCGTCGATGATCCTCACTGTTTCTTGCGTCACTTTAACGGAGCGTACACCCGTAACGGCTATTCCCTGTTGCTTCAACACATCCCATCACTAGAGGCATATACTTTTCACGGAAAGAGTTGAGACTAGCTAAGAGTTAAAACACTGTTTCATCGTTCGTGTTTCGTGATTGAGTGAGTTTCTTTCAGGTTCATGTCTACTGACAGCACACCCATCACAATAATTCCCAAAAAAAAATTGCCTGCTCCTACCCATCACAATAATGAGTGGTAGAGGTCGATAAGCTCGCATAGCGTAACCGGCACCTAGTGTGAGCCCGTGCTCCAGTTGGTCAACTTCACTTACTGCGCGGCAAGAAGCGTAGCTACGACTTCACCCTCGACAAAGGGGCATAGGTAAATACAGACTGTCCACCAGAAAGTCGAGACTGCGATCGAGACTCTCCTAGTCTAGCAGGCCTCGTTGTGCTACGCCCAAAGCGTCGCCTGGAGTTGGAGTAATCACCGAGGGAGCGAGTGGCGAGTACCGCCGCGCCATTGTTTCATCCGAAGAAAGCTGACGAGTGAGCGAGTAGGGAATCCAGAAGAGACGTGGCCTTGTAGAGTAGCGACCATCGTGGAGCGAGCGGCGAGTAACGGGTGAGCGGGTGGAGTCGCGCTCGCTGGGCGAGTAAGGCGGAGGCGTACTCGCGGGGCGAGTTGTGAAAGGTCCACTCCAAGGACTTCGAGATCCGTCGGGAGCAGTGCTGTGCGCTGCCTCGCCAAGCAGCTTCGTCGGTGGAGCTAGCAGCCATTCCTGGCGTTTCCCAGCCGAGGCGAAGTGCCGCGAGGGTGTGTACGACCTCATAGTCGGTGCGGAGCCCAGCTGGTGGATCGCAGCGAGTCACAAGGCGCGAGGCCTCCAAGGACACAGCGTGTGCAGCATCGACCATGGCACCACAAGTGCGCGTATCATCTGGTTGTACATTGAGGCATGGTGTGTTGGAGCGTAGCATCCTGGAGGTGGCCACCTCTGAATGATTACATGGTGAGGGCGAGAAGAGGTTTTTTTTTTGTCTTCAGCTCATTGTTGCGCCAAATTGATCAGATACCCAAGACATTGGCTGAAAATGAGTGTTTGTACTGTGGAAACAGTTTTAAATGTTTTTTTTTTAAATTAAAGTGACTGTTTTTAAAGACGCAGTTTCTTATTCTTACTAATTAGCCAACAGAAGTCTTTATAAAGCACCTTCGCCGCAATGTTTTTTGGCGGAAGAACGCGGCGATGGCGAGGATCAACTGCGTCACAGCGTGGCAACTTGTTGGGTTGCCAGCAACGAGCAGATAATAGTTTCCTCCCGGCCAGTCACGTGGCCCTCGGCGCGCCCCAGCTGTCCGGCTGACCGCGGGCTCACGTACCTGGCCGGTCTGGACTGCGGTTTCCCGGCGGATCGGCCGGAGCGGTCCCGGCTTCAAACCCGCGGGGGCTGGGACCTGCGGGCAGACCGCGGCGCGCCGTGCGTGCGGTCGCCTTGCGTCGCGGGAGAACCCCTCGTGTGCCGGCCTCCAGTCCAGTTCCTCCAGTCCAGTTCCTCCAGTCCAGTTCCTCCAGTCCAGTTCCTCCAGTCCAGTTCCTCCAGTCCAGTTCCTCCAGTGCAGTTCCTCCAGTCAAGTTCCACCAGTGCAGTTCCTCCAGTGCAGTTCCTCCAGTCCAGTTCCTCCAGTCCAGTTCCTCCAGTCCAGTTCCTCCAGTCCAGTTCATCCAGTCCAGTTCCTCCAGTGCACTTCCTCCAGTGCACTTCCTCCAGTCCAGTTCCTCCAGTGCAGTTCCTCCAGTCCAGTTCCTCCAGTCCAGTTCCTCCTGTGCAGTTCCTCCAGTCAAGTTCCTCCAGTCCAGTTCCTCCAGTCCAGTTCCTCCAGTCCTGTTCCTCCAGTCCAGTTCCTCCAGTCCAGTTCCTCCAGTCCAGTTCCTCCAGTCCAGTTCCTCCAGTCCAGTTCCTCCAGTCCAGTTCCTCCAGTCCAGTTCCTCCAGTCCTGTTTCTCCAGTCCAGTTCCTCCAGTCCAGTTCCTCCAGTCCAGTTCCTCCAGTCCAGTTCCTCCAGTCCAGTTCCTCCAGTCCAGTTCCTCCAGTCCAGTTCCTCCAGTCCAGTTCCTCCAGTCCAGTTCCTCCAGTCCAGTTCCTCCAGTCCTGTTCCTCCAGTCCAGTTCCTCCAGTCCAGTTCCTCCAGTCCAGTTCCTCCAGTCCAGTTCCTCCAGTGCACTTCCTCCAGTCCAGTTCCTCCAGTCCAGTTCCTCCAGTCCAGTTCCTCCAGTGCACTTCCTCCAGTCCCGTTCCTCCAGTCCAGTTCCTCCAGTGCAGTTCCTCCAGTCCAGTTCCTCCAGTCCAGTTCCTCCAGTCCAGTTCCTCCAGTCCAGTTCCTCCAGTCCAGTTCCTCCAGTCCAGTTCCTCCAGTCAAGTTCCTCCAGTCCAGTTCCTCCAGTCCAGTTCCTCCAGTCCAGTTCCTCCAGTGCAGTTCCTCCAGTGCAGTTCCTCCAGTCCAGTTCCTCCAGTCCAGTTCCTCCAGTCCAGTTACTCCAGTCCATTTCCTCCAGTCCAGTTCCTCCAGTCCTGTTCCTCCAGTCCAGTTCCTCCAGTCCTGTTCCTCCAGTCCAGTTCCTCCAGTCCAGTTCCTCCAGTCCAGTTCCTCCAGTCCAGTTCCTCCAGTCCAGTTCATCCAGTGCACTTCCTCCAGTCCAGTTCCTCCAGTCCAGTTCCTCCAGTCCAGTTCCTCCAGTCCAGTTCCTCCAGTCCAGTTCCTCCAGTGCAGTTCCTCCAGTCCAGTTCCTCCAGTCCAGTTCCTCCAGTCCAGTTCCTCCAGTCCAGTTCCTCCAGTCCAGTTCCTCCAGTCCATTTCCTCCAGTCCAGTTCAACCAGTCCAGTTCCTCCAGTCCAGTTCCTCCAGTGCAGTTCCTCCAGTGCAGTTCCTCCAGTCCAGTTCCTCCAGTCCAGTTCCTCCAGTCCAGTTCATCCAGTGCACTTCCTCCAGTCCAGTTCCTCCAGTCCAGTTCCTCCAGTCCAGTTCCTCCAGTCCAGTTCCTCCAGTCCAGTTCCTCCAGTCCATTTCCTCCAGTGCAGTTCCTCCAGTGCAGTTCCTCCAGTCCAGTTCCTCCAGTCCAGTTCCTCCAGTGCAGTTCCTCCAGTGCAGTTCCTCCAGGTGGAATTTTGACGCGTGCGGCATTTGGTAGGAGTGCAACGGAAGTCGCACGGAACGGAAAAGATGTAACCACGGTGTTGCCACCTGTGGTGGATGGTGCTAACCAAAGTTCACAAAAACAAAGGGAAACTTTGTAGTCTTAACAATTCAATGAATTTTAACAACTCATGGGCAGGATTTTTTCCAAGTCTTTTTCACCTTTATCGGAGACGTTCCATTATGTAGTTTAACATTTGCTCCGCAAATGGAATGAATCTATTGTTGACGTATAACTTCTCCGGCAGCGAATTCTAGTGGCAGATGTGGAAAGTACGTGTGATTCGCGTTCTGAAATGTAGGTGAAAAAAAAAAAAAAACAATTTTCGTATGTTTATCACGCTCGGCATTATTTTAAAGAACGCTAAGTAAAATTTCGTGTCCTATTTTAGTATTTTTAAGTTCATTCGCAACATTAGAACTCATGAACTGGCTCGTTACCACGGTTATATGTTGTACATCACTGGCGAGTACTGAAAGACTCGCTCACAATTTGTTTTTATAAAAATAATAAAGAAGATAGTAGCTTTCGGGTCCAAAATTAATCATAAAGTGACAAGTATTTTTCCTTGTATATGTTACGTACATTTAAAAATTATGGCAAGTACCTACCTACAATTTAGAGGCTTCGGAATATATGTATAAGTGTATGTTAAAAAAAGTTTCACAGATAATTTTTTCTTATTAAATAATAATTTGAACGTTTCAGAGGTGAAACATGTAGCCAACTAAAAGATGAAAACATTTTTACTTATACCACAATGTTCCGGATCCTCTCAATTTTATCGCGTTGCAGACGAATAAATACTTTCTTGTAGCCTTGTCGGTATCTGTTAGTTACCAACATTTTTCCAGTAGTCTCACGATAGGTGAGGAAACGTAATTGGCTTAAACAGTTGAATTGAGAGTAGTATGTAAGAAAGGACGTCTGGTGCAGGCTTCAGGCTGTGGATTTGGATGACCTTAGACCTTGCTTATATCCATAATTTAGTTTACCCTTTTTCTTTTTCTTTTTTCAAAATTTCATTTTCTTACCAAAAAAGATTAAAAAAATTATATATCCTGGGTGGCAGATTTCCTAATTACCTATAAAGTATACATCTTAGGTTAAGGCCTTGATGTTGACCTCGGGTGCTATAATGGGATTTTAAAAACATATTTTACACCAATGTTAGACAGAATTTAATCTCTTAAGTGTGCTAACACGGCGGAAGGAAATAAAAGAAGAATGAAGTATTTTTATACCGGTACTATCTATCATCTACCACTGAACAGAGTTTTAAAGCCTGGTCATTTAATGTACAAAGAGTATAAATTTTGTGAGGATTGGACTGTAAGAATCTTCTGAGTAATCGATTTATTTGTGGATGTGTGCGTTATGCCTCTCTGAGGTGTCGAGTAGCGGCTGTCGTCAGAGGCCGTGCGATGTTTGCTGCGGTTCGGTTGAGACTTGCCGCGCTTTTACAAATAATTCATTTGGAAGTACCCTTTTTAATAAGGCACTGTTAAAATTTTCACCTTCAATTCACGGAGAACGCTGGTTACAAATCATGCAGGGATCTTCGTAAATTTACGGCTATATTCGGGGATTTATGGACACTGATTTCACTTTGCTTGAAAATGAATCCAAAAGAATAGTCTAGGAACATTAACAAAACATTCAAAAACTGGTTAAGTCTGCATCATGTACGTTCTCCTTCTGTATTTTTTTAAAAGAAACTTACAAACCGGAAGTTGAAATATGGCGTCGTTTCTACGAATATTCAGTTATTTGATACTACAAAGAATTTTCCGTGTATTTGGTCAAATTCTTCCTTGAATCTTCGGTAAATTTTCTATAATTTCTAACAGTGTTCAAGGAAAACATATTGGGAATTTGTACAGCACAAAGCCTATCTATATGAAATACGTGTTTGGGAAAGAATACCGAGGTTACAAAAATTGGCACATAATTTTAAAGTTTGATAGATTTTTATACAAACATAATTTTAAAAACCATAATTAAGATAATCGAATGTTAGACAGTTTCAAATTGTTTTGTTTCATTACGCTTTCTAAAGTTACCAGATAATACTGAAAAGATATTCAGGGAACTATTTACAAATAACTTAGATAATGGGACAATACAACTTACCCGGGGAAAGAATCTAAACCCAATATTGCTGCGGACAATTTTTTATTTGTAGCGATAAAGTTGGCTTCGTTTAATATATGTAATTTAACGTGATTATTTAAGTTCCAGTTACAAAAAAAAATTACAGTGTATCGCAGGTGGATGGTATGTGCGTGCATGTTTGAGGAACCAGGTGGAAGGAGGCGAGCGGTCCCTCCAGCTCCTTGGCATGGCCTCAGGGCATCCTTCTTGGTCCCTTTCACGGGCGGACCCTACCGGCAGGTCACCCTTAAGGGCCTGGTGCTCGCGGGGTCGGTGACCTCGCGTCGCTGCGGAGGAAGAGGGGTGGCCTTTGAATATATATACTGTATAGAAGTCGCCAGCCCAGGTTAAAATTTCTAATACGGTTTTGAGGTAGTTGGTTAATTCACCGCCGCAATCGCCACCATCTCTAGGGCATCGACTTGTGGTGGTCCCTAGCGGACAAGTGTCGAACTCTTCAAACACTCCTTCCCCCTCCCGTTGAACTACCTTGAGCTGCAGTGAATGTTGGGTTGGGGGTGTGGGGGAATGGCAGCGGGTGACAGTGCTGCGCTCTAACGTGTAAATAACAACCTAAGACGATACAGGGCGTTACCGCAGCGCACTGCAGCGGTGAAGTTCCCAAGCTGCTCATCATACGCTTCTGAAAAACGTAGAGTAAATCCTATCCACTCGCGACTTCTATGCATTATATATATATTGAAAGGGGCGGCACAGTGCCTGGGTGGTGAGGTCACTCGCCTCCCGCCCAGAGGGTCTGGGCTCTGTCCTTCCCCGGGTGGGTCTTTGTTCCCGGGAGTCGCCGTCGGCGGCCCGGGGCACTCCTGCTCGACCCGGCAGCACGCTCCTCCGCACGCCTCGAGCGCCTCAGATGGACCCTAAAGAAGGCGAAAAAAGTCTGATAAAGTCTCAGGGCTCAGGACACAGCCAACTGTCTGGTCAGCTGAGTGAGGTACGGGGCTGAGGCGGTGACTATGCTGGGTTGGTGGCCCCAGCCGCTGGTCATTGCCGAAGCTCTAATAGGGAGTGATCCCTAGCAGTTCTTTTTAATTTATATACCTCTGGAATGTAAAAAAAAAATGAACTGGAAGTTTCTCGCACCCTAGCCTGATAAGGCGCACATGTGGGAGGGGACCGTGAAGATGCCGGGGGTAGGTCGGAACAATCTGTCGAGTCAATTCTTGGGATTGGTGGCTCAGACTTGTTGCCCAGTCAGGCCGCACCGCCAGAGGGTGAGCTGCAACTGCACTGTCACCACAGCCATTGCGGGCCTCGAGGTTCTGTCGTACCCGGACATGGAACCGCGGGCCCGAGAAGAGCGGATTGCCGCCCACTGCCTCTGGTTGTGCTCTGGTGTCAGAGCAGAGTGAGCAGGTTCGCCCAAGGATCGCGACTTGGATGACTCTGCTGCGACCTCTCTGAGCAGAGACACGCAAAATTTCGCGGATTATTTTGGTCGCAAGGATGACTGCAGCACTTGTAACTTTTCGTTGCTTTCGTTGGATCACATATTGTTTGGACACTCCCCTCCACGACTGTGGACCATTCAACTGCCAAGTAGCTGTAGAGTGGTCGAATCACATAGACCCACTCTCCAAAGAAGGGGAGGTTCTAAAGTAAAGAAACAGACAAAAGGAAAATAAACACACACGCGCGCACGCACACGCACACACACACACACACGCACACACACACACACATATAAATAAAGTTTAACCTGACGCCAAATTAATCCGTGAAATTTCCGTGTCTCTATCTGTGGGATAATGATGAAGCACAGACGGAACGAATAGGTGGAGGAAATTGTAGCACCCCGAGAAAAGCCTCCAACTAAAGCTTCCCTTCTTCAGAAAACATCATTTATAATCACGTTGAGGATCGAAATCTCTCAGCACCTTGTAGGAAAGCGAATAGTTTGACAACGTTCTTTTTGAAATGTAAATAGTTGTAATCTAAAACCTCCATCAGAGACATATATCTGTACCTCGGAGGCATAAGACACTATGTCACAAAAAAAATTTCAAGAAAGATTTTTAAATTGAATACATTACCTCACTTATTTAATCAACTATTTTCTACTCAAAATATGTGAATTTTTTTTACATATATTAGATCTTACTGTTGTATGTCACTAGTTAGAACGTCGAACGAAGTTCAAGTTTATTGTTAAAATTGCATTTTGCCCAAAAGTAGTCATGGTGTTTTATGCCTCCGAGGTACATATATTTACTTTCAATACTTTTATTGATTATTAATGGATTCGTTTTTTTTTTTTTGTGTGTGACTGAGCTCATACGGGACTCGAAAGAATAACCCCTCGCGCCGAGAGGCGGGTGCGTCCTGCTGTGCTGCGGAGGTCAGCAACTGACCCCTACACTGCAGTTGACCCCGAGAGAGAGAGAGAGAGAGAGAGAGAGAGAGAGAGCAGCAGCAGAGCGGGGCGGCGTTCGCGACGTCCGCACGCCGGGCCGAAACCAGTTTCCCGTTCGACGGCAGCACACTGGGTCGTGATACAGAAATTATCATGTAAATTCCCCGGCACGATTAAATATTCTACCCCCCTCCCTCTCCCGCCTACCATCTCGCCCTGCGGTCCCATCGCCGCTTTTATCGTGATCAGCTCCTGAGAATCCCCTTCCCCCCCCCCTTCCGCCCCTCCGTGGGATAATGCCGCCGCCAGTGGCGTACCGTGCATAATAATAGCGGGAGGGGAGAGACGGAGGAAAGGTACACATACCGCCAGGGGATCGTGCGGGCCGCAGCTTCTCGTTAGAGCTCCCCCCTCACCTCGTGTGCTCTCCTCCCGCGGCAGTGGCGCCATCTATGGACGCGCGTCGGAACCTCGTCGCCAGGTTAGCGGTCGTGCGAGTGAGTGTTTCACGTCACGACTTTATGCACCGATTCTTAAGGGCCCCACCCACATGGGCACACATACGTTGTGCAGAATTTCAGTAAAATAAACATGTGATTTGAAAACTGATCTGTTTACGAAAATCATTTAAGTATATGGCGAGGGCTGTTGAATGTTTCTGTTTCCGTATTACAACCATATTTTTTTACAGAGTGATAAAGGCCAAATCACGTGTTTTCATAATAACTTTCAAGTATGAAAGCACTCAAAAGAATATTCTTAATTTCTCCGGTGTATAATCGTATCGTAACTGCTCAATAAGAGAAGGCTGCGCGCTAGTCAATAGCTTGGCGCTTACCGGTAGTACCGCGCCGGAATCATCGGCGAGTGTCGCATTTATCATCCCGCCCCAGTGACACAAAGACACGCCAACCAGGTGGGTCTTATAATGTGATAGTACTTATAAGATTACATGCTTCTAATCCTTAAGGTGGTTTCACAAATGGGTGGTTTATTGACGCTATACTCTTAGCCGGGAGGTCCTGCCGCACTTGATGCACATGTGCATGGGACAATCACTACATGATGTTCCATCGCGGTGTTGTTAACCAGTCAGTCGGCTCGGGCTCCAAGCCCCACACCTGGCCACTAGATGTAGCTCCACTTATGACATCAGTGACCCACAGAACACTACCTTAGCACTCCTCACACTCCCCAAGCCAGTACCGGAGATGTGGTCACCTGCTAATGTGTCCGCCCGTCTTTGGACTGGGGATATCTCCTGGGCTTGCTCCAAGAATGGGACCTCCAACATCACAGATTATTCCAAATTAACTTCACATCCTGATGCACCATATAGAGCGAATCCCTCTTAAAGTATATTAGCAGTTATGTGTTTATTACTCGAATTATCTCATTCTCTTGTGCTTTTATTCATTCTTACGAGGATAGGCAAGATTGCATCGTGTATGAACGACAAGAATATAAAAAAATAAATAAAGAGAATCTGAAAGACTTGACAGACTTCGGTGGAGTTGGTTTTGTCGGCTAGATATTTTCATTATGGAGTCCTAAATGTATAGAAGTAGTCAATATAGTTTATATTTAAAAAAAAAAGTCAACGTTTTAATAAAACAAGGGCTATAACCAAAAACTTAGAACGAAACATATTTTACTTATTTTCTTTTACAGTTGCATAATATAATCTTTAAATAATTTAAAATTTGCTTAAAACTGAAGTTGCGTGTTGTTGAAGGGCTCGCACCAGAGGAACGCGAGTTAGAATCCTGGTCGGATATCATTGTCTCGATCATTCATTTGCCTCCTGCAGACAGCGGGGGCCCAGACTTTGCGGGGCATTAATATTGGAGTGGGACTCTACCGGGGACCTGGGAGATGTGCAATGGCCCCGAGAGAAAAGGCAGCTTTAGTGGCCTCCCCCCCCCACCAAGGTAAAATTACAAAAAAAAAACTCTTAATCAGTGTTAATACTGCAGGTGCGTCGATAGTAAAAGGACCGATGGGGGCCCTGAGAGAGGTTGATGGAATGACCGTGGCAGGGTGTCAGTTGCTATAACTATAATTAATTAATTAAGTTTTTGAAGTAATAATCCTTTAGGCGTATTATGAAAAAAAATTGTGAGAGTAAATTTTTACGATGCACGCGCACCATGCAACGACATTTTCACAGGATGAAAAAAGGCTTCATACAAAGATGGCTACATAAAAATAAAAATTATATATACACTTTTAAATCTTATACGTTAGTGATTGGTATTGGATACTGGTCCATATAATTAAAAATATTTATTTATTGTAAATATTAGTGATATGAATTGTGTTTTTAAAATTTTTCAAGTGTATTTATGTAAGTGAGGTTTTGTTCACTTATGTTTAATTTATTTGCATTATAAATTATTACGTTATTATTTAAAAAAAATAATAATTACTACAATAGAGTAAAATTCAGCATAATTATTGTTATTTATTATTATTTAAAATTCATCTCAGTTATTTAACTAATTTAAATAATGAATTTGATGCAAATGTTTATATTAATATTGAATACTGAATGTTTATTTATTTTTTAAATTTGATTGAATTTATACTTTAACAATTGTATTTATAATATCACTCCAGACGTTTTGAAAGTTTGTTTTTATTTATTTTTTGCATGCAAAACTAAAGATAGTTTATCACACCAAGTAAGTAACAATTGTAACGCGCGTACCTATATAAGTACACGCACCCATTTTTTTCCTGCGTGCCCAGTTGGTTGTATTACTCACCTATATTCGATGTCTATCCTTAAAAACGTTGCAAATGTTGTGTGATATGCTTCATGTGAGACATGATGGTGGTTGTGCTTAAATTACCCACACTGGCTTCACTGCAAGGGCATCTCGTTTAAACTCTTACTTAGATTTTTTTAAAGAGAATTTGTGATTTTGGCACTTGTTTTACAGGCCTTGTAAGATACACCTGCAGACTTACTTGACCACTTAATTTAATCTTATAAGGGAAGAAGCTTTGTCAAACCTTGAATTTGGGGGAGGGGGTATGTAATCACACAGACATGTCATCCCTTGTCGCTTTCTTCCGTTTGTTAGAAACTTTGACTCGTTAAAATTAAATTAATATTTACACATATAAAAAAATTGTAAATAAAAAATTATGAATTTTGTAATTTGTTCGGACTTATATCGCATATTTTATAATAATTTTACTTCAAAGAAATCAAAATTTAAACCTAGGGGTACCGAAAGTGAAAACGTCTATCATTAGACATTTTTATTAATTAGTAGTTAATTGAAGTAGGTGTATTATAAACTATATATTATAACTGAGATTTTTAATCTAAAGCGTAAACTATTTCTGTTTGGAATATTGTTGTTCAATTTTTTTCGAAACTCATCAATAAATGAATGAATATTTTAAAATAAAATAACACTCTTATAAGCCTTGACATAGTCGATTTCTTTATATGCTTTATGAGCAAATAACAGCCCTTATTACGAATTAGCCCAGTCTCTGATCATAATAACAACACATCATTAATTAGAAACCGGCCATCAAATAGAACTCGCGAGTTCAGCCCTTTATATGTGTCCAGAAAAAGCAATGACTAGCGACTCCCTCAACCCCCGCCTTCACACAGATGCGGTGTACTAATGTGGTGGCATTTAGATTTCATAAGTAAGTACCTACAAGTAGCATATTATATGGTGTAAAGGCCAATTTCGAGGTACGTTAATTGCCTAAGGTACTTACATATACAACTGGATAATAATTAATACTATGTTGGTTCAAAATAGCTTCGCAAATAAATATTTTTTTATACAATTTTGAAAGATAATAATATAAATTTGCCATCGCGGACTTTTCTGTGGGTCTTTTAAGACATGCAATTCTGTAGTTTGATGTAACTGTTATGTATAAGTCATCGCAAGCCTCGTAAGCGCCCTAAAAGCGTTTTTTATACGACTTGATTAAAATACACCGAGATTTCCTACTTACTTTAAATCTAATATGAATGTATTATACACATAAACATTCCAGAAGAAATTCTCTAAATGATTGTGGCAACTGCATCAAAATCCATTGTGTAATTTAGAAGAACTATGTGGACAGACAGACGCGGATAACGAATTTGTATTATACTATTTAAAATAATAATTATTAATTCAGGAACATCATTAAATTGCTCTGACAAAAATTCACAAAAACAAATTAAATTATTTGTTAATGTTAAACTAACATATATCTTCAATGTAAAAATTTACCATAAAAATATGTATTGCAACTATCCAATGCATTAAAAAATTTCTCAAGGGGGAGAGATAGAAACATTAAGACACTAAATTTGTTTCAAAAGTTTTTGTGTCTAAACCTTTTTTAATCATTTAGCATTGGACATTTGCATTCGTTAAAGCAAAGATCTCGCATCCATATATTTACGAAACCCATAACATAAAGTATATTGAGAGTATTTAAACAGTGGTTGTAACTCTCAATAATGAATGAACTGCTATCTGCTCCCGTCCTCAGGCAGAGACGCACATGGTACGGAAACACAGGTGCGACTGTGTTTCCGTACCATGTGCGTCTCTGCCTGAGGACGGGAGCAGATAGCAGTTCCCGAAACGTCGCTTGTTTCTGTTTTGATAAAACTATTGTGTTCGTTTGTCTTTTCGTTTTGTCGTGTTTTTGTCTCGTTTCAACTGTTGTGCTGAATTATTTTGGGTTCAATATTTTTGTGTTGTCATCATTTGTTGTTGTTTTTTTTTTCCCCGTTCTCTTAGTACATTTTTCTTTGTTTTTCTGTGTTTGTTGACCATATTCCTGTTACGGAATATTTTGTGGTGTTCATATCCTTGTTGTACAACAGCAATTGTTTGCTTAATTTGGTGCGTTTTTTTGTCTTTTTTTGGGTATTTTTATAATTTTATTTCTTTATTTTATTTTTAGTTTTTCTTCAACAGAAAAAGTTCTTAGCAATGGCGTATGTCCAAAAACTTACATCAAGTCATGCACTCCCATTGCACAAATCTTTTAAAGATAACAGTAAACTATTTGTAGCAGATAGTAACAATTAACAATAATCATTTCATTAAATTGTATAATATACTTATATAAATAAATGTTTTTTCAATATAAAATGACAGAAAAAAAAATATTATGTCAAAAAATATGTTGAAACCAAGATGACTAACTACTTTAGGGTTCATATCTATCTAACTTATACAAAAAAATACCGTGTACACTGGACATGTATTGACTATTCGAGATTATTTATTGTGCTGGTGCATTAGTGTTGTAAGTTTCCTACATGGGATACGTTCGAGGCCTGAGGTTTCCTGTAATCGGGAGGCCGCCGAAGACGCGTCGAACGCACGCAACGGAGCGGACCGTCCGGTTTCCCACTCCAGATGAGAGATACCGCCTGTTCCTACCGCGGGCTGTTGTTAGGACCGCGGGCCGCGGCGGTAGCGGCGGGATACCCCCTCCCCCCCTCCCATCCACCGCGGCGGGGGTTCCTAGACAGCCTCCCAGCCGTCCCTGAACCTCCTTGGCTCCGTCATCGAGCACGGCGGCCGCGCGTCTCTTGCGCCCTTCTTCCACGCGCCAACAGCGGCCCAGGGGCCTCCCGACGCCGCGGTAGCCGTCCAACAGCGAGAAAAAAGTGAACGTTCCCGAGGAGAGAGCATTTCCCCCAAACCACTCCCTCCTCCAACCCCCCCTCCCCCCCCAACCAAACCAGGCACAAAACTACCCACTTCACCGTAGGGTCTCTGACCCTCAAAAACTCTGCCGAAGCCGGTTTGGTAACCGTCTTTACGATCGGAAATAATCTAAAGCACGTTTTCTCGCAGGATAATATAGCATTTGATTAATAGTTTTGCAGGCATGTGTTGTTTATATATATGTATATATAAAAGTGTATATACATATCACAGAAAATTAAACTGTAGCGTTCATTCGTTATTTTTTTAATTGTTTCGTAATCTCAGCGATCGTAACATAACGTGCAGGGGAAGTTACGGCAGTAATGTGTTCTAAAGCTAAAGCTCAAGTCGTAAGTTGCGTGGTTTTTGCTTTACAGAAAACCTTTGAGCGAGATCACAAGAGTGTTAAAAGGATTTTAACATGTTTTAGGGGGGCGGGGGATTTTAGATTTATTTCGGTGTTTATATTTTCTAGCCCATAATGGCTTTTTGCGAGGAAACATTTTTACCTGGTTAATTAACTTAATTTACATTTGGATTTTTAAAAATTAATTATTGTATATTACTTATTGTTTATATTTTGAACTGTAACACTTTACGAATGTGGCGAAACAGCACTCGTAAGTATCTGAAATCATAATAGTACCGAAAACCACAATGCGTTTGAGGAAAACTACTCTAACTACATAAATACATACTTTATTTAACATGTTTGATTTGCTGTTTGACCTACACTGTACTGTAGTCCATTAACATTTTATCCTACTACATACATAAATAATTCTGAAGTGTGTGGGTATAGGTGGACCTAAGACCCATTAAATAATCAAAATACAAGCAATCACGACTTAAGTGTCACCTATTACGTAATGGTTTTGTTCTTTGGACGAAGTGTCAGAAAACCTGACATCTATACTTAGAAAATAAGGACTTTACTTTCTTTAAATAGCTAGTTTTTTTTCATATTTTACTAACAGCTATCGTCTTCAATGTTTAAAAATGAAAATAAGAGTATGACGCAGTTCGAGACCACGCCGAAGATTTTTCATGAAAACGCCGAGATAAAATCATTACTAGTGTTTCGTAATTTATAACTGTTCCCTGCATTGCCTTCCAACGACGCCTGCACATGATCCGTAGACGTTTGGACTACCGCTGACCGCTGTATGCCAGCTGCGTAATCGCTTTGGACCGTTTTTTATTTACTTTTCTACGCTTCCTTAGCTCTCGGATTGGCTGGGCACTGGACTTTTTTTGGCTTTTTAGATTTCTTTCGACTTGAGCTTTCCTCTGACTTGCGTTTTTAAATATAATTCCAAACATATTAATGAGCCATATGAGACTACATCTTTAATAATATGTAATTTTCAATTTAATACTGATTTTAACTTATATTCCGGCGTATATTTTCATTGTCTCACGTTGGGTCCAATTAGTGATTCACAAGCTGTTAACAGTGACACCCAACTCAGTGTCCCCGCTGAACGCGTTTACACGCTACACCAATTTGTAACGTTACACAAAGCTTATTCGTAACAATCACGCGCATGCGTCTATCACTAGTACGATGACGTCACAGGCAAAACAAATACTGGCGCGACAAACACGTTCATACATGATCTATCCGTTGTGGGCTTTATCATTGTTGACCCATTATTAGTCTCGTAGTCAATGGTGTTTATAATCTGGCGGTATTTTGTCTCACGAGAATGTTCGACCAACTATCATTGTAACGAGCGTATAGACGTTTTTGCATCCAAATTACTTTAAAGCTTTGAAAGATAAGTGATTGCCAGAAATATTTTTCCGTCAGACTAATATTACAAAGTTTTTAAAATACAAGAAATTAAATAAAAATCACTTAGCCCCTGTAAAATTAAAGTGACTGCTGAATGATTCATATAAG
This sequence comes from Bacillus rossius redtenbacheri, assembly GCF_032445375.1. NCBI lineage: Eukaryota > Metazoa > Arthropoda > Insecta > Phasmatodea > Bacillidae > Bacillus > Bacillus rossius. Next base: position 76,979,341 of record NC_086332.1, read on the forward strand.
TGTCTCGCTACCTGCGATAACTCAGGAATCCCAGAGAAGTCTGCCTTTCTTCTTTATCCAGGCTGGTTTGGGCCTATGCTTGTTCTGTCCCTGCCTCTGAGCAGCTGCCTCAAAGATTCTTTCAACATACGCCGAGAACAGCTTCTATTCAAAAGGGGGATAAATTGAAACGAACATACGCCATCTTGGTTTCAGTAGTTTTTAGGGCATACAAAAAATTGTTTATTCTGTAATGGTAATATTTAAAAACGTTTTTTTAAAAATAATCCAAAGTGACTTCACAGAGAAAAGAAAAAAATACTTTATATTATACTACAAAAAAAATTCTGTTGAAACCAAGATGCTGTCTTCTCATTCATCCTATGATCTCGCAGCGCTACGTCACACAATGTTTCGCTCGTTGAATTTCTGTCGCAGTGAATGGCTCATTTTCTTGTTGTTTTCCTTTTAACTTCAAGTTTCATCGAGCTGACTCACTCTGCCAGAGGTTCCTCTGCGCCCGATTTGCTGACAGGCAGCGCGCGGGTTGCCGCAGACGCCTGGCTGGTAGACCGCCCGCTATCCACTTAGGAAGGACTGGCTGCTCGCCTCCTGGGGTGATACTCTGTGTGTGAAACACATCTTAATAATAAATACTGTCATTGTGCTTACAATACAGTCAAATTAATAAGTTTATGTAAATATAGTTTTAAATTATATTAAAAATTATGCTACTTCATTTTAAAATTTTAATTTTTAATTTTACGCAACCTAGTGTATGTCATCCGATAATACCATTCCAATGTGCTTCAGATAAGGATGAAAAAAAATTAATTAATTATATTTAAAAATAAATAAAATTATTTTTTTTATTTGTTACAAAAAAGACTATACATTTTAAGAGCTTATAGGCTGACAGTAAATATTACAACGTTTCGAGTACTCTCTCTTACTTGTTCATCGTCTGTAAAACAACAACTTGTACTCCGCCAATGAGAACTAATATGAGACCTTCCATAAAGCTGATAAATTTGTAAAATCTGCCACTCGATGTTCACGCGCGACTAACACTAACTGAATGCACTTATATTCTATTTAACCGTTCAATGATCAATAAGAGTACTGAAAAGGTTGCCGCATTCATCCTGTTTCAGCCTCACCTGCCAAGTTGGGTTATTAAAATTTCAAGTAATTGAATTTTATGTAGTATATTTTGTAAGTACGAGGGACGTTCCGAGAGTATGTTATGTTATTTATTTTTCACAAGGAGAACTTTATAACAAAATACAAGTTCAGTGTCGTAACAAAGTAAAATCGTTTGGCAATTTTTCCCGTGAATTTCTTTTTAATAAACCCTCCTGGTAAAAAACATTTACCAGCGCTTTCAGGAAGTTCCTCGCAGCCTGTTGCGTCTCTTCTCCTGAGACCCTGGTTCCACGCGGCCTGTCACAGCACCCGACAGCATACTCTACCATGTGTGACCACGTGTCCAGCGCACGTCTTTCTGCCGCGCAGGTCTGCACTCGACTGGGCTGGGGCGCGTCGGTCTGCTGCTTATATCTGTTCGTCTGCGCTGTGCGCATGCGCCGTGGCTCTGCTCTCGCTCCTACCGCCGTGTGTTCAGGAAAGATTGTGTTTTATTATGGCAACGTGTTTTCTCACTTTGTGGTACAGCTTCCGTGTGAAAAATAATGACGAAACTTATTTTCAGAACGTTCCTCGTTGGTTACTCTAAATATATACATTTTTATTATTTTTTGTGCACATTTTGTAGGAAGATATCGTCCACGTGATACACACTAACTGCTGTATGTAAGAAGTGTGATCATTTTTCACTACCATTTACCCTCCCTCCCCATTTTTATGTGTAAACATCTTACCTCTCGGTATATGGCATTTGGTAAGAGTAATTTCGTGAATGGAAAGGAAGTCGAAAAAAGGAAATATATAACCACGGTGCTGAATGGCGGACCCAATGTAGCAACTTAAACCAGTATCTAGTAATTTTCGTTAGCATTAGGGGAAATGCAAAACGTATTGGTGTGACAAATGAAACTTTATGATAGTGAAACAAACCTGGAACATATTTGGTTAACTTAAATGTCCATAGATAAAAGTAATTTCACGTTTTAAAATACATAAGAAAATTGGCATTACAATAATTATAATACATATTCTCCTTTTAAATTCCAATATTCTCGGTAGCACAGCTATAAAGTGCGCGCTGTAAAACCCAAGGATTCATTTTTTTTATGTCGTTCCAACCTCGTCACTGGAATTTTTTTTAAACCCTTTTATCAACAAAATATAATATTATGTAATAATAATGTTGAATCAGATCAATAAGGTTTAGGTTTGTTTGTAGGAAGTTTTTACATACTGATTTCAGTCGTTGAAGAAAAAAATTAATAAACATATACTCAGTGTTATAATATTTAATTAAAAGTGTTTCAGGTTAATATTTTAGTAATTTCATAACTTCTAGCATGGGCGAAATTTTTATAGAATTAACTTTTTGATAAATTTTAACAATATGAACACTATTAGAATAAAATTCCTGTCGAAATTTCGGTCCCTGCCGAAGATTAGTTTTTTTCTTCTTCAAGTTGTTTCCTTTTTATAGGAGCCGTTTCTAACAGTTTGTAATTTCCGTCTGTTTCGCACGCAACGTTTACGATTTGAACAGCGAATTTTAGCGGAGGGTGCATTAAGTATTTGTGTGGTTTTTATTCGGAAAATTATGTATTTGAGATGCGAATATATTATTTATCAGTAAGTTTATCATGCTCAGCATTATTTTAAAGATCTCTGCATTAAATTTTGTGTCCGTGTTTCATATTTTAAATTTATTTTCAACATAAACAACGTGAGAACTAATGAATTGGCTCGTTATATAAGTAATAGGTTTACACGTTACTGGCGAGAACTGAAAGACTCGCACACAATTTCGTTTTTTTTTCTCACAGCCATTTAAGGCAGAGTATTTTACTCGTGTACCCCCTTTTTTTATAAACATGTCATTATCGAAATCATCATTACAATTGCAGCAATTTATCATTCATCAACACAGAATAGGGAAATGGAATTGGAATCTGGCATGGCCTATAGTAAAAAAAAAACATTCTAACATTTGCTTGGAGTGATTGTTTTCCAATAGGTTGGCTAGACTGGGCTGAAACCTGGGGCCTCTGAACTGTGAGTCCAGTTCCTTACCACTAAACACCACCGCACTCGGCGGACTATATTCGCCCTTAATACATACATAAAAACCTTACGTTGCGGATGGACGCTCTGTAACAACGCACAGCGTTTACGTTTCTTCAGCTTCGACAAGGCGCCAATCACATCAGGCGAGATTGTTGCTACTTTCAAGCTGGAAAATACCCTTACGCGTTGGGACGCGATGATACTAGCTTAGCAAGGTATATTTACTGGGCGAGCAAAACTTTTGTTTATTCATCCGATAGAAGCATTTCCTGACAGTTTATTACTGTCATTTAATTACGTTTATTTCTGGATTTTTTTACTATTAATTCAGTTTAAATTTTCATAGAAAAAACTACTTTTTATAACTTTATTCGCACTTTACTCGTTTATTGATTTTTTAACTACGTTCAGTGAAAATGGCGAGTCGCCACCAATAAACATTAAGCTGATACTAATATTTTATATTCTCTAGGACTTAGCAAACGGTGAGTTAGCATGTGAAATTGATTGCATGTTTAGAAGATTCTTAGCTGTTTTAAGCATTTTCACCTTAAATTCACAAAGATCACTGGTTTATTGATTATTAGAGATTAGGCCTATAGATCGTGAGCTTACGTATACTGAATAATATTACTTCGTACTAAAAAAATCATCTCAGTATATTAAAATAATTTAAAAAATTTTAAGTCAACAGATAACTCATAATTCTGTTTACGGTGTATAAAAATAACACAACTTGGAAATCGGGATTCAGTGTTTTTTTTTTTTCCTACGACGATCCAGTCATCATGAACTTCGAAAAGCCTTGTTTCATTTCAGATGAATTGTTGGTTGAGAAGTCTGTAAACAGGGAAGTTGCTCCTCGAAAGTGGCGGATGCGCCGCTGTTGCCCCGGAGAGCAGCCAGCAGTTGAAACCAGCGCACGGTACACCCAGCTCCGCACGCAGTCGAGAGCCTAATGCCGGGCAGCGGGCGAACAGCTCGGTGGGTGATGGTGCGTGATGGTGCGTGCGCGCCTCGCCACTGCTTCCCCCCCCCCCCTTTCTCACTAGAGCCCGGTAGCCGCGCCGCCTGCTATAGTCGGGGCCGTGTAACTTGTCTCCAAGCTCACAGTTCTCCAGGGTGGTACTGCCAGACCCAACTGCCACTCGCAAAGCATCACATGACGTTACTTTACCAACTCCGACAACCAACTGTTCCGGAGTTAAACAGTGGCAGAATGATTAAAAACAATTTCTTGGGCACACGCCATTGCAGCTTTGCACTTTTTGTCGTGGGAAAGATTCATAAATGCATAGTAATAAATAAAAATGAAAACTCGAACTCACAGATAACAAGCCTAAATCAGCTGATGTCAAACAGATAGACCCAACGATGAACCTAAACAGGTATTACGGAGAACACAACGACGACAGCACAGACGAAAACATTCAAACTTAAATATCAGACAGCAATTAATTCCGTGGAAGGAATTATGTCATGAAAAAAAAAAGACGAACACAGTGGGCTAACAACGACGAGACAGTTTTAACAATTAGAGTAAATGCAGACAGGAAACAAAACCTGTACAACGCGGCAAATATATGAACAAAACAATGAAGATAAGCATATATTATGGACATCACAACGACAACTCCAATGAACATGACTTAATTTTTCCACGGAAAACTTGTGCTGTCAGATATTTAAGTCCTGTGAGAATCTCCCCCTGGGCTGCAGCAGATCATACCAGTTCCGGACCACAGGGATTATTTAGTGTTAGTGGAATCCCTGTAACTGAAGTATGGCGACCGACATATGGGTGAGGTGTACAGAAACAACTAAGGAATCCGAGGCTGACATCGAGAGGCTTGTGTATCTTGCTTACTCAGACGTCCCTGCAGAGTTCCAACAGCAGCTGGCTACTAGTGCATTTACAGATGCACTCAGGGATGCAGAGTTCCAGCAAGAAGAGCAACGAGGCTCTTGTCCATGCCCTGGAAATTGAAGGTGCCTGCTTTGCCTCAAGAAACATGAGCATCAGGACGAGGCGAACTGGAATAGAAGCGTATCACGAGGTGAACGCCAGTTCAAGAACTAATGACGAAAATATCCGTGGGGCATTAAAAAAATCTGTTAAATGGGTTACAGCATGGGTGGCCTAGAGGTCGCCCAAAATTCTTTTCCTGTAGAGAACGGCGGCATTTCCAGCGGGACTGCCCGAAACGTGGGAATAACCCTAAAAATGAATGACAATAATGTGATAACAGAATTGAACCGCAGACAAAACTACAGGTTCGGAGAACAAGAGGTCACCCAAGGTAGAGAACGGTGGCATAGCCAGCGTGACTGTCCGAATCGTGAGAACAAAACGAAGGAAAAAGGACAGCGATGATATAATGGTTTCGAGAAAGTGATAAAATCTAGAGGAGGTTCGAAGAACAGGAAGTCAACATAATGCTTCACCTGCCAGGGACTGTAGCATACTCAATGAAGGTAATTTACACGGCGGGACTGCCCAATGGGAAGAAAGACCACGAGGCGACAAATACGGAAGAACGAGGTCCAACTGATCTCAGGTCCTGGAGAGTCGGATGGTGGCCACGATGCTGCATCTGTCAGTCAAAGATAGGGCCACATTGCTAGATGCGTAGGATGACATCGCGGCATGAACAGCAGCATATTGTTACCGTTTTGGGAAGAACAGGTTTGATGAGGGAGTAGTGTTACGAGGATGCTAGAGATGAGGCAGGCCTGTGTCGCGAGGCTGCTGGAAACAAGGTAGGCCAGTTAGCCCGGTGCGCCGGCCGACAGGGATCCAGGGGAGGCCCCACATTCTCCGAAACACAGGTAGTCCCTGTCCCTCCACTACTGCTACATGTAAATCAAATTAGCAGCGGTGCAACTCTGTCCCTCTCGAATGTTCGGTACGTTCTCAGAGCCCCGTCCATATAAAGAGGCGTTACTAGGACGCCATTGTTCTGGCATCTTTAGGTATTAAATCGACTGTATTGACGCGACACTGCGGAGGGATACGAGATTTTTTACCAGAGCGGGGCTTCGCAGGTACATAAGACGACTCTACCACCGGTGGAAGTGAGGGACTGGTGGCGATACCGGCGGTGAAGTGAAGAGGGTGAGTGATCCCTTGGCGAGCGATAGCGGACGACGAGAGATAGGCTTCGTGTGTGAAGATCGGAGTCACGGCACTGCGTCACGACGCGACGGACGAGAGAGTAGTGCAAAGCAATGTGTTTGGACCGAGGTGCTTAGCAAGAGACGAGCATTAGGGAGCCACTGTTCAGCTGAGCTCCAGAGAAGAAAATATAAATTGGACTTACGGAAGTGTGATTAATTTGTGGACATAAATCTAAATTGCTTTTTTTAATTAATAATGTAAATAAGAGTTAGTATAAAAAACGGAAATGAATTTATTGGGTTATCCTTCCTGGACATTTATTTCTCACCTGTACAATAAATATTCAGAGTTTAACCACATACCTTAAACTAAATATATTACATAGAATACCACAACTTTAAACTATCAAAATTTAGAAACACAACTTAGAATTATCATAACATAGAAACACCCAATTTGGAAAATACATAACACCAGCCACACAACTTAAAAACGTCATAATTTGGAGATTATAAATAATAACTATAATAACCTTTCAAAACACAACTTAGAACTGCCATAGCTTAGAATAACATAAATTAGTTTAGTAATACCACAAGCTAGAAAAAACATAAGTAAGAAATTGGCGTTTCTTATAAAATACTAATTTGTATGATTATAGGTTAAGCGTTTCTGAGACGTAAGTTATGACGTCACAACTACACGGGCCGCACCATCACGGGGTGAAGAAGAGCGGTCAGTACGAAGTCTCTCAAGGTTGACGGTGGATGGTTGTGATGAGCGTGTGCGTGTGTGCGCGCGTGAGGAGATTCGTAAACGTTGGGAAGGAGCAGCTTTTGAAAAAAAAAATTGTTGAAAAGGGGGGGGGGGGGGGGGCCGAGAGGGGCTGGAACGCTGCGGTTTTACCGGTACGAGGGTCAGGTAGTGGCGTGGTTTATGGGTATTTTCATTTCCCGCAATTAGGACGGGGAGAGGGGATGCTCGGGGCTGCCCCTGCTCCAGTCTTCGCGTCTAACCGGGTTCTCTTCGTGTGCCTCCAAGGCGGCAGGTCCCCGGATACCACAAGTGTTCGGGCCTGCCTGAGCCCTCGGTCGCGTCCCGCCGGGAGACACGTCCGCCGAGGGAAGCCTGCAGAGAACTGGCAACAATCCGGTTCTGTCAAGTCCCCCCGGCACACGATCAGTCTGAACTGTCAGTTCGGACTCAACCAGTCTGAACTAAACTGTCTGAACTGCCGTGTGTTTGTGCAAGCACGGGGAAACAGCGTCTTGCTGATCCAAACCATCAGTTCAAACAATCAGTCCATCAGCTGAGTGTCGTGGTAGACATATTTGTTCATACTCTTTGGTTTTTTTTTTTGCTAATTTTTTTTTCTAACTAAAAGTGCAACTGTAACGGCAACATCCAAAGTTTCTTCTATATTTTACAATGAAACGATAAATCCAGCAGCAACAGCAACCACAAGACTGATAGTGCATGGGGAATCCTTCAGTTCAGTCCAAACTATCAGTTCGGACTGCTCGGTCCTAACTGAGCACTTGGACTGCTCGTGTGGGGGAGGGGGGGGGGGGCTTAACAGGCTCACACGGTAGCTCCGGCACTAACCACACATATATATGCACTTGCACATTACGTTACAAACATGTTTCATGGTAAACGCTGTTAAAGGCGTTTTCAAACTGTCAAGCTTTTTCTTCCAAGACCTTCCGATAAATGTTGTCATATAATGTTACAATGTTATGACGTCTCCGAAAATGAAACCTACTAGCGCAGCCATGTTTGTTTGACATGTTGGATGACCCGAATTTCCATAAAATATTTTGCATATATGACAGGTTATAAAATATGTTGAATGTTGAACGGAATCAGCCAATCAAAAACGTGCCCAGAGAAAACGGAAATGGTCCCCCTTTTCATCACAACGAATCTTTAAAATGGCGAAGATAAATTAGTTGGGCGATTAAAGAGTTCGAAAGTTGAACTACATATACTTTTATTAAAATGGTTAATATAAATGTTGTATTGCAATATAAATGTATATGTAAGAAGCTCACAATTATATATTACTTTGAACAATCACTGAACATTAATTTTATTGCGTAACTAGTATTAATGTGAGTTCAATAAATTGATCTTTTAAAAGTTAAACAACACATAAAATTAATCACACGTTCAAAAATCCATCCTGCGCTGTGATGCTTAATTAAATTTCAAAATGAGATTAAAACTCAAAAGTTTGAGGAGATAGCTCCGAAAAAAAAAACCTTTAATAGTTGGACATTATTTAAGAATATTTTAAATAATGTAGCCTATCCAACTTTAGTTGGTGGAGTAAATTAGAAGTTATTTTTCGGCCAAAATTACCCTTCTAAATCTCTTGTCAAATATAGTTGATAAAAAACATCATCCAGTGTGGCAGGACCTTTTAAATATCACAGGCTATTTGCAGACTTCCCCAACAAATAATACTCCCTGAATAATCGAACCGTTATTCGCAGAAACTTACGATGGAAGAAGGCTTCCGAACTCTGTATTCCATTGAAAACAGAGTTAGGTCCGGTTTATTAACCAAGCAAAGAATGCAACGACGCAATAACGTAACACGCAACCAACGAAAGAAAGTCATAGTCGTTTATAAAGCTCGCAAGCCGCAAAAGTCACCAACCCTGTAACTTAAAATGTAAAACTGTACGAAGAAATTTTTACCCCGGGCTCTTTTTGATAATTCACGTTTATCGTGAAAAAACATTAAATTGTCAATGATATAGTTTAAATTAGTTATTTTCTTTCACTGTGCCAAAGTTTAACAAGGGAATTCGTCATAATTTAGAATAAAAACAATATCGTAGCCTACTTTTTACAAAACGTCTGCGCCTTAAAAAATTTGCGGAATACTTCACTTCCAATATGGCCGGCCTAAACGCTAGCCAAAACTTTAAAAACTTGGAAGTTAAACATTACTTGCTTTGCGTTATTGCGCCTTACGTAGTTTATATCGCCACTACTCAAAAAATGTGGATCCTGAACTTTATGTGTCTTGCGTTTATTGCGTTAATGCATTTATTGCGTAGTTTATAACCCGGCCTAAACATGCGCGTGACAATAAGAATATTGTTTACGTTGTATACTTGACAAGTTTTTGAAGGTTTTTAAGTACTCCATGTTGGTTCTTGTTCAAAGTAAGTAAACTCAGCAACTGTTTATTTCAGGAGATTAGAGTAAATTTACGAAGATCCCTGGATTACTTGTAACCGGCGTTGTTCGTAATTTAATGTGGATTTTTTAACAGTGTAGACCTACCTGTATTAAGGGGGTCGCCTGGCTAGTAGCACAAGCTCTAATCGGGCGGAAACGTTAAGGGCGTCACTGACTTGTGTGTCACATGTCTCTTCGCCTCTACGTGCTAGGGAAATAAATGACGGTTCGGTAACGCGCCTGTACGAGACTTTAAGCGGTGACCCTATGATTTCATGGTGAAATATGAAACTAAAGTCTCCCTACATGTACCTTACCTAATTTTACTATTTACAATACTTATATTATGTTTTATCAATGCAATTTGGTGAAAAGTCTGACAAAACTAACATATAAATAATTTGGTTATAAATTAAGTATAAAATAATTTATATGAATACGGATTAATGCATTATCTCGCCATTCCCCAAGTTCATGCAACTTTATAATATCTTATTTCTAAATGTTAGTGTTAACATACTTAAACTATTTATATAACCCAGCTGTAATCTGTAAAAGCCTTTAATATTATTTATTAAGATAAAAAGAGATCTCTACCCGATGGCTAGCTATGTTCGCCGCCACCGAAATGGGATCCTCGACTCTGAAAGGCTGATAACCACGTGAGTCCACAATATGTAAGTTTCCATTCATGCATTGCGTCATGCTCTGGCCTTGATGCAAACTTCCTGTTATACGATTGTGATTTAATGATGTCGTAAACATGGCTTATGAATATGCCAGACTCTTGATGGATCTGCAAGTGGGAAACGAGATCGAACGCAACCATTAAGTTTCCTCGTAGTCCTCCCATTTCTTCACTTGGTTGCATTCCGCCACTGGTCCTCATCATAATGTCTCAGTAAACGTCATTTTCAGAAATTATGGGACATCTTGCGGATCCTTCCTGGAAAAAAATAAATTCGTCACTCGGTTGAGAGTGATTAATAAGTATACATATACCATCAAGTGACATGTGTCTGAAATGTAAACTTCTAGTGATAGTCATATTTAAACGTGAAACGAAAATGTCACATCCAAATCAGTATTCAAATTTTCCATGATGAACATTTTCGAATTGGACTCGTGGGGATGGAACGCCGGCCACTGTGATTTCCCAAAATGCTAATGTTAAGCCTTCAATTAAAATTTGCTGGGTCTATTAAAATGGAAGATGCAACATTGCTGATGTCAGAAATATACTCTTCGTGTAACATTGTTTAATTGTGTCTAAAAATGACATTTCTTCATGTAGCTCTAAGTCCTTTCTCGCATCATCTGAAGGATGTCATATGTTTGTGTTCGGTTTCGTGATACTAGGCACGTGATTTACAAATTTTTTTCTGTAATAGTCCACTTTTCCTAAAAAAAAAAAAAAAAAACCTATTTCTCGCCATTATCAAGTTGGTGTTCACGCTTAGATAGTGAAATAAGACAATTTAATAGTAATAATTGTTTTTATCCCTGCTCCAATTGCACTCCAGTACGAGCTGAGAATTAATGTGACCGCCCCCAGTATAATCGAGTAAGTATCAAATACAGGTTTAATTATTAATGATAAATAACAATCACTTTTTACAAAGTTCTCTAACTCTTAAAGGCATGCCCTGTATGTATTATTATAATTACTTGAAATGCAAATTGCACATTCAGTACATATTTCAAATATAGTGTACAACTAAATATAGTTAATTTCTTTCAGAGCTACTATAGAAACGTTTTCGAAAATAAATTCAATGTTTGTTCATAATAGCCATAGACCATACCTACGGAAAGTGCCCTTGTAAGCTGAAGAATTTTATATGCCTATTGGCGAAATAAGTCTAATTCTTTTTTGGACGGCTGAAACACTAACAATCATTAGGTACTATTTTAGAGAATACTAGTGCTATAAAATTTTATAAAAAAATATTTGTGTTAGTTAGACACACGAGTAGGCATTAAAAAGTTATTTAGTCTTAGATGGTTTAGTCGATCGTTACTACAATGGTGCATCCATGTAAGAAAACATATGCAGACGATTTTTAAAGGCAACTAAATACGACATTACCCATAGGCATAAAGAGAATTATTGAATAAGAATAAAGTTAGTTTCTTTTCTCCGCCTTTATTCTTCCAGAACACAGTCACGCACTTATCTTGACACTGTGATGCATAAGATCAGTTTGGACGTGTGCAGATTTTGCCCTCTGTAAACGGCATTAGCCAGTCAAACATGTTGTTTAGGTACATTACCTTAAAACAAATAGACATTATTCCAACAATTATTTTTGGGTGATATTATGTCACGAGAATTTTACGGCAAACTACTTCAAGATATTTTACTTTCGTTTCTTAAGTTACAATCTCCATATGTGTATGTCTTTGCATTTGTAAATATGTCCTTATAAAATGTTTATAATTTATTATTATATTTAATTTCTTAATCGCATTAAAAACAAATTGGAAATATTTTGACAATATTAAACTAATTATATATTGTGCGGATTTTAACCGCCAAAACGATTTCCAAAATGTACACCTGGAAGTACGCGAAGAAACACACCAATTAGTTTTCCTGCGCACACCTGCACGTTTCACCTCCAGTTCGGACAGACCTTGTGATGTCACTTGAGGGTACCGGTAGGTACGTAGTATCTGGACTGTGTCCAGCGGTGTGCGGGGGACAAGCTTCCGGTCAGTGTCGCTCTGAGGTGTCCGCGTCACACATTCACGTGCTCGGGACGTCGTCTTGCAGTTCTCACAATCCCGCTTCCACTCTCTGACGGCGCGCGATGGAACTATCTCCGCATCCGAGGACACGCCTCTGTTTCTCCACCCGAGAGTGTCCTCCATGTACGCCATTGTGTGCTGAGGAGAAAGCTGCCTCCGAAAGAGTTGTTCATTTATATATATATTTTTTATTTTGCTCTCTTGTTCGTTGTCCACCAACACTTCGTGACTGAAATTTTTTTTTGGCAAGACAAGAAGAAAACCAGGCTGAATATAAGGTTTCGCGTGACAAGATCATGCACAGGAATGTTTGAGGCGTCTGGTCTTCCAAAATTATCTTTTGCTCAGGGCCACTCGGTTACGGACTTGATCAAGAACCAAAAATGACTCCAACCATGACTGTGACGTCATTGAGTTCGCACGTCAGATAGAGCGTGTAAGATTAAAGTGTAGAGAAGGCTTAATAAGTAGTCAGAGAATTTAATGAGCTCACACGGTGGTGTGATAAGATTCAAGCGTTGTAAATGCTAACTGTTGTACGTGTGCTTTAGCCGTGGGTTTTATGGAACGCCCTAGATTAGACAGTAATTAACAAACATATAAATAAAACGGGGAGGAAAAAATCAAGATAATATGTAGCAAAACTGGTCATGCAAGCGTCAGTGCACGAGTTGTCAAATAAAACCGCTGTGGATGGAAGTATTTTGGGAGATAAACTAACAAGATATCTGGACTTCCTATGATTATGAAATGTCTCAAATATTTCTAGGATCCTTTAAACTTTAAGTACAGAAAAATAACCAGAAACTTTAGTTGGGAACATTTAAATAAACCATTTTCGGTTAAGTCTCCATAGCGAAAACCACATCTTGCAGGAGTATTTTTTTATTCAAATTAATTTTCAAATATGACACATTTTAGATGAAGACATTTTTGAAGACATCATAACTTTTGTTATCTGATTGACTAACTTCCCTCTTGCTGTTGTTGCCAAACATTTTTTTTTTCAGAATGAAAATCGTACATACAATTTCTGTTTCGAATTTATAAATATTTATCTTCTTAATTTTTTTATTAAATTAAAAATATATAAATAAATTATAACCATTAACTACTATCAGTAATTACAGTCACTAAAGCGATTTACAAGAAATTCCACTGCCTAGCCATTGTCTTATGAATCTTATTCAACATATTAGACTTGACAGGTACTTAACTACTAATATTTTAATGAAAAGTATCCCTCTGCTTGCTTTAGACGGTAAATTATCTGTGTGTTGAATGAAAATTCACACCTCTTGTAAAATATTGACGTAAAATACATAATGTAAAATTTTTTTCTGAAATTTAGAAATTTAATATTTGTACTAATCTAGATCGTAGGTTTTCGTGGCCAGAGTAACTAAGAAGCCAGGCGAATTGTAAATACTTCCAACTACGGCCACAGATTATTGAAAGAAGACAACGAATCATAATACACCCTAATCAATTAAAAATATAAGATGGGTACATATTAAGAAATATTATGAATGCATTGCTAGTATTAGAATTTTTATTATTTCATTAATGTTTTTCTATATGACTATAATGTTAATATTTATCTTTCATAAGTCAAAATTCTACAAAAAATTTATATGTTTGTTTTGTCAGATTTTTCACAAAATTTCATTGATTAAACATAATGTACGTATTTTAAGTAGTAAAAGTAGGTAAAGTACGTGCAGGGAGACTTTGTTTTCATACTTTGCCATAACATCTTAGCGTCACCAGTTAAGGTCTCATAGATGCGCGTTACCGGCGCGAAGAATGCCTACCATTTATTTGCCTACTGCGTAGAGGCAAAGTGGCATGTGACGCGCGAGCCATTGTCACCCTTAACGTCTTCGTGTGCCCAGTCAGGTAACCCGCTCAATATAGGGATGGTTTTTTGATTGGCCTTCGCTGTTAAATGTTCACGTTAAATTTATGAACAAGGCTAGTTACAATATATATGTCACAATTATAAATAAATAAAATAATCTTGAACGGTCACCATCCAAGAATTAGCCAGAGTCAAAGCTGCTGCACCCTTTAAGTAGAATTATCCCGATTGGTCAGACCCTCCTATAATCATGGCCGCCCATGGGGACCAGTCACAGCTCGGTTTGGAATGGCCCAAACGAATACTGTGTCAGAACACCAGGTCTTCAGATGTTAATCGCTCTTGAAGATGGTTGCAACAAGGCATGCCGAAACGTCGGGCACACCTTGGACGTGGCCTAGACCAATAAGCCAAGAAGTAGTTAATACTCCTAATGTATGGACATAATAATAAACTAAGAATGTTATAGATGTTTCTCCTGAACTCACTGTGTGTTTAAGAAAAGGTAACATGCAAAGTAATTATACTATATTTGGTTGGTTGGTTTCCAATACAGTTCATAGTTAAAGGATAATAGGCTTCGCCATCTTGAAGTCTTCCATGTTTTGTTACCATCCTAAATTTGAACTTTTTATCCCAATGTTTGGCATATAAAGGCATGAATCATATCTCCCAGAACTTCTATACCTTGTTGCGACCACAAGTTTACTAACAGGCCGCGAGGGAATAACGTATCATTTCATGCGGACCACTACAACTAGCATGGTAATCATACTAATTTACAAATATTGACTGCAAATAGTAACCAAACTAATTCCTATTCAATGTTGACCCAAAAATAAAGCACAGAAGCTTTATTGCATGCGGTTTTAGAATACTAGAAATTGCAAGATAGCGAGGCCTAATCCCCCTTGAATGATACCCATAGCATGTTTAGGAAGGTTAGCCACACATTTTTTGAACATTTTTGTAAGCTTGTCACGCACAATTTAGATGCCCAATTGTAAGCAGCACGGCGAGATTGGCCTTTGGTCAGGTTGTTATTGGATTCGTAATTTTTATAATATTTAGAATGACTTTGTAACTTTTTGAAAATAGCAACCACACTTGCGTGGCATATTTTGCGCCAAATGACGTGAGTAACAAGCCCTGTGAGGGACGGAACTCTTCGCGAATCAACCTGTAGAGTGTAGTAGTCGCTTCACCTGCGCAGTCCAGCGCCGCAGGAAGCTGTGTGGTCGCACTACTGGGTCCAGAAACCTCCCGATGACGTAACAGGACGGTGTGTTAATGCGAGTCACTGGCTGGAATGCGATCATCGATTTTTCCAACCGTGGCAATTACTCTCTGACAAGAGCACGAAGCGGCGGCCTTGAAGCACGCGAGGAACTTGTAAACAACGCCACAAACACATTTAGATAATGTCCTTAAACAAGTAACGGGAATCACTAACTCATAGCCTACATTGTACGGACTGTTTACTTAAAAAATATGTTAAATTTCATGTAGATTATAGATTTCTTTAAACACATACAGCATGAATCTGAATATTACCGATAAACTCCGGCTTGGGTTCATCACCAAAATCTAATCTGAAAACATATTTTGCAACTTGTGATCTAAAGTCCTCCCCAAGGCTGATACGCCTTTGAATTATCGAGCTAAAGAATTGGTATATTACAAGTAATAGAGAAAGAATTTAGGATAAAACACTGAGCATCTGTGTAATTAATAATTTAACAAAGTTTCACAAACACCGAAAAAATATGGCATTATTAACCAATATCATTAAAAACTAAAAAAAAAAATATGTTGCTCTTAGGTAAACTTAATAGTTCGAAGATAAATATTTACAATTTATCAGAAGAAAATTTACCTTAATCATAATTTAAAAGAAAAAAAGACATTTCAGATGTTGTCGTGAAACCGAAGGTTTTTTCGAAGTACTCCCATTTCCTTAGCCAATGCAAACTGTCACCAGGGGCGTAGCCAGGAGGGGGGGTTTAGGGGTTCAACCCCCCCCCCCCTAGCACCAAATATTTAATTAATTTCCTATTCATCACTCAACAAATTTCATATTAAAATTAATAAAAAATTTTACCATTACAATTTTTAAATTTAAGAACCGAAAACTTAAAATAGCACTATTTTACACCTTAAAATCCAAATTTTTCCGGGGGAGGACCCCCGGACCCCCCGCTTTATTACGGGGGGGGGGGGGGGTTGGCATGCTTCTTAACACCCCCCATACACAAATCCTGACTACGCCACTGACTGTCACAGCTTTATCTTGTGGGTCTAAAATTACCCCGTGCGGGGGCGAACAGCCCACGTCCATCTCTACCTGCAACGCCAGTTACAATCATTGTTTTTGAACCCAGCTAACCTTGACTTCACCATGGCTAGTTGCGTAGACACGGTAGAGACGCAAAACTAAATTAAAAGCTTGATTATGTATTCAGTAGGTTATTGCAGCGTTCATACCAATTACTTTATAAGCAAACATTTAATTTTATTCCGGATAAATTATAATACATGAACTACAGACAAGTGGAATAAAATACATAAAAACGACATAAAATTTACAAATCCTATACGTGATGCCCGGCCGTAGCGATCACGTTACCTGCGGCACAAAAGCCTTGCCTTCGCATTAGTCTAAGTCCGTACTTCAAAGACGTGCGAGGAGGAGGGTCCACACCAAATCTTGGCTACCGTCCCAAAACAACTTCTTCTTCCACCAATAACAAATTAAAGTTTTACTTACAGTAATTCTCGCCGTGCAGTAGAAATTTACCAAAACTGTAGCGCCTCCGGGTACCCGGGCTGTAGACTGGGCGTAGGTGACACATGTAGCACAGTCAAATGGCCACGGTCGACGCACTTCGGGGCGTGGTGCATTAACACTCGCGACTCACGAAACGTTTAAAATAGTTGATGGGGAAATACGTTGCCGTTCATTCCAAATTATAAAAAAATATAAACCAGCTGATGCGGGCCGCGGCAACGATAGCTCCGCGTAGCAGTCTCCAGGATTAACAGTTCATAACGACGTGTGGGTCGTGTTCCAACTCCCGTGCACAGAGTTACCCTGGGAACCCATATTCACAACTGTCCCGCCGTCGGTCAACGCCCGCAAGTCTCTGTCTGCCTAGAGTCCAAACAGTCCGCTCTCCGCATACGTCACACTCCCGTGACGTCATCCACCTCCCTCCGCTAATTCCCCCTCTTTCATACGTGGACAAGTCCATTCAGCAGAGGTAAATGGCCGCACGGAAAAACACAGTCTCTGATTAATTTTAACTGAAACTACTGAAGACCTATATATAAAAAAATATGAAAACATTACTTAAACAAAAAGTACGTTAACATTAAAATTAAACATAATTAAACATTAAACATAATAACATGAGACACCAGAAGTGTCTCAATCTCACTGTTTTACCACCATGGGTATCTAAAATATAATGTTATGTTTGTTAATGGAGCAGAATTGTTCATGTAAAATTACAGACATTAACAAATTTGTAAATCTTCATAAAAACAACTGTATCACTGGAAAATAACGTTCGTAGTATTATCGAGTCGTCCCAGTACCTGCAATAGTTACAGTTAACTGTAAACCGTTGCCAAAATAGCTTCTTAGTATTAACCGCTCACATTAATAAGCATGGTAAAACAAAATTAAGTTAAAATTTTGAATATTCTATTATCTTTTTCATGGATTAAAATTACTATTGAATGAAACATCAAATAAGATAAAAAAACTGAAAGTCATTTATATATTTCTTGTAGTATTACAAACTATTTCATGGCAACTGGTTCCCAAAGAAACATTTTGTAAAATAATTTTTTTTCTTCTTTTTGTAATGACCTCGATTATGATGATGTGCTGAACCATAATTCAATCATCCATTCATTCATGATTTCATAAATGGGAATACTAAACATTGGAAGCGCACTGTGATCAAACGGAAAACTGCAAACGGATAAACAAGTCCGCTGATGTGAGACAGAAACACCCAACGGTGCGTGTGATTCGCGCGTCACGGTGCGTGTCGGGAGACGTTAACGCAGCTTTGTCGCCACACGTTGGTCACCCCTGCGTACTCTCGCCGGCACGGTAATGGAAAGATAATTAGCAAGGGCAGCATGCCTACAATCCCTCCCTCCCTATCTCCCTCCCAGCCTCACAGCTTCCCTCCTGCTGTATCGTCGGTCGCGCTGGCGAAGCAGCAGCCACGTATGCTGCGCCGAGGTAGATAGACACAGCGGTTGAATAAATAATTAAATAAAACTTGTGGGCGACTGTTCCAGTACTCGCCAGAGATATGCAACATCTCATCTCGATGACGAGCATATTCACGTGTTGCAAATACACTTAGGTATAATACGAAAAATCGGGCCCGAGAGTTAACGCAGAATTCTTTAAAATATTGCTCACCGTGATAAATAAGTATACGAAAATTGTGTTTTCAAATACATTTTTTTTAAAATGGGAATCACACGCAGTTTCTGCACCCACCACTATAATTCGCTGCCAGTACAGCTACGTTGACTATCGAATCATTCGATTTCCAGAGCGAAGTTTAAAACTATATAATGAAACGGCTCCGATAAAAGCGAAAGAAAAAAGTCTTTAAAAAAACATCAAACCCTGGCTTTGGGCCTGATTCGACAAGGAATTTTATTGAAATACTGCTCATCTTGTTGAAATTCATACTATAATAGTTTATTTGGCTTTGGGAACTTGGCAGCTCCGTGGTTACATATTTCCGTTCCATTCACGAAATTACTCCTACCAAATGCCCTAAAAGGCGAAATAAGGTGTTTGTTACACATCAAAAATAATAAAAGTTGTGCACGCATTCGGAATGACCTAGGTGAGAATCTCGGTACACGAGCCATTCTGATTTCGGTAATTTCCAGTGGTTTTTCGAAAATGCTCAGGCAAATGCCTGAATTGTTACTACCACAGGTCTTGGTAGATTCCTTCCTCGAATTTCATTGAAATGCAAAGTAAGTTTATATTTAACGATGTACGACATGAATATAAAAAGTTGTTTTTAAGTCATGTACAAAGGGTGGCGTTGGCATTGGTTCACGCCTAAGACTCTGCCGTAACTAACAATAAATGAGCTCGAAATCATTTATCACGTGGTTCCATGAGTAATGAAATTGTAGAAGTACGATACCAAATATAATAAATATATTGTTATACGTATTTCTTAATACTGAAAAATTTCACAGCATATAAAAGTTTATTCCTCTAAAATACTTAATAATCAAATACCAACACTGGTGTATCATTTTCCTAAATTTCACGTAAAAATGTGGTGTATGAGTATGTTTTTTTTTTTTTCATTGCGATATAGATAAATTCGGAGCTAAGTGCAGAAAAATCTTTGCGAAGAAACGGAAAACGAACCCTTTAAACGACAGGTGTCACAGTCAGTAATTGGTATTCTTTATACGAGTTAAAACATTTACAGCCACCACACAGGCAAGTTTACAAGCATCAGAGAAAAAAAAACTACCGGATTTGTTAACATTATTAAGTTCTTTCAATGAAAATTGCAATGGAGAGGTTTAATAAAGATTATTATTTTGGACAAACGTCGTTTATATGTAGTTTGCATGGTATGCCACTGGAAAATTCCACGGACATAATACAGCGACAATCATGTAAACCCAGCGATTAAATTAAAGAGGTATGTATTTTCGGTGTGTTGCCCAGATTATTTTGTAGTATATCATCGTTGGGTTCCTCTATCTG
Source organism: Bacillus rossius redtenbacheri (assembly GCF_032445375.1). Taxonomy (NCBI): domain Eukaryota; kingdom Metazoa; phylum Arthropoda; class Insecta; order Phasmatodea; family Bacillidae; genus Bacillus; species Bacillus rossius. Next base: position 76,999,228 of record NC_086332.1, read on the forward strand.
TGTTGTTCAAGGTCGTTGTTTGTCTGTATTTACTATTTTTTTGTTGCAACTGTCTCGTTTTTGTCAGCCCATTGTGTTCGTCTGTGCTGTGATTTGGTTCTAATTCCTTGCACGGAATTCTCTGTGCTGTCTATACATGTAACATATGACATTGGCTTATATTGGTTTGTTTTCTGTGTGTTTGTTGTGTAATCATCTTTCTTTATCCGTTCTTTGGGTTTTCTCTATGCCATAAAATGCAATCTTTTCATAGTGTATGTCTAAAATAATGATTTAAATCACTCATTATTGTGTTCCTGAAAAAAAAATCGTTTTAAGGAATGTTAAGCTAACGCAATTAATCTAAAACAAAATAGAATCATACAAATATCATTCCATGCAATAATTTATGTTACATGTGACATAAAGTACGTAAGAATATGCACTACTGACATCGTTGCAACAAGTTTGATTTGAAATCAGATATGAATAATTTCCCGGTTAAAGCGTATCAAATAAGTGATTGCCAAAACATTAGTGCATTGGTTTGATAATAATTGGGACGGTTTATAAATACATGCAGAAAAATTAAAGTATTTAAAAATGCATTACTTTATCTTAGAAAGATTATTTTTTTAGATCATTATAGTATTTTTGTTTTTGATATTGGCTGCGTTATATGTATTTCCACTTTATTATCGCTCATATTTCTGTCTCATCCTAAAATGAGATCAACGCATTAATTGTAAAACTACAGGGAATACTAAAAAATATTGCGTTAATCACATACGTAACATTTGTTTTTTACCGTACAAGGTATTTGATTACTTAATTTTTTTTTCTGTAATCTCACATAGGTTAAGTTATTATTGGACAAATTTTGCCTCTAAGATATTCATATCAGGCGAGAATATTATGAACGGCTAAAACAATGCGACAGTGTTACGTGACTCAACCTAGTAAAGAATTTTATACTTTTATGATATGGAAATGTCGAGTATGTTATTAAGCACGAACCATCCCTACCTCAAACTCAAACGCTTCATTAGATTTTTGCTGCTACGCGCGGCGGAGTGGCTTTTAAAAAGGTTTTATTTTAATTACTCTTCCTCAATCAACATAATAATAGTGCCAAGAGCATGTGAGATGCCCTGATGTGCGCTCCCGCCAACTTCAGACAAGGCGCGGTTTATGCTTTCAATCTTTTATTATTATTATTACTCTCTGCGGTGTTGCCTCGGCTGTCTGAGGAATGTAGCGAGGGCTACTCCCAGCCACTTCGGCTAGAGCTGGGAAATGTAGTAGAGCGGCCATCTAATTTTCTCTTATCAGATGTGATGCATTGTTGGCAGATAGTTAACTCGCACCCGTCCCTGCGTAGAGACTTGAACTACGATGAAGAAACGAACCCCCTTCTTAATCCTTCTCGCTCCCTTTTTTTCCCCTCCGCCTTTCATGTAGCTTCATTAAACATGGTTGTTGCTGCGATCTTTGTAATGGAAACATAATTACTGGTTCCTGGGGGGAAAATGCCCGGCCTTATCTGTCTGGAGGGCTGCTGCCGGTGGTACTCTCCACAGGTACACTCCTGTTCACAAGTTAGTTGATTTCAGTCGTTGCGGAGATTCTTCGTGTTTTTTTAATGGTTGGAACTGAAGGAACATAAAATAATAATTTAAGAAAGAGGTAAAAGATGCAGAGTTAAGAAAATATGCTTATATTTTCTAAGTCAAATTATATACCTATATTCCTTACACAACGTCGTCGTGTGTGTGTGTGTGTGTGTATATATATAATTGTACACACACACACATATATATATAGTGTAAACTCTTTATAACGTTACTCGATTTAACGACAAACTCCTTAAAACGTCGAAATTGCTTGACTTTGGTTGGTTTACCTTGTTTTCTATACAATAATACACTCTATTTAACGACAACAATACGGCATTATAAATCATTAAGCAGTACTTTCTAAGTTGCCGAAGTTGATAAGAACTGCAGCTGTGTACGATCTTTTGTTTGCTGTTTTGTTGCTGTATTATCTAGCACGTGTTTACTTCGACTGACGTACTGGAGATTCTAAGAGATTTTGTCCTTTTTTTTTGTATGATGAAATTGCAAATGTTTACCTCGGTCACTATACTTTTGTCAAGTTGTTAAACGTTATCATTATCGCAGTTGCTTACAGACTTTTGAACTGTAAACATGACGAGTCAACGAAAATCTTTGTATATTGACGAAAAAGTTTTATTAATACGCTCAATAGAGGCGGGAGAAAATATCAGTGATGTTGGAAGACGCTTTGGATTTAGCCGCTCTACCGTGTCTACAATATGGAAAAACAACAAAGAAAAAATTTCAGACTATACGGAATAAGTGTTGTTATTTGTATGAATATTAATGTTCGTGACTAAATGTGTACTATAAGCCTATTATTAAATACATATTATTATAGAATAGTATAATTATATCTTTTATTTCTCTCCATTTAACGACCACTCTCTATAACGCCAAAAAATGCTAGGTCCGGTAAGTGTCGTTATATAGAGTTTACACTATATATATATATATATATATATATATATATATATATATATATATATATATGCCAGAGTTCTATGAATTAAAATAAAATAATTCCAAATGACCACACATACAATTGAAAGTTGGTCATAATTTTCCTATATTTTCTCATTCTAATTTACGGGTACAGTTCATAAGCGAAACCAATTTAAAAAAATAGTATTTTGGAAGTTAAAAAATTTATCATTCTGCAGTGTAGATGATTATCATAGTAATTATTACAGAACATATTGTTACATAGACTGTAAAGTAAGGTACATGTCATTACAACACTAAAGAAATATCGTTAAAAATTTTTTTTGTAAATTTATGTTAAATATGTATTTTTTATTTGAATAATATAATTAAAACTATTATTAGAACAACTATTAGAAACTTCGGTGTCGTACTTTCAAAAATTATTTACGAACAATGAATAATATTAAATGTCAATTGAATCGGTATACACATTTAGGGTTAAAAATCTGGCAAATATAAAAGTTCATTTGTAAATATGTGACTACTCTGAAGGTTTCTTTCAAACGCTATGTTCAAGGTTGATAACGCCATGAAAGTATAAAATATAATTTATGTTTACCAAGTTTAGTAAAAACATACGCTTTTAATATTTCTTTTTCAAACTAAACTTTTAAGTGATTGAATTTCTTTAAGACCTTGCGTTATTCTGTTTGCATTACATATTTGCGTTTTTTAAACTTACAATTAAGCTGGGATCAATTTAATGGGTATTTTACACAGGTATGTAGATACCAAAATATAACGCTTCACGAGGGTTTGTACACGAGGACATTTATAAACAGAGCCTAAATCAACAGCAACTTCTCACAAAATCTGTGACGTCAGGGCGACAAAAAATATATGGCGGATGCGAAATTTTTTCCGAATAGAAATATTTTCTATTTTCATCGCGTCGCGGACGCGACGTCACTTAAATTTGTCAGAATTTTGATTGCGAAAACGGTTTGACTGGGGCATCGAATCTGACTTTTTTTTTTGTGAATTCTTCTGTTAAATCTTTAACATATATTTACGGACAGTGATTTTTTTCCGAATGCATGTTAAATTTGAATTTACTTGTTTGGCACGCATGTAATGGCTAGAAACATTTTATACATAATTTTTATTTTTTTATTTTTTTTACTCTTGTAGAAACAACGTGATACTCAAAATAACGCGATTTTTTTTTTCTGTAGCATCGCGTTGTTGGCGTCGCACGCATCGTGTCGTTCTGATTCTAGCAAGAAAAGTGTCTGGTGCCAGACCAACCCCGACCGAGGCTTCACGCCGGTGTAAAAGCTATTGAATGATGACCGGGGCAAAGGAGACGAAGAGAACTCCGACGCCACACACTTCCCGCGCAAGCATTCCGATCCCAAGTTTCCCTTGGGTGGAGCAGCTACACCGCGCACATGGACCTCCGTGATGAAAAGGATGGGGGTCGTTTGGGGCGGAAGTAGTTTCAACGAAATTAATAGGAAATACTTAAAGAAAAAGTAATTTTCAGGAAACCCTTTACAGACTTTTAATTAATCCAACCATATTGAACACATAGATAAAAAAGTTATATTTAAAAAAATATTCCTGAGGGCCTCTTTTACAGAGGTAAAATGCTAGCAAGTGACAATTAACTAGAGTAGACGTGAGATGTGTGACGTCTAACCTCTTAAAACAGCAAATTCGTGTATTCTCATGTTGCAAATACCTACACTTATAATACGGAACTCGCACAGGAAATTAATTCAACGTAAAATTCTTTTAAATAATGCCGAGCGTGATCAATATACGCAAATTGTGTTTTCAACAACATTTATGGACGCGAATCACACTGTTTCCACACCCACCATTAGAATTCGTTGCAGAGCAGCTACGTTGACTGTCGAATCATTCTATATGCAGAGTGAAATATTAAACTTATAATGAAACGGCTCAGATAAAATGTGAAAATTTCTTGAAAAAATACTAATCCCCGGCTGTTGATCTGATTTTCGACAGGAATTTTTTAATTAAAATACTGCCCATCTTGTTAAAATTCATAAAACAGATTATATTATAAAGATTCTACTCGGCTTTGTGAACTTTGGTTTGAGCAATCCGCCACAGATGGCAGAACCGTAGTTACACATTTCCGTTCAATACGACTTCCATTACCGAGTGTTGAGATGTCACACATAAAAATATTTAGAAAAACTGTAGAAAGTTTTTCGTTCGCAAGTGTGGCAATCGTGGTAAAAAGCTAACTGCTAAAAATTTTACTGGATATTTTAAAAGTTATTTTAAATACTGTGAACAATGGACGGCAAAATCCGCGGCTTTTCCACAATACAAAAACAAAAAAAAACTATGGTTTTGACCTCACAGGGACTCGAACCCATTGGCCAGCGTGTCCGGTGGGAAAACCCGAAACCCACTACGGCATAACGCAACGTTTTTGGAACTTCCGTAGATTCTAACCTGCGCCATTTGTGTGCGGAACTTTAGAAGAACCCACGTTAGTTTAAAAACAAAAAATACCCAAGATGTTCATATGACTAGCGGCTGTTCACGAATAGCGTTTAAGAAAATGTTGAGGATAGAATGGTAGTTGTGTTACCGAATTTCGTTTTTAAAATTTATGTTTTGGAGAGTGAAAAATTTGTGAAAACGGGTGTTTTTTTTTAAATAATATCTAGAAATGATGTATATTCTCCAAAGCGCTTAGAGGGACTTGCCATGAACCTTTATCTTCATTTCTAAGCTGTATAATTTTATGGTTACGGCTGAAATCGCACGCACGTCGTGGAGACTGCGCGCCAGTCCTAGGGTCGATGCCGTGTGCTGGGAAGACTGCAACGCAAACACGCGCCTCTGGGGTCACCGTGTGGCGAGCCCTCGCCTTGGCACCGCGGCAGCCCGGGAGCTGTAGCACGGTCTTCACCCCGACTGGACTTCCGCCCCGCGGGCCCGCCATTACACGAGCTACGTGATGCCAATCTCGCAGCTTCTGACCACCAGCATCTCTCTCACCCTCCCCCCGCACACGCGCGCTCTCCCGATACACGGTCCCGATAATGGGCATCGGCGGGAGACCAGCTGAGGTAGCGGACGAAGCAGGGAGAAGGAAGCGACTCGGGCGCCTCTCAAGAGATTCTTCCCGAGGTCCGTTACGAAACGACGCGGACACAATGAAACACGGACACGGAACACGCTTTGCTGTTTCAACTGCGGATTCCACACTGTTAAAAATTTTCACCTTAATTTTACCAAGAACTCTGGTTATAAATTATCCAGGCATTTTAGTAAATTTATCGTTTACCTTCGTAAAATTACTAGTACAAAGTTCACTTTCTGTGAATACGAATATACATCAATATACTTTCTATAAAAGAAAATATTCAAAAACTGGTTGGAAATCATGCAAATTAAAAACTTATTTCTTTCAGGTGTGCGTTTACTATCGAAAAACAGAATTTAAAGTTGAAATACGGCGTAGGTTCTACGAAGATGCAGTTATCTGTAAATACTAAGCACTTTTTCGTTTATTTGAGGTTGATTCTTCTTTGAAAAATCCGTAAATTTACTTTTTTTTTTTACAATGCACGAGTGTGCGGACTCATAACAGAACGGCGACCAGTGAGACAGTTAAAAAATGTTTGTGACTAACGCAATCATAACTAATTTGCTTCGTGTGTAAAGAAAAACTTAAAGTTACATGCTGACGAAGTAATTCACTACAAAATATGCGGACATTTAAATTTTGAAAGTCAAGGTTAGATACCGAAGCTATGTAAACACAAAAAAATTTCTTAAACATCACGTGTACGAAAATATTTTTAATGTCAAATTTTTTTATATACGAAAGCATAAACTATAACAAATAAAATTTAAAATAAACAACACGCCAATTATAGAACAGCAGTAGTATACAGATACTCTTTTAGTTGAAACAATATTTAATTTATTTAAAAGATAGACAGCTCTGCTTCTATAAATTGAACGAATTGACGTAAACGGTGGAGATAGGCATTGCCCAGCTAAACCTTACGCTTCCGTGTCCACATGCGTTCCAATGTAGACACTCTTTTTCGTGATTTTATAATCCGCGTACGTGATCCGTGTCGGCTCAAGTGTCATACGTTTCCCGGCTATTCTGTCTTAAGTTTCCTCATACCGGACCCGACCGACTGCTCGTTCGCCGATCAGAACCAAAAGGTTTGACAGGAAAGTGTTTGAAATGCTATTCCCAGACTATCGTACCAGGAGCTGCTCTCTCGCCACGTTCGGATCTAACGACTCTTCACTGCCACCCTTCTTGTCTCTTCTTCTTGGACGTTCCTGGCCAGGGGCTGGTAGGTGTATGAAGCCGTTGTTTTTCTTCAGTTAATTTTTGTGCCATTTTGGTTAACAGCTCAATATATTGGTTGAAGTGTAGACTTTGCGTTGTGGAAATAATTTGAAATGACTTCTTTGATGTGTAACATCATAGCTCTCGATATACGGCATTCGGTAGGAGTATTTTCAAGAGGAACGATAGTCGCATTAAACGGAAATGTGTAGCCACGGTGCTGCCATCTGTAGCGGATGGCGCGGACCAAAGTACCCAAAGTAGAAAAAAACTTTATAGTACTAAATGTTAAATGATTTTCAATAAGATGAGAAGTATTTTTATAAAGTTCTTTTTCCAAAATCAGGTCCAAAGCCGAGGATTAATGTTTTTTCAAGTCTTTTTTTTTTTTTTTCGTTTTATATCGATAGTCGACGTGGCTGCACTGGCAGCGGATTCTAGCGGCGGGTACGGAAAATACGTGTCATTCGCATTAAGAAATGTAGTTGAAAACACAATTTTCTTATATTAATCACGCTCGGCATTATTTTAAAGAATTCTGCGTTCAATTTTGTGACCAATTTTCGTATTATAAGTGTATTTGCAACATGAGAACACATGTTTTTGCTCTATATCGAGGTTATATGTCACACATCTCTAACGAATACTGAAAGACTCGGGCACATGGTTTTATTTTATAAAAATGTCTGTTTTTAGCGACGGAGATTATAATTCATACTTACAACCATCTTCAGACGTTATGAAGCACCATCCCTGCAGTGTTTCGGGCGGAACAGTATGACGATGGCTATGCTAAAAAATGACTTCAATTACGTCACAACCCCTAATTCCGTGTTCCATACATACAACGTACAACGTACACACGTACAACGTTGCGTCGCTAAAAAGCCGTTATTTCTTCATAGTCAAGCAAAATTCGGAATATTTTTGGGTTACAGTCTAGAATTCAAAAATTTGTACTTTTGAACGTTCCTGGTTGTTGGATCACGGTCATTAGATACGCCTTAAGGGATTAGAAGCCAATATAAAACTCCTAGAAAAAGCATTTGACCGGATCATGCGTGGCTCGAAGAGAAGTTTAAATGCAGTGATGAGAGCTTCCCCCCCCCCCCCCTTTTTGTTTCTATATATATAAATCATTATAAGTAAAAAAAACTGGAGTGAACAACACATTATCTGCTTCAGGGCATACATACAATTTATAGTTCGTTTAAATTTTTTAACTATGTATAATTATACAATTTTTGGATCTACTAAAATGTGTTTAATTTTTTTAATTCAGATAAAACCACAGTTTTGATAAAGACTAGGGACATGTATTTTTCTTGAAACGTTTTGGAGACTAGCTGAGGGTTAAAACTCTATTACATCGTCTGGGACTCGTGATTGGTTTAAGTTTCTTTGAGGCACATAGGCACTTTCAGCACACCAACCACAGTAATTCAGTGCAGAAACAAAAGTATTCTGAATGGCTCGATCAAACAAGACAATGGCTTCTCTTGCAGATGGGTGTCAATTACAAAGAATAAACCGCTGGGGCGAGCATGGTAGTATAATGGGCGTTCAATTTTTTTCGCTATCAATACCTGCCTCTAAAAATGGCTTTTAAACACGTCAGAATGGCGTTTGAAAAAAAAATTATAAATATTAATTGGGCTTACATTTTCGTACATCTTTTTAAATCGAGGAATTACATACCCCACCCATAACTCTTAAGTCATCTGCCCTCCAGAAGATTTGAGTCTGGGTGCGACCTTGGTGAAATTAAACTACGTTTTGACGATTGTATTACGCACACGCATTACGCACACGTTCGTGGAGTCTCGCCTCAAACCAGAAAAATAAAGGGGAATGCCCCAGGAATTGCACGAGCTCCCTTGTGGTGTGCTGCTCTGTCGCGGGATGAACTCTAGCGGAGTTCACGGGCGCTCTTCTGGGGGACGAGGTCCGGTCTCTCGCCGAAGAAGGTGCGGTAATGAGAAGTGGAACCCCCCAACCCCTTCTTCACCCCTCCTCCCCCCCAGCCTCCTCGCCACAAGCCTCTTTTCAGAGCCACGCTCGTTGCTGCTCCATTTTACCGCAACAATGCCGCCCCGGCCACGCGGCCCCGGGCGCAGCCAATCACCGCCGGCCAATCTCCGCGCCGGGATCGTTGCGCCGCGCTCCGTCCGCGGCGACTGCCAGCTGATGTCCGAGTCCGAGATGACGAAAAAAAAAAAAAAAAAAAACACACACTAAAAAATAAGTACAGAAGAAACGATCGTCGCCTGGATTCGGGGAAGGTGCGACGCGACGGCTCGCTGGCGCGCAGCTGGACACGAGACCTCGGCGCGAACTGGACAGCGCGAGGATTCCAGGGGAAAAAAGAAAGAATGTGTAACACCTTAGCTCTCGGTGTACGGCAATTTGGTTGGGGTAATTTAGTGACTGCGACGGGAGGAAATAAACGAAAATGTGTAACAGACGGTGCTTATATCTATAACGGATGGTGCGAATCAGAGTTCACAAAGCCAAACGTAAACCTAAACTGTTTAAAGAATTTTAACAAGATGGGAAGCATGTTTGTAAAAAACTAATTTTCTAAAATCAGGTTCAAAGATAAGCTTTTGTAATTTTCAAGTTTCTGCGTTTTTTTATCGGAGCCGTTTCATTATGAAGTTTAAAATTTCGGGTTGCTAATAAAATGATTCAATAGTCGAAGTAGCTGCTTCATTCCGAATTCAAGCGACGGGTACGGAAACAATGTGCGATGCACGTCAAGAAATGTTGTAGAAAACACGATTTGCGCATATTTATCAGGCCTGGCAATATTTTGAAGAATTCTTCGTTAAATCTCGTATCCGAGTTTCGTATTGGTAAGATGTTTTGCAACATGAGAATACGTGAATTAAATCGTTACCAAAGTTAGATGAAAAGGCTCCGATAAAAACCGCAAAAACTTGAAAATTACAAAAGCTTATCTTTGAACCTGATTTTAGAAAATTAGTTTTTTACAAACATGCTTCCCATCTTGTTAAAATTCTTTAAACAGTTTAAGTTTACGTTTGGCCTTGTGAACTCTGATTCTCACCATCCGTTATAGATATAAGCACCGTCTGTTACACATTTTCGTTTATTTCCTCCCGTCGCAGTCACTAAATTACCCCAACCAAATTGCCGTACACCGAGAGCTAAGGTGTTACACATTCTTTTTTTTTTTCCCTCGAATCCTCGCGCTGTCCATCTCTGGCGAGTACTGAAAGACTGGCTCGCTTTTTTTCTGTTACCCATTTAACAGAGATCTGTGAATATTTTGCTAGACCACGCAAACGTGAGTGGTCGAGTGGTCGTCGTGCGTTCATTGGCGGCTGCCACATTTCGCCTTCTCTCCGGGTCGCGCGTCATTCGGTCATGAGTCATGAGTTTTTATAGGCGTTTGACATTGGCTTCTCGTTCTTCAGAGATGGCGTTGGGGATGTGTCAGAGCTGATACTGTTCTGGAAAATCATTTATTTTCTTGTTATTTGTTGGCAATTCTTTTGCGAAACCGGCAAAATTTCCAACGAGTTACATTTCTACAGAACCACACAAATAAATTTTATAACCGTTTTATACAAAACATAACCTAATAACAAAATGTGTGAGCCATTAGGTGAAAAAGAATAACAAAATGTAAGTACTATAGGCTTCATACAGGCGTACATCACAGTTCCATACCTATTTTTTACATTTTATACCTGTACTGTAATAATATAAGAGTGTCGTAAATTTTAGAAAATGTATAAAAATTTTGCAATATAAAATAGACACTAAACATTACACACGGATACGAACTACAACAGCATATAAAGATTGAAGTACTATGAAATTGTATCAAAGGTATTTATTATTAAAGAATTATTAATAGTAAAGACATGCCAAATTGTTTTATTACACGCCGACATATGGATTTAGGTCTACAAGCCTACAGCACCAATACTCCTCAGGTACCGAACCGTGAAGGTGTAACTGAGAATAGGATAGATGGATCTTTTACATGTCCTACTTCGGAGATTCTAATAGGGCATGGGTTCCGAAAACCGGGAAATAGATACATCATTTCCACTCGCGTCATGGTTCTAACAACTAACAGCTACACCGAGAGGTTGAGCAAACCCATCCCAACTCCGGCGCCACCGAGCAACCGCTATCCCGCCGTGTATACCAGGTCACCGACGGTGCTTGCCCTCACCGGGGTTACAGGCAGTACCGACACCTATCACATCCCTGGGACCCCATCGGTCACCCAGCTGCTCGTGATCCAGCCGAGGATATCCACCTAGTACCATAGCATTAAGTAGCTCAACACTTCCACTCTTCAACGGAGCGGGGACTCCTCAGAGTGTGCTCCAAGCATAGGAGCTACCACTGCCACCACGAGTCCATCTCCAAATCTGATCCAGGGCCCTTAGAGGAAACATCAGCAGAGAACTTTCACAGTAAGGGATCAGTCCCGTGGCACCCTTCATATTCAGGTAGAGTGCTGTTCCGGGAGGATGAGAGGGATGAGACCACCCTGACAAGACCAGGGAAGTCCAAGGTTCATTATTTTGGACTATCCCCCGCTCGAAAGTTGCAGCCTTGCCAGAGCCCGGGTTCGTCTATACCAAGGACGTCCTTGAATACAAAACTGGGATTATCCACCGCCATAGGTTTATGTCTTTGCCAAAGCTCGGTTTGGCCAAGCCGGGACGACCCCACCTCAAGCAAGCGCCCTTCGCTATTCCATGTGCATTATGGATTATTCACTGTGAACCCGATGCCTTAAGACACCACCTAGGGTTTGGGGGTCCAACCCCCCCTCCCCCCCCCCCCACCGATATGTATTAGGATCGTCCAAAGGCGAGGCCACCCGTCCACATCCTACTAACCCTTCAGAATACTCGTTCCGACACACCGAGGAAGTCAGAGTGAGCACCCCCGGCATAGCCCATATCGGTCAACAACACTGACACCACGAGAAGGCTATGGGTTGCCGTAAGCGGGAGAGGGTATATATTCGCATCACACGTCCGTTATGGATACCTGGCGAGAGCCTCTTTCGGTTACTAGAGCCGGCTACGGCTCCACACGTCACAGGTCAGCAATCACACGCCGACAGTCTAAAGTGCAAACGTTTTTCGATTGGACTGACTCCTATAATTATATCCATAGTAATATTTTTAAAAAACCTAAAGGAATTAGAAGCCATCGAAAAGCCACCTAAATATAATGTGACTGAATCATGCGCAACCCAGAGATAAGGTGCAAAGTGCCGTCAATCAATGAACACTTGAAGACAACTTTATCAGCAATGATCAGAAATTGCTCAAGCAAAGCCACGGGAGTAGTATATAATAGCCGATTCTGGGACAGGCGCAGGATCCAGGATCCGACCTTGACCTTTGACCTTGACCTTAAACCTTGACCTTTGACCTTGACCTTGACCTTTGACCTTGAACATTGAACTTGACCTTTAACTTTGACCTTGACCTTGAAATTTGACCTTGACCTTGAAATATGACCCTGACATTGAAATTCGACCCTTGACCTGAACCCTGAACTTTGACCTTGACCTTGACCTTGAACCGAGTCCTTGACCTTGAAATTTGACCCTGACATTGAAATTCGACCCTGACCTTTAGCCTTGCGACCCTCGATGTTGCCAACCTGATGACGTCATCTAATCCGTATGCTAATCCATATGCTAACCTAACCTAACCTAACCTAACCTAACCTAACCTAACCTAATCCATATGCTAATCTATGCTAACCTAACCTAACCTAAACTAAACTAAACTAAACTACACTAAACTAAACTAAACTAAACTAAACTAACCTAACCTAACCTAACCTAACCTAACCTAACCTAACCTAACCTAACCTAACCTAACCTAACCTAACCTAACCTAACCTAACCTAACCTAACCTAACCATTGCATTACAGCGCTAGATGGTAATTTTTTATTTTTAAATGCTTTTTGAGTATTTTTAAATTGTTAAAACATCTATAAATTTTACCCACAATAATAAATAAATATTCATTGTTTTTTTTAGTTATACCTTAACATAATTTCCTTTTTAAACTTAAAATTATTTTGTACACGACATTCATGCTAACTATTTTTTATTGATTTTACCTTTATAACCTCTTCAGTCGCCCACGTGTTTGCCATTTTAAAGATTCGCTGTGACAGAAACGGATTTTATGTTCGTTTACGCTAGGCGCGATTTTGATTGGCTGATTGCATACAACATCCAACATATTTGGGAACATGTCTTGTATGCAAAATATTTGATGGAAACTCAAGTTATCCAACTTTTTAAACAAACATGCCGGCGCTAGTACCGGTTTTGGTGACGTCATAACCCTCCAACTCTAACAGAACATATTGTACGGTTGTGGAAACGAAAGTTTGACAGTGTGAAAGGACCTTACAGGGACTTGACATGGGGAGAGTACTGCGTGGTCCGGAACCTCCACCCCCTTTTTCAAGGATATAAATAAGAAAATTAAAGCAACTTAGCTACATGACTTTACAGAGAGTTTTATTGTAGTCCTTATAGTGGGGCACAATAAGTGCAGTTCTTCCCACGTCCAGCCCAACATGCCTCATGCACAGAAGACACAGGAATTGTTTGCAATAAGTCTAAATTTAATGCCGGTTTGCACACATGTTAGTTGTAAGCTTGATTTTAATAAAAACTTGAGAACTGTTTCATGTATTAATTAACACTAATACATACGTATTTATGACATGTTTTAACGAAAAGATCAAAATATTGCCTGAGGGGAAAAAGTATTAAAAACAATTAAATAAAAACCAAAATATAAAACGTTGTTATCTTTTCTCGAACAAAATCATGTCTTAAATTTCTATGCGTAAACGTTGGAATTCCATAAGTTTACTTTTTTTTCCTCTGATATTTAAATGTGACCATTTTTTTTCAAACCCAATTAAAATGAAAGCTTATTCATTAAAAATGTTTTAAAGGTTATACTGGAACCCCTCATTTACTTAAAGCTGAGTACGTCCCAAAAAAACGTATTCGTGCGTCCGCGAGCGATTCGGAACGGGGGATACCACCGCTTGCCACAACATCCGGCGTTGTGAACTCGCTGCAGTTCGAAGCCTGGCGCCGGAAGTGGCCATTTTCCGCGACGGCGCGCGCAGACGCGTAGTTCGCCGGTGTTGTGTCTGCCCTGCGGCTTCGCGCGCCCGTAAACAACTTCACCCCACGGGCTGCCGCTTGTTAAACACGCCGTAATAACCGCGTCCGAACCATCACGTGTAACGGATTTCAGTTACAGAAGCTTTTACAATTTTTTTTTTTATCTCTCTGTTCGCGATGTCTTCACACTTGTTGACTTTAACACTAGCTAAACCACGTTTTCAGACACGTGTTGACTTCGATGTGTAAACATCTTAGCTCTCGGTATATGGCATTTGGTACGAGTAATTTCATGAAAATGGATGGGAAGTCGATGAACGGAAATGTGACACAAAGGTGGTGGACCCACGTGTAGCAACGTAAACCCTTATACAGTCACTTTCGTAAACATTAGGGTACATAACAAATGTATTGACGTGTCAAATGAAACTTTGTGATAGTGAAACTACCCTGGAATATATTTGGTAAGCTAAAATAGTCTTAATAAAAATTGTCTCAAGTTTTTTTTTAAAAAATATATAAGAAACCTGGAATTCAATGATTATAAAACATATTCTCTTTCTAAAGTCCCAAGAGGCTTACTAGCACAGTGGTATACCGCGCTCTTGGTAATCTCAAGGGACGAGGTTTTAAAATATCGTCACTGGAATTTTTCTTTTTTTAATAACATTATACAATAATGAAAATATTGACTAATCTAAATAAGGTTAATGTTTGTTTGATGAAAGTATTTTCAGACTGATTTCAGTCATTTAAGCAAAAACAAATATACAAACATAAACTTACTGTTATAATATGTGTTTTTAAAATGTTCATGTTAATATTTTAGTAATGCCATGGAAGAATAACTTCTAACGTGTGAGTATCTTTATAATAAAAACTGTTTAGTGAATTTGAACAAGATCAAGATGGGCAGTATTTTAATAATAGAAAATGGCGTTTGCACGTTTAAAAGTAAAAAGTAATATGAGCTAAATTATATAAAATTACTAAATGTGTCATTCTATTAGCCAATAGAAATTTCTTCGTAATTATGCAAATAAATAGGTTACTTGGATGTATAACAGCAACAAAATTATATTTTATTTCAATGGAAAAATAAAATAAAGAATACAATGTCAGTGTTATAAATCAGGCCATAATTTTGATGGCTGTAATGATTTTTTAGTCGTTCTTTGCAATTGGAATAATGAATGTTTGAAAACATACATTCATGTCCAATAACTGATAACGTTAACCATCTAATTAACTAGTTATTTTATCAGAACTATAATTGCCATAGCAAGTATTGGAAAATAACCATTTCGCACATCCCTCAAGCTGCTATCTGAGTTTAATGGTGGCAAGCAACGGTTAAGATTCAGACAGCGAATTCTAGCGGCGGGCGTGGAAAGTATTTGTGAGATTCGCATTCAGAAATTTTGGTATTTGAAATGCGAATGTTTTACTTATCGGTATGTTTATCACACCAACACGAGAACACATAATTTTGCTCGTTACCGAGGTTGTATGTTTACATATCACTGGCGAGAACTGAAAGACTCGCTTACAATTTTTTCCTTCGTTTTTCCGTCATTACTTTTATTTAAGGGCTATTTCTTACATTTTAATTCGTTATCTACTTTTAATTTGTTTTTTAAACAAATGTAATATCGTGAGTGTAAAATGTCGTGCAAATTTTCGTAATTATCTTCACGTGCGCGAAGAACAATAAATGCAAGGGAGGGTTCCAGTTGAAATATTATATATACAATGAAAAAAATTACGAAAAAATAAAAGCAATTAATATGTCGTGTAAGACCAAGCCTTAGGGAGCACGTCATGTTTTTCAAAGCATTTTTAGTTCCTAACAAAATGACATTGTTGAAAATTATTTCTTGATAAAAAAATTTGCTCAAAAATAAAGTATAATTATTGAATATGATGATGTTTGTAATGTATGATAAAATATTCTTTTTTTGGGTGGACCTACGCCATTAATTATATTATTGTTTTCCACTTGTATGTCTAGGTTTCCAGTCTACATTTATGGATAGACATATCATTATTCTGAAAAAAAAATTAACTAAGTACATGAACATGTGTTTATTAATCATTATTTTTATAATAAACAGCAATTATGCCGTCTTATACTTGAAGAAGTCAATCATGGCATATATATTCAACTTTTGGGGAGCGTAGAACGTAAACAAATGTTATTTAAATTAATGTTTATAATTAATGACAGTAAAAAAAACATAAGGCTTCATTTAGTGAAAAACATTACTCTAGCACCTATTTGTTAAGTCACGTAGTTCTGTATACTCATAATGTTATTTTTTTACTTTATCACGGTGGTATCTATTTGGAAAAAAAATACATACATTAAAATTGCCACATGGAATTAATATGATATTGATAACACGTTACAGGAAAAAAAAACGCGTTTAAGATTATAGACAAAAAAATATTCTAGCGCTTCAAAAATCTGTAAAGATAAAGTGTAAATAAGGCTCTTCACTGTAAATGATTTTTTGTAATGGTACCGAATCATTCATGTAAAATTACAGATATTTATAAATTTGTACATTTACAAGAAAGAAAATCTATCACTAAAAATTTTGTCCACAGTAACACTGAGTTTAGAATTTAACCGAACATGTATGCTTTGTGTTGTCTTAGTACCTACAATAGTGTTATTTGTAAACCGTTCCCTGAATAGCTTTCCTGTACTATTAACCGCGCACATAATAAGCACTACACAACTAAATAAAGTTAAATGTTGAAAGTTCGATTAACTTTTCCAGGTCTAGAAAAAATTTCTTGAATGAAACATCAATTTAAATATAAAATTATGCGCAAAATTTCATAATAAATACTCAGTATTATCTCGAAAAACGTATTTCATATATGCAAAAATAACCATAGCTATTTGCATTTAAGAGTTACAGTATGTTCTTTGTAATATTAAAAAATATTTTTTTGTGGACGGGTTTCCAACGAAATCTTTTGTAAAAGAGTACAGAGTGTGTGTCAACCAAACAAACTTGTTGAGCTGCGAGCTGGAGAGACGACTGCTTGTGTTTGTTGGCAGATCCGGCATCGGTTCGGGTGCTACGACGAGATCACCGAGGTGGACCGCCGGCGGGTGCGCCACTGCAACTGGGTCCGCTTCCTCAGGGCCACCTCGGCCTACAGCGACGAGGTCAACATCATCGGCACCAAGGTCAAAGGTCAGTCTCGCGCCATTGCCCACTCGTCCGTTGGCAGGACCGAGCATTTTTTTTTGCGGAAAGATCTCCATACCAGCTCTGCGATGCCTGTGTTTCGTTGTTGGCCGGGTTTCCTTCAGGTCCACGCAGCCAATCGTCTGGTTAGCTGTGAGAGACGGGGGGTGAAGTTGGTGTCCATGCTGAGATGGGTATCCTCAGCCTCTGGACATAGCTGGATCTCTAACACATCTCCCGTTTCGCGTGTACGGCGTATTCCGTATCCACGCCCGTGGGGGCCCCAGGCCGGTAGGGCTTATGCTAAGAGGGCTGGGTTAACAAACCAAAAGGGGGAGAAATCCCTTATTCAGTTTACTTTTCTGTCAAACACGCCAATCACAACCATCCAGCGCGGGAGCAAACGCGTCCTGAATGTCCCGGTCAAATAATATGGCAATTGGCCTCCAGTCACAAGACAACAATCGCTAGCGCAGGCATACCTTAATGCAGATAATATATTTTTTTTTTTTCGCGAAAAAATGTTTGGCCCTACAACGTATACCAAAACGGAGAATTTTCAATAGTTTGTACGGATCGCTATTATTCGTGGATCGTGAGAGTGTTGTTGTGGCAGGGGAGCCGATATACGAGGCCGTGCGCACCATCCCCGCCAACACGGAGCTGGTGGTGTACTTCCTGCCCGAGCGGCCGGAGGAGGTGTTCTTCATGCCCGCCGTCCACTACCTGCGGAACTCCCTGTACCGGCGGACGATGGACACCATCCTCGAAGGTGAGGCACGTCGCGCCCGAAACAACATCGTGCAACGCGCCACGACGCAGGCCGCCAATGTCGTCAGCCGTGTCACCGGTTTGTTGGTCATTGCTGCAAGACTGGCCCGGACTCATTTTACCACGAGATATAACCCAAACCATTCAACTGCAAGCTGCTGCAGTGTCTGAACTGAAGTTAGTAGTCAATGCGCAGGTCTTATCCGCTAAAGTACAGAGAACACTTGTGTAGTCTATCCTAAAGTCATTAAAACTGACATTTTTTTTTCCATTCCCTATCCATTGCTCAAACTCTTAATTTTCCTTGCCGTTACCATTATTTGAGGGCCTTTCTCGTAAATTTACTACGATTTCTTTCAAAACAGATGTTTAATAAATCATTTTTATAGCGGAAAATGTTTAAAATTATGACCTTTAACAATTAGATTTAAAAAAAAAAGCTTGGTTAATTGCTGAATATCTGTGAACCAAAAACCAAAGATAGAGAGCTATAGGAGAACATTAGCAGAAATCTGATGGTTTTGACAAGGAAATGAAATAACCAATTATGGTGTGAGAAACCGTACCTTGACTTCCAGTTCTGTTAGTTACCGTTAGCGTGCGTGCTACCATCCCACGGCTCGGAGCGAGGTGACTCAATGCTAAGACACTGGTCTCGCAGTTCACAGTTCGAGTCCCGGCGCTGCCATCATTTCATCGGCTTTGCACTGGTTTCCCTGGAATCACTTCAGGCGAACGCTGGGATGTATCTTTAGTGCAGTTATTGGTCGATGCCTTCTTCAGCCTCGCATTTTACAAGACGTATCATCCAAAGAAAAAAAATATATGTGCAATATCTTAGCTCTTGGTAAAAGTAATTGCGTGAATGCGACGGAAGGAAAAGAACGGAAATGTGTAACCACAGTGCTGCCATCTGTAGCGGATGACAAGAACCAAAGTTCACAAAGACAAAGAGAAATTTAATAGTATTAATAAGATGGGCGATATTTTAATAAGATTCCTTGTCGATAAACCGTTCAAAACCAGGGGTTTAGTATTTTATCAAGACTTTTTTCGGTTTTATCGGGGTGGTTTTATTATAGGCCTATAGTTTAACATTTTGCTATGCAAATCGAATAATTCAAACGGACGTAGCTGCTCCAAAAACGAATTCTAGCGGCGGTTGCGGAAACTACGTGTAATTAGCGTCCGTAAATTTAGTTAAAAACACAATTTTCTTATGTATTTATCACGCTTGGTGTTGTTTTAAAGAAGTCTACGTTAAACTTCGTTACCGAGTTTCGTATTGATAAGTGTACTACATCATGAGAACAAATGAATTCGCTCTTTTCCGAGGTTATAAGTTACACATCTCTGGCAATTACTGAAAGCTGAAAGACTACTAGCTAGTATAAAATTTGAGCCCACAGAAAAAATGTTACTCAAATGCAACCCGAATGTATCTAAAACAATACCAACTGATAAATTCATTTCCACTAACCCCTGGCAAAAATATGTAAATTTACAGGAAGCGCCAGCGGCTTTTCATTCATTTCCGTTTCACAGTTACAATTTTGCAAGCGATAGTATGTGTCATTCCCTGCCTCGATGAGAGAATATTTTATTCCAGGGGGCTCGGGCTATCAAAACTCCTTCCCCTACACCATCCGTTATTTACGCTCATGCCAATAGATAAGGAAAGTCATACGGGATAGATTTCATATGTTTTAAAAAGTATAAATGCAGGCTCATCTATTATTTCGTGTCCTGAATTAAAAGTTTAGAAAAATACTTGTACTAACGGAATAAAAATTTATTTTAGACTGCTTCGCTTTGACTATCTCAAATCGGAAGCTAGTCTATTCAATTTAGTAAACATATACCTAAGTGTGCAAGGAAAATATTAGTAAAATATTTATCTAATAGTAGCTTCATATTCCGTTATAAAAATTATCTGACTGAATACAAATCATCTCCGAAATTTCGACATCAGCATCGTCATAGTTGTAGAAGTTTGAAAGTTTGAAGAAAATGTAAATGCCCGCAAACCATCTGTCTTAGCTTAAATACATGAATACTGGAAACCATTTGACATTTTTTTACATAGTTTCATTCTAAAATATGTGTTTGATAGCAGCTGAAAGTACTATTTCTCTCTTTCTTGCTCAACCCACCATCGAACCAACACTCTTTTCGGGAGCTAAGATAATATTTTGACTTGTTTTTAAAACAATTTCAATAATTCTTATTA
The DNA here is from genome assembly GCF_032445375.1 of Bacillus rossius redtenbacheri. Lineage (NCBI taxonomy): Eukaryota > Metazoa > Arthropoda > Insecta > Phasmatodea > Bacillidae > Bacillus > Bacillus rossius. Next base: position 77,019,493 of record NC_086332.1, read on the forward strand.
AATTTATTTTCCACTTGATGTACGAAACCTTGTTCGAAAAAATATGTGCTTTTGTATATTAATTAATTTGTTCTGTTTATCTATAATGTTTATTTTATTTTTGTATTATTATTATTTTCTCTGTAAAAATCATTAAAACCATTTAAGAGCTCATATTTAAAAAAAAAAGATATCTATTAATTAATTAAAGGTTTTTTTCCGTACTTTGGGTGTGAACTATTTTCATCATTTAGTCCTTTTTTTAAGTGATCACTTCTTTGTTTTTCTATTTAATGTTAATTTTTATTAGTAAAGGTATTATTTTTAGTCTGCAGTTAAGTGTAATACAAGACGGTGTCCACACCGTAGCTTCGCCACAAGTTAAAATAAGACGGATGAATAAATAACAAAACATTTAATATAAAAAAATCAGTCCGGTACCAAGACGAAGAAAATGATCTGTATGTACAAACGTCGCGTGGACTGTGGAGCGAATCCACGGACCATCGTGCAGCAGCTCGACAGCTGAGTTCTTGTTCGCCGCGCTTCGGGGGCGACGTGGTCCGTCAGGGAATTCGCCGCGGAGCGCAACTTTTGAATGGGCGGTTATCAAGCTTACATTCCGCCGGCGGAGTGATTTATTTCCCCGGGCCAGACGGCAGGCAATCACGACGTGCAACGGAAGCTACGGACCTCGGTGGCGCCTCCTGCTCGGCCGAGGATCGCTGGGTTGGAGGGGGGGGGGGGGGGGAATGGAGGAGGGGCAGGGCAGGACGCCGAAAATGATTACAAGCCGCGGATTCGTTCCGCATCGCCCGTCCGAGCGAGGAGGGTGGATTTTTTTTTTTTTATTTCCATTCTGGTCGCTCCCAACTGCGCCTGCCACGCGAGCTGGACAAACAAGAAATACGTCTCTCGTCCCGAGCCTTCACACCCGCTCCTACACCTTCCCGTAGTCCATCCTGATCACAGAAAAAAAACTATATATATATATATATATATATTTCGGTAATTTTACAAAAATTGTTTGCAGCTTTGTACAACACATGGCTATGGTTATTTTTCCATACATATGAAACATCTTTTTTGCAGAACTGGCGCATAATTTTATATTTTAATTGGTGTTTCATTCAAGTATATATTATTATCAAACCATGGAAAATACTATCAAAAATTCAACAATTTGACTTTATTTTGTTTTTATTATGCTTATCAATGCCCGCAGTTCATACTGGCAAGATATTCAGGGAACGGTTTTGCAAAATAACTTTTTCTATTGGAGGTACTGGGACAACACAAAACATGAATGCCCGGGTAAGAATCCGAGCTCAGTATTACTGCGTACACTATTTTCTAGTAATTCAGTTGTACATATGTAAAAATATCTGTAATTTTACATGGATATTTGTGTTCCATTTACAAAATAAATTTACAGTGTGCCGCCCGCAGTTACCTATTAAAATTTCTATCTTAAACGAAGAATAACTCACTGGGTACGATTCATTCACACTGTTAGACATCACAGTTAATTTGCTATTTTTCGTTCTAAACAAGTGTAAATACACGTGGACACAGAAGAGTATTCTTACTATAGAATTAGCCAGCGTTTGAAAGTTTTGTTAATATACCAAGAATATTCTTTGAATCATGTTTTAAGTACGTAAGTGAAATCAGTGTCCCCAAATACCTATATGAAGATCCCTGAAAAAGTTGAAACCAGCATTCTTCGTAAATTGAAGGTAAAAATTGTTAACAGTGCAGTGATAGCATACATTTTTTCGCGAAATATTTACTGGCACTGAACTTAATTTCATTTGAAATCGCTAAAAAGTATCGTTAAAAAATACCGTCAGTATTGTTGAACAAATATGTCAGCAACACATCAGCATTGAATCAGTGTTAAACCTTATCGTAACCTACAAATAAATGTATATCTATCCAGATGGAAAAGAGGGGTACGTGGTTCTATTTATTTTGACATTTATTAACAAATCCACTCCCTCACTTTTTGCCACCATGGTTTCACTCAGAAAATGGTTTGTGTTACCAATGTATCACATTGATTTTATGTACGTTTCTTGCCAATATTATTTTGTTCTTTGTGAATTATAAAATTAAAATTTCAATAATAATTGTAATTTACTATACAACAAATGCTAACAGATAGGAGGTATGCATTGAATAAAATATTTTGCAAGTTGTGTTAGCACGTAATTGCAGATAAATTTTCCTATTTGGCAACTCAAATACACACGCATATATGAGATTCATAAATGTAACTGTAAATGTTTGATTACTGTCCATGAAATAATCGTGAGATTGATGCTCGAATGGACTCCCCCATCAAAAGTGTGAATGCGACAATAACTTGTAAACAACACACGGCGTGGTGAAACACAGCTCGTTGGAAGAGCGCTAGCAATTGTGATCCGGAAGACCCGTCTGAAGATACGACTGCTGGGACCCAGTGTCATGCGATCGCAGTCCATTCACGGAAACAAACTGAGTGATCCTCGACCATGGGGAAAATGTGGCTGTTCTTTCCGTCCACAAACTGGTAATCCTTTGAAGGGGAAGACCTAGGTACTAAAATGCACTCATGCATCATCCTGTATTGTCGAAATTTAGATTTAATTGAGGGATATCACTTAATTTAATCGGATACGAGAAGTTGGCAGTGATGGGCCACAACAAATATTTTATCTTGTAAATCCATTTATTTAATTTTTAAATTAATGACAGCAACTGTAATAATATAAATGATATTCATTCTTTAACGCAACTCTCCGTTCTGGATTTTGCCTTTGAAAAGGGGAACTATATAATGCTAAATTATAAAATAAAATAAAAATGGCCATGACCAAAAACCAAAATAGCGCTTTTTTTCTTTTCAGTTTCTAGGTATCCCCTTAACGCCCTCTACGTGTCGGAGATGCCAAACGTGGAACTGCTCTGCTGTGACGACCGTATCACACTGCGCCACTCGTTGGTTCTTTTTTCACATCCGTTCGACGTCTTCGCGATGGAAATGCGTCCTTTGAGCGCCGTTGTTGGGAGTACCTGAATTCTTGTACTGATATATCTGAACACGGTACTCATCAGAGTGCGAACTACCACAAATCAGTGACTACGAGTCTGTTCAGCTGCTTTATCGGTGGCCATTTATAAAGTAGTTTCAGTATCGACGATTATTTTAAGTAAAAATAAGTTTGTTGTAGACACGTTCACTTGGACGGCAAATGCGAGGAATACAGAGCATAGTCACACCTAGTGTGGAGCAGTGGTAGCTGGCTGCGGACCCGCCATGTTGGCGCCGCGGAGGCCCAGAGGCCTGTGGGAAAACGGGGAGCCTAAGGTTCACTCAAATAGAATTTTCCGACCAGTTCCGAACATATCCGATATTCGTTGCTCAATGGTGCAGCTACATGGTTGGAATAAAAAAAAAATTGCAAGCCTGTCTTTCACTACTGGCCAAACATCTGTAACATATAATCTCGGTAATGAGTAAATTCATGTGTTGTCATGTTAAAACCACACTTATAATACGAAACGCTCACAACAAATGTATCGTAGAATATTTTAAAATAAGGCTGAACGTGGATATGTACGCAAATTGATTTTCAATTTCACTTTTGGACACAAATCACACGTAGGTGTCGCACCCACCGTTAGAATCCACTTCCGGGGCAGCTACATCGACTATTGAATCATTTTATTTAGCAGACTGAAATTTTAAACGATATAATAAAACGGCTTCAATAAAATTGAAAAAAAAAAAAGACTTGAAAAAATACTTAACCTCGGCTTTGGGCCCGTTTTTCGACTAGAAATTTTATTAAAATGATGCCCATATTTTTTAAAATGCTTCAAACAGTTAATACTACAAAGTTTTCTTTTGTCTTCGGAAACTTTGGTTCGCGCCATCCACCACAGATGGCGGCACAGGGGTTGTTACATATTCCCGTTCTTTGACTTACACCACATTCACGAAATTACTCCTACAAAATGCCGTATCCCGATAGCTAAGATGTTACACACTAAAAAAAAAAATTAAAATTGTAAGAATTAATTTTCGCGTGAATTTTTGTTTGTCATAACCCAACCTGAACTATATAATAATAATAATAATAATAATAATAATAATAATAATAATAATAAAGAATGTTATCCGGGGATGCAAGGACGTGACTCCATGCCGGTGGATGCTGAGGCGGAGCGCAGAGGCGGGCTCGGGCGCAGAGTGTGGGAACGCGCCCGGCCTGCGGGTGTGTTATCAGCGCGCGGCTCCCAAACGGCCGGTCCGGCGTGCTTGCCATGCCTGCGGGGCCTCTGGTCGGCACAGTAGCGCACAGGAATGCCCGCGACCCAGGGGCATTCCTCCGACCTTTCGGCGGCGACGGCTCTCAAAGGAGAAGTCGTCTTTACGGCCGTGGGAACACCACTCTTGCTCCCCCCACTCGGCCAGTTCCTCCAACACGCCGCCGTCCGTCCTCTTATGGACACGAGAAGAAACGGATTTTACAAGTGGCAGTTAGTGAGGGTTTTGGCTTATCCCCGTCCCCGGTCACTTTAATATATAACCTACTGTACGCCTAGCTGTATGGGATTATAACTTCCCTGTGCAGGATGGGTTTTTCCTCTCAATTAAATAATTTTCACATCCACCAACCATTTGTCCTAAAGTAATTTATCCTGAAGTCATTTATCCTAAAGTCAATTGTTCTAAAATAGAGTGTAAAAATTTTATCGACCATATACCGTCGTTTCTCCTAAAGTCGTTTGTCCTAAAAGAGTTTGTTCTAATGTCTTAATTTTTTGGATGAATGACATAAGTCAAACGCTTCTAGGACAAACGACGCATCACCACGATTACTGTCCATAAAGTTAAGGTCTTTCCTTCCCCAAAAATTCCACTGGGCATGGAAATAATATTTATCATCAAATATTATTAATGATAATACTCTTATATTTTGATACGCAATGCACATTTTATATTAGGTAAAAAGTTTTAAAATTTCTTGCTGAAAAATACCCGGGAAACGATTTCCCGTAGGTTTAAACCCGGATATTTTTTTCGCAGATATTTTATACGTGGCGGCCGTTGCCGTGAGTGGAAAAAAGTGAATTTTTTATTTTGGTTTTACTTCAATTAAAACTATTTATAGTTTAAAAAAATCGGGTGCGTGTACTTATGTTCGCGCTTAGAAATTATACTTTTTTGGCATAGTAAAAAACTAACTTTAATTTCTCATACAATTAATTAAAGGAAATAAAATAATAAAATGACTGGAGCGATGTTATTAATACGGTTGGTAAAATATAAATTCAATCAAATAAAAATTAAATTAACACTTAGTATTAACTATTGATATAAAACGTGTAATGAATAAATTATTTAATTATTGAAATAATCGAGATGAATTTTAATTAGTAATAAAAATTATAAGTTATGCTTAAAGTTTGTTTCAATTTATTCATTTTAATTATTTATTAAATAGTAATGTTATAATTTATAATGCATTAAATTATACATTCGGGAACATAACCTCACGTATAATAAAACACTTGAAAAAGTTTATAAACACAATTTTTATCACTAATATTCACAATAAATATATGTTTTCAATTATATGGACCAGTATTTAATATCAATCATTAAAGTACAAGATTTTTAAAAGAACATATATAACTTTCATTAGTTTTTTTTTTCATCCTGTGAAAATTTCGTTGCATTGTGCGTACGCATCGTAAAAATTCACTCTCATAATGTTTTCATAACGCGCTTAAAAGTGTGACTTCATAAATCCTTTCTTTGTGTGACTCTAAGGCCTAAGTTAAGCCTATTAACAACAGGTCAACTCTTTAGGCCTTTGTAAATTGGAAATAAAGTGAAATAACCTGTTTTAGCGTATTTCCTGTGAAGTAGAATTACTGAAATTAAACAGAATGTAGTTGTATAGGTACTATGTTGACATAATTTAGTTTTTCTTTAAAAAATGTATAGGAAAATGTATCGATAATATATTTTATAGGTCTTAGTTTCAAACGAAGGCAGACGTCATTTCACTTTGCTGTGAAAGTTTCGAGACGTTCTTGTTTAAAGATTTTCGAATGCACATTAATATAGGAGAAATCGTTTAGAAGGAAAGGTACTCAAAAACAACTTCAAAAACCCGCCAAAAGTCGGCTAATTATGTTGTAAATTTGGAACAAATTTCATTTCCTCAGGCTTTCGAGTGCGAACGTAAAGAAATTAAGGTATTCTTATAAAATAGATAAAAGTGGAAAATTGGGGAAAGGAAATCAACGATAAAAAATTATCAAATAAAATAACCGCGGAAAAAACAGACCGACCAATTATCATTTTATTATTGTAGTAAGACACGCTGTAAATTAATATTTTTTAAAGGAACAGAAAAATTCATGTAAACTTACAGATATATCTAAATTTGTACATTTACACACATGAAAACAAACTGTATGACTACCAAACAGTGTTTGCAGTAATACTGGGTTCGGATTCTTACCCGGGCATTTTTGCATTGCGTTGTCCCAGTAGGTACCTACCTCCAATAATTAAAATTTGTTCGTAAACCATTCCCAGAATAGCTTTTTAGAGTTAACTTCGGATATTAATAATCACGGTGATACAAACTAAAGACAAATTGTTTAACATTCGATTATATGTTCCATGTTTTTTTTTTTTTTTAAAAAAAAAACTATGTTGTAAATTTGTGACTTGAACGAAACATCAGTTATTATGTAAAATTATTTGCCAATTTTTGTAGTAAATTGCAAGTTTAATCTTGCGAAACGTATTTCGTAGCCATGAGTTACAACATATTTCGTAATATAAAACTGAAAGACAGTTGTCGTGTTCTGGTTCCTAACGCCGCGCCGGCGCCGCCACGAAAGCTCTGCAAGGCTGTAGGTGTGGTTCCGCGTGGTTGGCAGACTCGCCGCTGGACCTGTCGACGTCGCTGCTGTCGCGCGTGCTGCTGCCGGCGGCCGGCTCGCCGCCCAGCGACGCCTCGGACGAGCGCAAGTCGCTGTCGGGCGAGTCGTCCACGTCGTCGGAGGCGCTGCTGGAGCGCTGCGCGGCGCTGCTGCGGCACGGCGCGGCCGCGGGCCCCCGGCAGCAGCAGCAGCTGCAGCAGCTGCAGCAGCAGGGGCGGCCGCACCGGCCGGCGCGCGGCGAGCGCACGCTGCTGCCCTGCGAGGTGTGCGGCAAGGCCTTCGACCGCCCGTCGCTGCTCAAGAGGCACATGCGCACGCACACGGGTCAGTCGTCACCGCCTCCCCGCGCTCTCTTCTGCAGGACATGGATTAGCCAAATATGCAGATGCAGCATAACGTAGAGACCTGCACAATTCGCGAATTCATTTCGCGATATGCCACAATTCAAATAATTATACCTCAGTGCTGCCTCTGCTATTGGTTCACAACTCACCTGGATGACTCTAGGCCAATGAGAAAGACCCAACCAAAGTTGTATCGAATCACAGGCTGCTACGCTGAAACGTCTCACAAGACAGCAGCCAATGAGTGGGTGGCATTTGACCGAGTGTACGTATAACTATGGAGTTCATCCTGCAGGTCATTGCACCCGCGAATTTTTCCGGTCCCTAAGCATATGTAGAGACCTGCAAAATTTGCGGATTTATTTCGCGATATGCTGCAATTCAAATAATTATACCTCAGCGCTGATGCTTCTACCACTGGTTCACTATTAATCTGGAGTAATGAGGGCCAATTAAATACCCTCACTCATAGAAGTGTCGAATCACAGGCCACCCAGTCGAGACGACTCACAAGTCATCAGCCAATGAACAGGTGGCATTTGCCCGAGTGTGTAGAGTGTAGTAGAGTCTATCCTGGAGGTCACTGAATCCGCGAATTTTGCAGGTCTCTAAGCAGAAGGTCCGATTCTGAGCATCCTTCCTAACAGCTTCACTATGATTGTTAATAAAAGCAGGTTAGGACAGCTAATACCAATATAAAAAAGTCCGTCATTTTTGTATATGAAAATCAGAAGAAAAAAAGGGGGGTTAGGGAAACGTCTTCATTTCTGACAGCTAATGCGCCATCTGTATTCTTTCCAAATCATCTCTGCTACAGAACAACCTTCCATTACGTAGACTAAGACCTCCATGAACCGGAGTGACTTGAACTACGGAACAGATTTTATATTTAGAAACAAAATGTATTACTCAAGAGACCAACGCACAAAATACTTACAACCCAACATGTTTATTAGATTTCATAAGATAAAATAGAAGTAAGAGTTAAATTCAATTTATTAAGGGAGCATTATACATGACACAAAATTCCGGAAATGCTAATAATAGTGGGATAATTATCCTCCGTTGGCTTTGAATGGGACCACAGAGAAATACAATGCTAAAACTTTGTAGTAATAATTGTAACAAGATTCAATCTTTAAAAAATCTCAGAACTTTAACAAATTTGCATCTTATGTCCCGACAGTGACATATAAAATAATTAATGTTAGGGGCATGTAAAAAATTAAATGCCAAACATCAATTCTAATTTCACAGTAGAAACTATATAAATCAGCCCAACACAATTATAACTACGCATTCCATACAATTATGCGCTATTCTCAAAACAGCATAAAAAATTAATTTCAAATTATACAAAAAAATTGATAGAAAAAAAGTTAAAACAGCATGACATCTTCAATAACCACTATGGGGAATGTACTTTTCGCGAAAAGAATTTGAGATTAGCTAAGAGCTAAAACACTGTAGCATTTCGTGAATGGGTGAGTTTCTTTCAGGAACATGTCTACTGTTAGATCACCAATCACTAGAGACCGGAAAAATTCGCTGTTTCAAAGACCTCCAGGATAGACTCCAATATCCTCTACACACTCTGGCAAATTCCAACTGTTCATTGGCTGTTGACTTGTGAGACGTCTCAACTGGGCGACTCGTGATTCGACACTTCTATGGGTGAGGGTCTCTAATTGGCCCTCAGTCCTCCAGATTAACAGATAACCAAAAGCAGAAGCAGCACAAAGGGATAATTATTTGCATTTAAACATATCACGAAATGAATCCACGATTTTAATCGGTCTCTTAGAGATCGTTAGAGACCCGGAAAATTCGCGGGTTCATTTCGTGTTATGCTAAAATTTAAATAATTATAACTTAGTGCTGCTTCTGTCATTGGTTCACTGTTAATCTGGAGGACTGAGGGCCAATTAGAGACCCTCACTCATAGAAGTGTCAAATCACAGGCCAACCAGTCGAGACGACTCACAAGTCAGCAGCCAATGAACAGTTGGCATTTGCCCGAGTGTGTAGAGGATATTGGAGTCTATCCTGGAGGTCATTGAACCCGCGAATTTTCCGGGTCTCTAGAGATCGTGTATGAATAGGAGTAGGTACTCTTCACGCTGAACGCCCATTGGACTGCAATAAGGTATTCCTGAAACAGCGGTTTCTCCCTTGTGATTGGCGGCCGTCTGCAAGAGAAGCCAGTGCATTATTTGACCGATAAACTCAGAACGCGTTTGCTGCTGCTCTGAATAACTGTGATTGGTAGAGACCTGAAAAATTCGCGGGTTCATTTCGTGTTATGCTAAAATTCAAATAATTATACCTTAGTGCTGCTTCTGCCATTGGTTCACTGTTAATCTGGAGGACTGAGGGCCAATTAGAGACCCTCGCTCAAAGAAGTGTCGAATCACGAGTCGCCCAGTTGAGACGTCTCACAAGTCAGCAGCCAAAGTACAAGTGACGTTTGTCCGAGTGTGCATTCCTTACCATCTCATCTCACCTCACGCACTCTTCCGGCTGGCGAAAATGACAGATCTCTCCCCCTTGGCCCTTATGAGTGTCAGCCCCACTCCATCCATGTAGACCCTGCGTCAGGCCGGAAAAACATTTACTATTACACTGTTTGATACTGAAGTCACGGTAGAGACTACTTATATCAAAACCTCAAATAAACTTTTCAAAATTACTCTATAATGTCATTATGCGCACCATATCAGGTGGATGACGTTAATTTTGCACGTGAGGAAAATATATTTTTAAATAGAATTTCATTGACTATGCTTATTCTCAATTTTTATTTATAACAGTGTTTAGAGAGTGTTTTAAAATGAGTGAAGCTAAACGCTAATGAACTATATATAGAGTTTTGAACTGTTTGCATATTGCTAAAATAAGAAAATGGTGATTAAATATTACTTATCTGGACTGCTATTCGATTTATAAAATTTATTATTTATAATTATTTTCCCTAACTCAAACCACTAGTTTTTTAAACTAAATGCAGGTTTATCCAAACATAAAAAAAGTACAGAACCTTCAGTATTTCAGAAAACTTAAAACAATGGTTGTAAAGATTTTACAGTATTTTAAACTTTGTTGTGTGGATACAAAATAGTATTACTAAATATTTAATTAAGACTAATTATTATGAATTATGAAAAAATATAAATGTTTTATTACTTAAAATTATTGAAAAGTTAAAAAAAAAAAATACCAGAAATCTCTGACCAAAATTTTACTACTGAGATGTACTTATAATCTTAAATTTTTGGTGACACCAATGCACTCTATGAAGTTCGAAATTTAATTGTGCATTGTGAAAACTGCAAATATAATGGAGTTATGAATAATGGAGTGGGTGCCTGTAGTATTGTTAAAGTCACTCTGGTTAGCAATTAGTTAGCAAAACAAACTGCAGCTGAATAAAGTCCAATGCTAGAAGTTTGTTTGAAATCATGAAGGAAATCGCTAGGAATAATCGCAACAAATTTCATCATGAATGGCGTATTGTGAAACAAAAAACAACATATCATAAATGGATTAGCTTTAAAACTTTGTATAGCAAGAAAGCAATAATTGTTCTATCTAGATGAGAAATAAGGGCTGAAGTCATTTTATTTTAACTTCAATTATTACATTGCAAATATTTTACAGATCCCACTACATTAAATTATACACACATGGTAGAACATTCGTGGTAACATTTCAAAATATATGGAAATTATTAACATATACATACATCGTATGGGAAACTTCCGTACATTAACTGCGCTTCATTAGAATCAGTGGATTCTTACAGTTAATTATTGTAACTGAATGTCGCTGTTTCGTTAGTAGATTCCATTCATTTTTTTCTTGAATTTTATTATTTAATATTAAGTTTAATGTTATGTCCACTTTTTTACTAGTTAGTAACTACGTGTGAGCAGAATATTCAGTTTCTAACATTCCAGTGATAAAATTATTGATTTACATTTAGGTTATACCTTGTATATTTTAAAATTGGCTAAAATATTAAGACGAATATAAATCGTAGACTTTTGAGGCCAGAGACTCTACTTATTTGCTTCAGGGTTAAAACTAGAAGAAGTTAATCATGTCACGCAATCCATTTTGACTAATCCAAAACTTCAAAAAATATTTCCATAGATTAATCCCAGCAGTCATTCAAATAAAATTTCTCATTAATATTTACAGAGCAGACGGAAACAATTTTGAAAAATCTGGAATTACTTTTTTCCCTACAGGCGTACCCATGAACGGTCACCTCCCTATTAGGCTGCTGCATCTATCAGGCAGACTCATATTGATTGGCTAGCTGCTCATCTACTCTCGGTCGCCCACCAGGACCAATCACAGCTCATCTGCAAATACCCCTATTTTAATACTACATTCAGCTTTCAATAGCTCTCGAAGGTGGCTGCAAACAAGGTTTGTCGAAATGTTAGGCACACCACGATTTCCTTGGAATTAGCAAACCAGAAACCAAGAGAAAATATGCAAGTATTGAAAACTAGCTGTGCCCGCGACTTCGTCCGCGTGGAATAGTGTCTTTGGGTAGCATTTTTAATTATTTAGACTAATTATTTTACAAATAAGACGCATACGTATAAATACTTTAATGAGCTATTTGCAGTGTTTTACTGCGTTAACAGATGCTTTCAAACAGGCATTTATTTCATCTGCCGGCGTACCTCTAGTAATAACCAAAATAATAAACAAAACAATGACCCAACTAAAAAAAAAATATTTAATAACCTAACCCAAAAACTTAAAGTTATTTGTATTTCACGAAGAAAATTAGTTAAATAAACAAAAAATCGTGTCAGCAATCGAATTTTAATCAATTTGCAGTGAATAATAATGAATTTTCAGCGTAAAAAATCAGTATTCGCATGCGTGTGGCACAGTCGTCTGCCCTCACGTGTCTGCCCGTTCGGGTGAGCACACTTAGGCATATTTCCACACCTACTGCGCGCCGTACCACGCCACGCTCCGCCTCCCCCCCCCCCCCTCCCTGCACGACTGCACAGCGCTCATTGTGTACGGCGCGTTAACTTCAATTTCACATTTTGTAATGACTCCGTAAATGTTACATCAGAATAGCTCTAATATTTTGTCTCATGTCGCAAACTTATAAAACATTCACATAATCCTTACATATTTCCATACAAACTTTCATCCCCTATTCCCTATTGTTATTTCACACCCTTGAGGGTAAAACTTTTACAAACTTTGAATGTCATATTTATTTATAACTTATCAAACCATAGCCTAAAAATTAAGTTTCAAGCTTCTAGCTCTAAAAATGACGATATTTCCATACAACTTTTCATCCCCCCCCCCCTTTCAACCACTTAACAACCACTTTTTCGCATTAAAAAGTAGCCTATGTCCTTTCTTAGGCTCTAGACTATCTGTGCACGAAATTTTATTTAAATCGGTTCAGTATAGCACGACAGACAGAGTTACTTTCGCATTTATAATATTACTAAGGATGGGCCAGTATAGCTGTAGTTGGTGATGGGTAGAGACCCGTAAATTTCTCGGATTAATCTGTGGTCAGGCTAATTCACGGTCATACGTATACTCTACGTAAACATGAGTTACTATTGGCCGATTCTTACCGCAGAACATCCCATTCTTTGGAGTGGTTCGATGTCATTCGTTCGGCCACTCTACAGCTAGTTGGTAGTTAAACTGGCCCACAGTCGTGGAGGGGATCGTCGTAACAATTGTCATCCAATCATCAGAGTAATTCAAAGTTATGAGTAGGGGCATGTAATTTTCGCGAAAAGGTTTCGAGACTAGCTAAGAGTTAAAACAATTGTAGCATCGTCCGTGTTTTGTGATTGGGTGAGTTTCTTTCAGGCACTGTAAGAGCACCAATCACAGTAATTCAGTGTGAAAGCAAACGCGTCCTGAGTGGCCCGGTCAAATAAGGTAATGGCTTCTCCTGCAGACGACCACCAAATACAAGGAAGAAACCGCCGGCACGGACTTACCTTAATGCAGCCTAACGGGCGTTCAGATCTTAATAGCGAATAATTACTGCCCCTAGTTATTAATGTTTGCAGTCATACTTTGCGAGCTAAAGAGTCCACTGAACTTGCGTGTCTCTGATGAGCAACTGTAATGAACGCGTGGCGGGGTCACGGTGTGCACAGGTGAGAAGCCGCACGTGTGCATGGTGTGCAACAAGGGCTTCTCCACGTCCAGCTCGCTCAACACGCACAGGCGCATCCACAGCGGCGAGAAGCCCCACCAGTGCCAGGTGTGCGGGAAGCGCTTCACGGCCTCCTCCAACCTCTACTACCACCGCATGACGCACATCAAGGTGAGTCTGCGGCGCCGTGGACCGACTCCCGTCTCCCTGAGTGCCCTTCAACTGGAGCCAACCCCTTTCTCGCAATGACTCCCCCAGGACTAAAGTAAAACTGTAGCTAGACCAAAATAAACCTCCATAGTTTTTATAATTCTGTCTCCCTGAATGTCCATTGACTGGACCCAAGAGTAGTCCTATAGCCCATCCTCCTTTTTTCTTAATGACTCCCCCAGAACTAGAGTAAAACTGTAGCTAGACCGAAATAAACCTCCATAGTTTTGATAATGCTGTCTCCCTGAATGTCCATTGCCTGGACCCAAGAGTAGTCCTATAGAACACCCTCCTTTTTTATCAATGACTCCCCCAGAACTAGAGTAAAACTGTAGCTAGACAAAAATAAACCTCCATAGTTTTGATAATGCTGTCTCCCTGAATGTCCATTGACTGGACCCAAGAGCAGTCCTATAGACCATCCTCCTTTTTTCTCAATGACTCCCCCAGAACTAGAGTAAAACTGTAGCTAGACAGAAAAAAAAATAAACATCCATAATTTTGATAATGATCTTTAAAGACGCCAGAAAAATAAAAGTCAACCAGCCTCTTATGGCTCCATTATTTTTCAATATTTCTAACTTTCCATTCATGTTAGATAGGTGGGATGATAATTGCGACGCTAGCTGGTGCTTCTAGCGTGGTGTCGCCTCTAAGCGCAAGGCCGTGGACTGGCGTGCATGGGGCAACTACGAGATTTGAGCGGCAACCATAACATTTTATTGCGGAGAAATGAAGATAAAGTAGTAATGCAAGTATCTCAAGAATCTCTAAAGAGAGTTTCGTGCCACAATCAATTCGTAAATCATATTCTCTCTTCTAAAAATAAAGAAATACTAAATACGGAAACGGAACTGATCATCCACTCTCAGGGTATTCTTAAATGCTTATTGTAAACTGAACTCATTGGGAAATTTCGAGCAGTTTTCAAATTGCGAGGTTGTTCTTGCAGCTCTTCACACCGTGTGTGTAACTGGTAAGGCAGTGGCCTTAACCGCGGTGTATTCCATGTCCCCAAAATCTTCCGGTCAGCCGCCCCTCCCAAAATTATAAGCTGAGCCGTCTCTGATTGGAGCGAGTTGGCGCAGAGAACCGCGTTCAATCGTCCTGATGTGCCAACCGCCGTGCCTCAGTTGGATGCACGCCGGCTTGCGGTGCGACGGTGTTCTGGGTTCGAGTCCACAGGGAAGGGCGCAGGAGTGAATTTCCATCGTCTAAATTTAACACAAAATTGTATGAATTATAAGAAATCGTCAAATGAATTTAACCATACTGTCATTAACAAATACATAAGGAGGGTATGTTTTTCTCGTTGGTAATGGAAAATCAACGGACCAATCATTTTTTAAAGAGGAAAATTTTAAAACGAAATTTGAGAAAAAGGGTCTATACCACTCGCCTCACTCCAAAGTGATCCTGATCCCTGTGGAATATAATTTTTTTCGCATGTGAGAAACGTGGTGGGCGTTGCGGTGTGAATGTGAGGTTTTTTGTCTGTGTACTCCAGTTCTTCCACCCCCCCCCCCCCCCTTCAACTAATTCCCATCAATGCCTCCGGCCACATTCGTCATCCTTCACCGTCTCTTATTACCCGGATAGCCATGACATAAATTTTTGACCTTTTACAAATTATTCCTTTGAAAACCAATTGCTAAGAAATAATTTGTAATATTACGATAAATAGGCCTATACTGTAAATTTGCATAACACATGGCTATGGTTATTCTAGCATATATGAAATACGTTTTTCTAGATAATACTGAGTTTTTATTACGAAAATTAGCGTATAATTTTATATTTTAATTGATGTTTCCTTGAAGAACATTATTTAAACGATGGAAATGTCAATAATTTGACTTCATTTTGTTTTATAATGCTTATTAATGTGAAAAGTTAATCCTGAAAGATATTCAAAGAACGGTTTACAAATAACTTTAACTACTGGAGGTACTGGGACTACGAAATGCATGAATCCTGGGCATGAATCCAAACCCAGTATTACTGCCTACACTTTTTTCTAATGATGCAGTTGTTTTCATGTAAATATACAAATTTTCAAAGATCTGTAATATGACATGAATATTTCTGTTCCATTTACAAAAAAATTGCAGTGTAATTTCCTATCAAGCACATTGTTTCTGTGCTATTTGCCAATAGCGAACGGTCGAAATAGGCATATGTAAACAACAGCGTGTCCAGTGGCTTTAGAGAGGTACTTCAAAAACACAAGATTTTAGCCGACTTATTAAATGTATTATTGTAATTTGATGCAGCAATTAATTTTAATGTGTTAGTTACCAAACATGGAACACTTACTGCAGTGAAATCCACCTGTGCACAGTTCTATGGAATTTTGTAACATTCCGCTTGCAATGACAAGATTACTGGCGAAAAAATGTCAAGTTCTTGGGCTACATATTTTATTACTGCGAATTTGGTGAACGCGTTCCCTTTTAAACGTTTTTTTTTATCTCCTAAGACTTATTGAAGGCCACAAAAAATAAGCACTTTTCGATGTTTATTTCACTTAGGGAAAGCATAGCAATAATGCACTTAGGCAACAGTAATTTAATTTAGAAAATTGCGAGAAGAAACATGAACGTAGTTTTACGAAGGGTCTAAAACATTTTTCCTTCATGCCGTAAAATACACCGTGCCAATATGCGACTGTTTAAAATGCCAATACATAACTTCTCTGTACACGATGAAACATTTGGTTTGCTAACCTACATTTGAAGAGCAGCATAACCGATATTGTACATTTAACAAGATTTGGTTTTATGAGAAGACGAAACACTTCAAAACGTGTAGAGTTCTCCGAAGCAAGATATTATTTTTTGTTAGTTTGGAGTGGCGTTTGTTTGGTTAAATAACGCCCAAATAATTTGAGGAGTGTGGCAATCGTTTCACCGGACACGGAGCAGAAGAGGATCGAAGCCCGGCGAGAGACTGGGGATTGTTGACCGAGAAGTTGGGGACACTGCTAACGAGCCCCGCCGACAAAGGGACCGGCCCTCATGGGCAGCCACGGTGACGTATGAGCGCCCGTTTCCACTGCGATACTCATCCCTGGGGGACGGCGTTACACACGCGCGCGCGCGCTCAGGCCTCATTTCTTATTTCCTTGTGATTTTATACTATAAAACCAGCCTGGATCAAATGTTCACTCCCTTAGGGCCGGAATAACATGATTACATGTTACCATGTACTTACATCTATAATAGGGGCCTGTTAAAATTATATTCATTCATATAATATCAGTTGTAAAGACGTGATTAAATAGCAAACATTTAAACATCTAAATTTAGTGAAATAAGTATACAATGTCAACATCAAATAAATGCTTTCTAAATTAGTTGATTTTGCTCAAAATACGCAAATTGTAATTTGTATTTACTTCATATACTCTTTTTTGTTGTTGCTAGCGACGCTGAAGTGAGTATGTACTATTTTCGCTTGTGAGTAAAATATGAATATCTCTCTTCAAAAAGCTCCAATAATGGACAGATGTATTATATAAACACATGCGAGGGTACGAACAGCAAGTGGCAAGATTTAAATCGCTTGTGGAAAAAAAAAACCTGTGAGCCAGTTTTTCAATACTTACCAGTGATGTGTAATATATAATCTCGGTAACGATAAAATTCATGTGTTCTCATGTTGCAAATACACTTATAATACAAAACTCAGACATGAAATTTAACGCATAGGCCTAATACTTTAAATTAATTCCGAGCGTGATAAATATATAAGAATTGTGTTTTCAACTACATTTCTGGACGCGAACTACTCGTAGTTTCCGTACCCGCCGCTAGAATTTGTTGCCGTAGCTGCTACATCGACTATCGAATCATTCGATTCGCAGACCGAAAATTTAAACCATATAATGAAACAGCTCCGAGAAAAGGGAAATTGACTTGAAAAAATACTAAAGCCCGGGTTTTGACCTGATTTTCGACATGGCAGTTTATTAAAATATTGGCCATCTGTTTAAAAATTTACTAAAAAGGTAATATGTACTTTAAAGTTTGCCTTTGTCCTTTTGAGCTTTGGTTCGTGCCATCCGCCACTGATGCAGCTCCGTGGTTATTACACATTGTCGTTTCATTAATTCTGTTATATTCACGAAATTACTCCTAAAAAATACCGAGAGCTAAGATGTTACACATCAAAAAAAGTAAAATCAGTTAGCTTGAACACCAAGCATTGAATAGGCTTTTGATTAGCATATGAAGGCATTTTTACTCTTTTTTTAATATGTGAATAATTTCATCTTCTGTACGGCTCCCACAAGATTTAGTAAGATGTTTGTTTTTAAATTTTTTTTTTTTTTGGGGTTTAGACGCTGGCTTCTTCTAGTTCTTCAGAGCTTTGCGAACAAATCGTGATATTAAGACAAGCGTCCTTCAAGCGTATACACATTTGCCATCTAATACTGTTGCTAAATAATAATGTAATATTTGCAGGAGTCTATTCTTAACATATTTGATTTTCGAAAAGTGGACTAAAGTTTTTAGGTGTCGTAGCACAAAATGGTTGGTATTTTATATCCATCAACGTCATGAAAAAAAAAAATACAGTCTTTATTTTTACCTGCAACGCCGTCAGTAAAAGATCGCGCTAGAAATGGAGCAGAAAAGAAGGCTCAACTCTTCTCAGCTCTCCCGAACAGTCCGGTAATAGATAACTTGCCGAGTGGAAACAACTGGTCGACATCATGAAGCAGCAGTATCTGAGCCGGTCGAGATTTTAAGGCCTCGATAAATAACGGCACAATAGGAAGCTAAAACTAATCCACCTGCTGCGATGCTCGCATCTGATTCTCGAGCTCCCGCGAGAAAAAAAAATAATTGCTTTCTGAATGGCTTTGATGCGGCGCGGTTGGTAACCCTGTCGGTCGCGCCGGGCGATGTCCATCCCAGATTACGCGGCGCGGTGCTTATTCACCGGCCTGGTCCGGGGCTGCGGTCCATGGTCGGAGCCCCAGAAGACCGGACCTCGACTTCCCTTCCAGCTAGGGAACTCTTCCCGCTTTTCACCGAGTGGGAGACCGCGCTCTGAATTATCGCGCAGCCGTCTGAATGGCCGGCAAATGATAATCGCCGCTGTGAAGTAGAAGTGACGGTATCTCACCGATTGTAATTCCAACCACTTCGTAGAAGCTACATACTTTTTGGTTCCGCTAATGGACACGTGTGGCTTGCTTTCATTCCTCCATATTTTATAAAATGATTACAAAGATTCTTTAAGTTAGGCTTGGGCTCACGATGATATGGGGTTCGTGAATCTTATGGGCTGGCTTTTCAGTAGAGAACAAGACGTTTTATAAGTAGAGATGATGATGCCACTGTAGTCGTCAATCCACTTAAAACTTCTTATTCTAACGATTGAATATTCTTTTTACATGAAATTGTTGTTTTACAGCGAATCACATACGTTCTTTATTTCAATACGCGTTTCCAAAGAGGTAGTCTCACTTATTATTTTGATTCTATAATTAAAAATAAATTAATAACATTGTCATATTTAATTGTTTATCAAAGGATTTTCCTGCCAAACAAATATTTAATTGTTCAATGACCTAAAACGCAAATTTTTATGTCAACCTTAACATGTTAGAAAACATTAAATAATGTGAAATAACAGTTTTGGATTAACCATTCGTATCCAGCCTTCGTCTTGAAAATATAAATTGTTTGTTTATCGTTCGTTAAATCAATAAAAATTAGACAGATTTTCTCTAAACCCTAGAAAAAATAATAATTTTAAGTGCGTATAGTTTTGGGAAAAACTAATTTTTATTCTTTTAATACTAAACATAAATAGTTTCAAGACCAAGGCTGCATACGAAAGGTTAATCTAAAACGGTATACCACATAATTTAATGTATACAGATTATGCTAGGGCTGACACTGACATGAAATCTTTCCCTTTTTAAAGGTTCTTTTTGTCTCGTCATGTTGAGGAGTTTGAAATATCAGTACCTTCCTGTTTGGTTGCCTGTTTAGTAGCTTAAACACCTGAACCGAAATAGAAACTGGCATTTCTGAACTTTTGCGGCGAAGAAAGATTCTCGTAGCTTCGGCAATGTTCGCTCTTTACTCCAAAGATGCAAGAAATACGCGAGAATTCTGCTCTTTTTAGTGCGGAAATCAGAAAATTTTTGAAATATTATTATTTGAAATCTGAATCGTATCAATTTTCGTTCAATAATAACCATGTTGATAATTATTTAAGACTTTTTACTTTTGTATTCGTATGCCAGAACAAAAAAATTACAGAGCTTAAGTAATGTCTTCTTAAACTTTCCTTACGTTGTTAAAATAATATATTAATCATCAGACTCCAGCCTATGATGACCGAAGAATGTAACTAGTTATTCCATGCGTGCGTCTAAAAATGTTATATTGTTGACGCTAAAACATGCCCAAGTCACGTCACGTAAAAACTAGAGGTTTGCAAAATTAACTTTTTTATGCAGTTTGGACAAATATGGGCTTAAAAATTCTTTGTCAAGTGTTCATTGGCTGCTAATTGGATTTAAATTTATCTCCAGTTAGCAAATGTTCGAGTGTTTTTTTTTATGGGGAAGTTACTAGTTATAATCATTGGCGGTCACAGGCTGGAGTCTGGTGGTAAATATATTACTTTAACAATCTAAGGAAAGCTTGGGAAGATATTAGTAGTATATTATAGTATTTCCTGCGTCAGGCTTCAAGCTGTGGATTGAGAATGTCATAGTTCCTCCGAGCGCAGAGATTCTCGTGAGATTGTTGTGTCCGGGATTCCGGGAGGATAGACATATATTGACAAGATTATTTCTTTGTTTTATGTGTATTGTATTTAGTTCATCTAAGCATACGTTTTAAGACATTTATAAAGATAGTACGTAGTTCTTATGATTCAGTGGAAAGGTTACATGTGCACTTAGCCGGCTGATGCGTAGTGAATGTTTGTAATCTGAAAACGTCAGCGGGCATGTACACAGAACTGTTTGTGGAACTCTATATGCTGTATAAACCAAGGATGATTATGCGTGTGCGTCGCTGCTGATTCCTGGAAGCCGGAGTGCCTCGTGACCGGACGCCTGAAAAACTAAACTTTGATTAGGGCGTTGCTGGCGGTGGACTGATGTGAGGGACGCTAGAGAACAGCAGCAGATGAGGCTAGGCTCTCGGAGGGAGCGGATGTCTAGAATGTAATTATGGTTGTAGCTGACTTGTACGTAAATGAAGTGTAGAGTTGGGAGCAGGAGTGAAAGAGATCTTCCACAGATTCGTGGAGTTCCTTCTTGGGGTACCTATCCCTTAATTTTGGCTATCAGCGAGTGTACTGCTCGGCACTCAACCCTCCTAGGCCCGACTGCACAGTAATAGGCAGACGGGCGCAACAATGTGTCAGTGTCCACCATCTTGGATTGTGACGACATGGTGGAAATATAGGATGACCTAGACCTTCAAATTTTGACCTTAACCTTCAATTTGCCCAAAAATTCGCCAAAATTTCCAATTTTTTGGAAAAATATTGTACCGAAAGATTTCAAAAATTTTGAAAAAATAAAGTCTCTATTTCGAGGGGAAAATTCCCGTCTTGAGGGTAAATTTACAGTTCTATTCTTAAAAAATTCGAAATTCAAAAAAACCTCAAAAGACTTTTGCATAAAAAAAAATCGCAAATAGGCTTAAAGTCCACATCTACAAACCACCCCTAAGCCTCTGGCTACATTCTTGGATAACCTTGACATTGACTTTAACAGTAAAATTATAATTATTATATTTTTATGAAAATTTTTTTAAAGTCATAAAATATAACAAATTGCCAACTTTAGTTATTTAATCGATTTCTATCATTGGCGGATGGCACGATCCAAATTACAAAAAGAAAAAGGGGAACAATATAGTATTAAATTTTTTAATTAATTTTAACACTGTAGGCAGTATTTTAATGAATTTGTTTTTACCGAAAATCAGGTGCTAAGCTTGTTTTAGTTTTGCTTCAAGGTGTTTTTTTTTTTACTTTTATTGGAGACGTTTCATTATATAGTTCTAATTTCAACAGTAAATGTAATGATTCGATAGTTGACATACATAGCTGCTCCGGCAGCGAATTATAGCGGTGGGAGTGGAAACTACGAATGATACGCGTCCAGAAATGTAGTTTAAAACACAGTTTGTGTGCATTTATCATGATCGGCATTATTTTAAAGAATTCTACGTTAAATTTAATATTATAAGTGTGTTTGCAACATGAGAATGCGTGAATTTGCTCATCACAGAGGTTAGATGTTACACATCACTATCGAGTACAGAAAGACTCAATCCCTTTTTTTTTTTTTCATTCTTTACATCTCCCGCTCTTTAGTTCTCTCTCTCTCTCTCCCTAATTCCTTTTCTCCAGTGGCCACTGAAAGGCCTCGACCAGTTTTTCGCCGCTGATTGGCCACTCGGGATTCGAACCCACGCCCACCGCCCGAGGGCAGGAGGCCGCCGCGTCTGGCCGGGACGAGCTCTGGAAGAGTTTTATTGTCTGTGCGTGCGTGTGAGCGCAGCTGGCCGCAGACAATCTCGGTGGCTCGTCTGTTTCTGCTCTCCCCTTTCCAGAAGCTCTCTTTCCCCCCCCCCCTTGTGAGGAGTGGAGGGGGGCAATTGCCCCCACGCTCCGTCAGGAGGCATGTTGGTAAACATGGTCACGAAGAGCTTAATGAGTCGCCTCTGGTCTCCCTGCTGCCCCATCCATGCCCCTTCCTCCACCCCTCCCTTCTTCCTCCACCATCACACTGATTCCTTCTCTTCACACATACCTCGTCCGGCTTAACTCGGCGAGCGAAATCACAAAATGAACGCTTGGAGTTATTTATTTTTTTAAAGCGAATCTTCTTTCCAGGTGGAAGGGTAAGTCAAGACGATGAATTCATCAGAGCGTAACGAAAAGTAACGTAAGTAAATCAAAGTGTAACGCCTAGGCTTAACCACCAGGACTATGAAACGTAACTGCATTGCTATTTGGCGCCATATTTGTTTTACTTACACTTCTATGGTGTGAACAGGCTTTGTGACTGCGGATGCGTCAATTATTGCACATTACATGCATTGTTCTGAAGCCTCTCAACACTACTGGAAACCGAATATTTAGGTCTATGTAATTTTGAAAACACATAACTGATGAAGCGTTACCTGTGAATGTGCTATTATGACCTTAAAACTAAAGCTATCCAATCGCAAATTTTTGGAACATATATAAGCTACCAAGTTAACACGCCGGAAAAAAAAACCCATTGAGCTGACGTAGAACTACAACCAGCCGGTGAAATTTTATTTCTGACGCGTGTGCCGGCTATATCATGACATCATCCGTGATATCAGTCTTCATCATCAATACTCTATGGCTGGAGCGTAATAATAAAAGCCAATCTTTATCATCAGTATTCAATGGTTGGAGTGCATATCTGCATCACCCATAAATAAACCATTGGTTTATTTATTGAACCTCAATGCAACTGAGCGTGAGCTCCAGTGAAACTATCATTCACATTCCAAATTCGGGGGATCAAATAAAATTACTTTATTTCAACGAAGATCTCGGGCTTTCGCGCCTATTAAGGTTTCGTGGCTTGTGAGTTCCAGAACGCGAAGGGTTCTCTGACGCTTCGATGGACAATGCAGTCGCCACATTCGGGATCTCAGTGGGAGAGACTGCTGCACCGAAGATGGCAGTGGCAATGCCGATCGAAGCGTTGGTGAACCTGTAGCCTTCGACGAGGTTAAAACCCCACTAGCGAAGCAACCTTACATTATTTTAACCAGATATTTTATTTTTTGGACCTCTGACTATGACAGAGTCTACGACTTAATGTTTTGTTTGAGAATATTATTCTCAAATCAAAGGACATGAATTGAATTGCAAGCAGGGAATGCCAAAACAAGCAATATTTTTTCTTCAAGAACACAAGTACGGAAACGAAACCCGGCAAAGTTACAGGTGCGAACAGTGGCGCGCCAGTTTAAATCTTGGCGGGCTTCAGGGGACTACTCCACTGGCTGAGAGGACGCGCGACCCAGCGCCGTGGCATTTAGACGCTCCGCGGGAAGCAGGCAACGAGCTCCAAGGTTGTTCCACACCCCCGCCAGGCCGCCACTTCGTGTTCGTGACTGGCGGTCGCAGACAGTGTCCGCTATACTCACAAACGTATTGTTACGATTTATTAAAATGAAATAATAAATCGTCGTTTGGGAAACTACTGGGTTCGTACAATTAAATATTTTACTACACAGTTTTATTGATTGCCAATATTTACATCGCTAACAAACAATCTTATAAAAATGCCTAATAATCAATTACACTTAAAAATGTTTACTCCCCAGTCACTCTTTTTTTATACACCGCACACCTCGCTGGGCCACACCTCTGGCGCAACTCTCGCCGCAGCACCCCTCGTGGACCTCCGTCGCGGGACTCCGTCGCCGCACTTCCCTTCGCCGAGGATCCGCTCGACGCTACGCTCGGAACTTCGCTCGGGACTCTCGCCGCACCCGCGGCACTATCACCGAGAAACTTGCTCGCCGAGGAACTCCTCGCCTAGGAACTCCGCCGCACCCGCGGCACTATCGCGCAGACTCTCTCGCTCAGACACGCCCCAGAACTCCGCCAAACCCGCAGCACTATCGCCCGGATCAACTTCACACTGGAACTGAACTCAACTCCCAACTGCTCGGAGGCCGGCGTCCTGGGCTTATATAGGCCCAGGCGCCACTTCTAGAAGTCGCGAGCGTGGCTGGGGCCAGTCGCGTCATTGCGCGCCGACCCGACACCAGATTTATCGAGAAAGATGTCGGGAGCTCGCGCGACCGCAGGCGGAATTCCCACAGCTGCCAGGTGTCAGGTTAACGGATTCGAATCAGAGCGTCACGCGGGGACGGGGGGAGGGGGGAGGGGAAGCGGCAACCCTTGCAACCCACCAGGCGCGCGTATCATATGTCACGTCAACGGCGGACACGTGACGTCAGTGGCCGCGCGGGGCTGCCAGCCAGCTCCGAACCCGCGCGCGCCGCGGCCCTGCCTACGTTTCGTAACAGTATTATACCGTTCATAATGTCAGTAATTTGCTTAGGTATATTAATGAACATCTGATTTAGGAGAGCAAAACACTTTTAAACTAGGTTATCATGTTTCAGCTGTGTGTGTGTATATATATGTATACATATATGTATATATGTATATATATATATATACAAGTAATACCTGACTTGCGTTTTTATGCCTATTTCAATTATATTTTTTTTCTAATTGGTTTTAATTGGGTACACATATGCAAAGTATCTCTCTATCTCTCTATATATGTCCTTTATAAATCTCACTATATTTCTCTATATGTGGAAAATCACTATGTCTATCTCTCTATACATCTCTATCTCTCTATATTTCAATCTCTCTATATATCTCTATATTTCCATCCATATCTCTCCATACCACTCTATCTATTTATCTTTATGTATATATAATTATATCTATATAAATCCCTCACTCCATCTTTTTATAACTTTATATATCTGTATATCTCCCACTCTCTCTATCTCTCTATACCTTTCTACATCTCTATACCTCTATATATGTCTACATCTTCATATTTCTATCTTTATCTTTACAGAACAGAAGACGAATGAACAAACGTGTATTTATATGTTTTACATATTCTATCATAGTTTTGACGAAATATATTTTGAATTCAATTACAAATAGTTGTAGTAGGCAATATTAAATTATTTACCTCATAAAACGTGTACACCAGTATATTTTCGTATCACTCTTAGAAAATACATAACAGAAACGAAAGCAGCAAATTTTAAAACCTTACTGGCGAACAAAGTTTCATAAATGTTGTTAATTATGAGTATTTCGAAAATTTCTTTAAAACATTAGAAATAAATATTGTATTAAAGGGGTATAGTCAAAAATGTTTTTTGTATAGTTGTTTTTCCCTATTTATTTTAAATAAATAACATAACAACCGATTTTTCTTTATGTAGTATTTTAAAAATTTAATACATATTTATAAATAGTTTTTTTTAGAAACTTGGAGGCAAAATGTTTTGTAAACCCTAACATGAATTAAGAGCATGTAATTGTATTGTATACAGATTTACATAAATTAATTGTTTGTGTGTAGTCTTTGACATTTATAACTTAATTTTCTGTATATCATTCATAAATCAATAAAAAAAATTAATTTCCCAAAACTCTGAAAAAATAAGGGTCTTAGGATTGTGGGATAATCATTTTTTTTATTGATTTACAAATGATATAGAATAAATTAATTAATACGTGTCAAAGACTACTAACAAACGATTGATTAAAAAAATGAATACATCAAGATTGCATACCATTAGTTCATGCTGGAGTGAACATAAAATAAAATTTACCTTTAAGTTTCTAAAAACCATTAGATGAATACCTATTAACCATTTTATAAACAATTAACGATTGCTATGTTATGAATTTATTTACAATAATAAGCAAACCACGAAATTACGGAAGCAACATAATTCGAGTCGCCACCCTCACAAAGAGCTCTTGCACGCCGCTGCGGCCGCTGCATGTCTGAAGGCAGTTGTTTTCAGCGGGAAGGACTCGAACCCGCGACGCAGGACTCACAGAACACCGCGTGGCGCGCTCGGACGCGGAGCGGTATCGGCCCGCGATGGTTTTGGAGGGCTCAGCTGTGGAGGGAGGAAGAAGATGGCGGCGCGCTGATAATAATAAACCCCTATAGCGCGCAGGAATTTCCCCTTCCCTCTTGTACCCGCGCGCCGTCTGTTGAACCTCTTTAACGATCGATCACGTGGCGCGCAGGAGGAGAGAGAGAGAGATAGAGACCCGGGTATCGTCGGGGCAGGAGTTAACACCCCCGGGGCACCACGTCGACTTCGACGACGACCATCTCCTGATGACTATCGCGGCGGCTTCTGCTCCGCCCGGACCTCCCCCCCCCCCAAACCCCCCTCCCGCGCCGGCGGTGATTACACCCAAATTACCGAACAGCTCCGCCGCCCGTGGCCTCGCCAGACTCGCTCCGCGAACCTCGATCTTATTGCCGCCGCTGACGAGTCCACTGCTACACTCTAGTACCCCCCCCCCCCTCATTTTTTTATAAGTGGAATAGAAATACCCGTGTAAAATCACAGACATTTACATCATGAAAACGACTGTATCACATAAAAATATTGTCCGCAGTACCTACTACTGGAGTCGGATACTTTACCTGGCCACTTGTTATTTGTGTTGTCCCAGTCTACCTCCTATCGTTAAAGTTATTTTTTTGTAAACCGTTCCCTGAATAGCTTTCCGGTATCAACTGCACTCGTTAAGAAGCATAATAAAATTAAAATAAAACTCTAATTACTGCATATTCGATTGTATTTTCCATGATTTAAAACAAATCATTCTTGAATTAAATTATGCGCCTTTTTTTTTCGTAAGAAGAATGTATTTTTTGTATGCAAAAAAACGTTAGCCCTTTGTTGTACAAAGTTAAAATATGTTATTGTAGTATTTAAAACTATTTCTTGGCAAATGGTTTTCAAAGCAAACTTGTGAAAAAATACAGAATTTTTTTTTTTCGGATTATACCTACAGCATAGTAGGCCTACCTAAATCTACATACATTTCAAACAAATTTGTAGCTTGGATTCCACAAATTTTAGGCCATTGTCTAAATTTCTTGATTTTTAAAATTAAGCTCCTTTATAGCAGAATACATTATATTATAAAATGTCTAACTTTATACGTGACTAGCTACATCTCTTTCCCTTTTAAATCACTGGCGTTTAGTATTAAATTATTATTTTTTAAATCACAATGCAATGGCGTTTGTAAAT
The DNA here is from genome assembly GCF_032445375.1 of Bacillus rossius redtenbacheri. Lineage (NCBI taxonomy): Eukaryota > Metazoa > Arthropoda > Insecta > Phasmatodea > Bacillidae > Bacillus > Bacillus rossius. The sequence continues at coordinate 77,047,023 of NC_086332.1, forward strand.
ATCTTAATTCGTTATCTCTGTTTAGCGAAAACTAAATTTTAAATTTAAACCTTAAAAAATGTTATGGCATAAAATCTGTTGAAAACAATGCGGTGTCTTTCTGTTCCCATATCGCGTTCTTAAGGCTTACTCTCACACACCAGGATAATTTTTTCTTCATTTTTGGTCATTAATTTTAATTAAGGGACATTAAAAAAATATTAACTCTATACCTCCTTACCATTTGTTGTTCTGCCACAAATATTTTCAAGTATTCACTTAGTGTATAATCACGGGTGTGAAAATTCCCGCAAATAATAATAGTTACGATTAATCGAGCACCTTTTTACATCCATGACATAGCACAAAGAGAATATATGTTGAAATTACAATTGGCAGAACAACAAAAGCAAGGGATGTATAGAATACAAGATTTTGAAATAGCCTTGAAATAAAATTAATGACGAAAAAAAACAGAAATAATCGAGAACGAACGGATGGCGACTTTGTTTTTTACCATTTAATAATAAAAATATCATTAAAACATTATGGCGATTGTTTTTTAATGGGTGTGTGTTTTTATTTATTTGGAAAAATGACAACAGTATCATAAATATAACTTATTATTAAATAAAATTATTTTTTTTTCCTTTAGATATTCCAACCTATATTTTTCAAAGTTTATAAAATATATTTCTGAAATTTAGTACCTGTGTTGTAAAATGATATTAAAACAAAATAAAACAATATAATAAAGTTTAAACAATTGCATTGATGCTAAGGATAATAAAATCTTTCTATAAGAAAAAAATTAATAGGTATGCGTACCTTTTACCGTCGTTACTAAGGTGCAACTTCCGGAGAATTTGTATATACTTTCTTTTTAAGTTTCATTGTCACTGTATAATGGACCTTATATTGCCGTACACAAATTATTTCCAGCTTGTACATAAAATCTTGGTCAAGTTATATACTGGGTTAAAACGGAAGAAATGGAATTAATTTCTTTTAAATACTGATTAAATTACTTTTACTCCTATAGTGTGAAATATATAGTATCAGTTTGAATTTATTATATCGTATAAGAGTAGTACTAAAAATGTTTATGAAAGGTATGTTAATTACGTTAGTCCTTAGGTCAAGGGCTGGAAACAATAGGGGTTGAATGACAAAAATAAATCAATCTCTCTAGTAATTGGGACAGTAATTTACCTATCCCTTCAATGTTATTGTACACCTTCTTAATGTATTCTATAAACTTTATTGTGTAAAAATTTTTGATACGACCAACCTCTTAATGCAAGGGGTGACGTTTAGCTAAAATGAACTGTGGCCATTTTTGTTCAAACGTAGAGAGATACGAAGCTAGAAATGTAACTGCGCCTGCAGGTCGAGCAGAAGAGAATTATTTTCTTCTTCCGGCACTCCACGCTAACATTTGAAATTGCGGTCCACGGGTAGCTATCTACAGCAGCCATGCCTCACACCTTCTGTTCCTCCCTCACCCACGCTCTTCCGGTTACGGGAATGGCCTCCGAAAGTGCGTCGATGATAAAAACAAAATGTCACCGCGCGGCCGTTTCGAGTCTTCGCTTCTCTTCTTGTTAGCGGGTTCTCCCGAGGAATTGAGGACCACCACAGCCCCCCCCCCCCCCCCCACCCAAACCATCGTGTCGTCCAGCCAAAGAATGTCCTTCCAATTAGGCGTCAGCCCGCACCTGCTATCGCGCCGAAGGAGGGTTTGATTTGTGGTCGCCCGTCGAAAAGCGCTCTATGGGACAGAAGATCGGAGATGTAGCTGTAAAAAAGAAAAGGTTCACAAGCATACACTGCAAAAAAAAAAATCAATGATGTTGCTAAACACGAACTGCAAGTTTTAATCCAATAAATTGTTTGGGAAATTTGCCATACAATTACGATATGTTTCTTACTGAATAACATGTTTCCTAATAAAATGTAGGAAAGCGGTTATATACTAATTGGATATAGCTTAACCATTTGTGATTTCAAACCAAATCTATACGCTTGTATGGTAAATTTACCGCAGAATTTCTAGCATTTTTCTAGGGAGTATCAGTTGGTGCAGCCTGAACACACTTAGTTGAGTTAGCTGCAACAAATGTAATATTGTAAACAAATAGTTAAGCAAAATTCTAGTAAATAAAGCCATACACGTCAGAAAATTATCAATTTCTGGGTGTCTTATAAAATACGTTTGTTTTATCACGCCGAGATATTCTAAAGTCTCAAGAAAATTATATTTTTATTGGCTAAGAAATATTTCGGTCTCACTAATAAGCAACTTTGTAGACAATGCACAACTGTATTTACTATCGACCAAAAATTTACTATAAAACGAAACAAAAAAAATTATGTAAAATTTGGACCTAAGAAAACATAGCTCCGAAATCAACTTAGAAAATCCCTCTTTTACGGACTATGGGGCAACAGCCAATGAGAGCAGAGAAGGGTGCAATTTTGGCGGTAATTGGGAAATATTTATATTAATTTATCATATGTGGTAGAAATTTATCGAAGGATAAATTTTTTCAAGTACTTTAAAAAAATATATTTTAATTATTTAATAAGTGACACGCGATAATCATACATAAACTAAATACTAATAAGGGTTTTTTTAATTTCCATAAATGTTGTTTAAGTTTCTTGCTTACCCTATCATTAGAGACCTGAAAAATTCGCGGATTCATTTCGTGATAGGCTAAAATTCAAACATGTGAACAATTCTGCTGGTTCTGCTATTGGCTCGCAGTTTAACTGGATCTCTCTTGGCAAATGACAGACTATTGACCAAAGAAGCCTCGAATCACAAGCTACCCAGTGGAGACGCCTCACAAGTTAGCACCAAATGAACACGCGTGTTTGCTTGAGAAATGCAGAGGATAATGGAGGCTATCCTAGAGGTCATTGAATCCGCGAATTTTTCAGGTCTCTACCTATCATAACTTTATAAAATTGTTTTATTAAAAAAAATAGTATAGAAGGCTGTTAGCTTTCACGGGGTAGTAATTTATTTACAAACACTATAACATAGGTTTTTTCTTCACCAGATTTAATTGGCTACAATTAACTGATAAGAATTGAATTGTGTACTGATATCGTCTAGGTCGTGTGCATAGTCTGCTAAGCACACACTTTTTTTTTTTAATGTTTTGTAAACGAAGACTTACTTGTTCTTATCTAGTACTTAATATCATCCAGAATGGTGTCTAGGATCTCACGTTCTCTTTCATTCGTCGAGAGAGAGAGAGAGAGAGAGAGAGAGAGAGAGAGTTACGTTCACAACACCATTTGGTCGAATGAAACGAATCTCCCCTACTACAAAATTTGAATCAACCGGATGTATTTATTTGGCCATATAAACGCAAATATATCAAGATTCTCCTATGGTCAGATATGTTTGAGAAAGAACATGGTATTTTTCATACAATCACTTTAATACTACGAGGTGCGGTCAAAAAAATGCGGTTCATATATTTTTACAGCAGAATTACTGACGCTTTATATATTTGAAGTAATACGCCCGATAGCATGATCCGTTGAGATAGGCAGTATCAAGTTTGAACAAGTTGTTACTTGTCAGTCGGCTTCCAGAGCCGGAGGTTTGTGGTAGTATTTATCATGTCTGTCGCGCATCATGGATAGATACTCGGAAATTTCTAGGATTTTCTGGCCTCGGGTGGAATTTAAAGTCATAGGTGTTTGCTTTCCCATTGGTTGATTTCTTAGCGAGAACATTTTTATCCTTGTCAATTTACACTACCTGATTCACTTACTTCTCTCCTAGCCGGACATCGGTGGCTCGCGGTCGTGGAGGGGCGTGTCCAATCACGAACACAGTGCAAGAGTGTAAAGGTTTGCATTCGCGAAATTTCTGTATCTCCAATGATGGATTTAAGTTTAGTTTGCTAAACGTAGACCAGAAAAATTAGTCAGTAGCGTCCTCCTCCATCACGACAACGTATCGTGCCACACCTCTTTTCTGATCCTCGAAAGTTCCTCTCTGTCCATATCCATAAATTCTTCCAATCATGGAATGAACATTGGGATACGTGCGCATCGCTAGCCAATGAGAGTATTTTGAAGGAGAATAGTTCAAATTGGATGTAAGCTTATGAGTGTCACTAAGTAAAATTGTACTCCGTAATTATTATTCACACATCGTGTTGTAGACATGCAGACAAAAGATTCTTCTCACAAAATAAGAAAAAAAACAATATTCCTTAAACTATGGAATTTGTTTTTATTTCAGTCAAGCCAGATATTTTATTTAAAAATTAAAAACGAAATCACCCGAACAGAAATGTCCCCCATCCGACCACGAGTAAGGTCTTGAACCTCACCCCCAGAAATCTGGTTGTGTTGGGTTTCTCGAGATCGTTTGTAGAAAGCACTTTCCCGTTCGTCTTGAACGCTTTATGAACCAATCAACGTAAAATTACACTGCCCTTTAATCGTCGAACAACGAGCGTGCATGTGTTTTTGAGATGCCAGAGAGTATATTGGCATGGTTTAACGACTTATTAAAAGTGTAATAATTGATTTGGTTGCCACCATAACAGGCTTTAATTATTTAGTTTGCAAATAAGAATGCCATTTAACATAATGGCTTCATTTTCTTTACTCCATCACGGTTTAATGTATTCACGTGAATGACGCTCAGATAAAAGTTATTTAACGTAACTTTAATTACAAGACGTAAGAAGAGGTCCTCAAAAAAAATGTATCGTGATTGTCTTTTAATTTAGCTATATTACATTCAAGCCTGCCTGGAAACTTTTAAAATAAATCACCGTTGACAAAAATAATTTCGGAAATGAATGAATGTTTACAGAATGAATGGTGCACGCCAGGTTAGGTTGATTACACGTTTGAAAAGTAACGGCAAGTTTTATAGCTTGTTCGGCGTATGCATATTACTATGCACACACGCAGTGTTATTTAGACGTACTGTGGGAAGATGGTAACATGCCCTATAGAGTCGTCTGCGAGTCAAACCAACACTCCAGTATTTTTAGTCCGGGTATAATTTTTTGGCATCACAGTACAAGAAATGAACATCTCTGGTGGTAAAATATAAAATGGTCAATGGGAGGGTCTCTTTTTATCAATCCGCCTCACTAACACAAACACGTTCAGATATTTTCAATACCTATCTTGGAAGCGTTGCTTTAAAACCTGTTTACAGTATTCCTCAGGCAGATGCCAAAATCCACATTTTCGTGTGCCCAACGACTTTAATGTATTCATAAATCATGAAAAACTGTCAAATTGTCACTAATATAACCATTTTAATTTTACACAAAGTATTATTCAAATGAGCAAACGAAAATAAACATGAATATGTTACCATTTTAAACATAGCACGTTCAGTACATAGATCCTTCCAACCTTACGTTATTTTCTGGTACCAAGATGAATTATACGCGTTATTTTTAATAAGTCGATATCCTCTGTTCGTTGACTGCTGCTTTATGTCCTGATTGCGTATTATTGGTCGTGTAAATTTTGTAATTTTATAGTTTTATTGTACTTCAGAACTTGTCTAACTAGAGACCGGAAAAAAAATCACGAATTAATTTCGTGATACGGTTAAATTCAAATAATTACGCCTTTTTGTGGCGTCTGTTATTGGTTCATTGTTTAATGGAGGACTTTGGAGCAATTAGCGCCCCTCAATCCAAGAAGTGTTGAATCACGAGTCACGAGTCAGCAGTCAATGAACAGGCGACGTTTGTCCAAGTAGGCAGAGGATTGTGGAGTCGATCCTGGAGGTCACTGAACCCGCGAATTTTTCCTGTCCCTCCTCATGATCCGATGAGAACACAGCTAAAATGTGTATTGGTATGCATTCCAGTGTGGCTTTAGGTAATAATGCTAATTTTAGCGGGGTCTCTTTCGGTTAAGGGATTAGATGGTAGAACTGCAGTTTTATATCTTGAGGTCAGATCGACAGGGTGAAAACCAGGCAGCATTGGCTGTGGCTTTATGTGAATATTTGACACCCGAACTTTTAGTTCCATAGTTTTGTTTCGCAAGCGGGCCGAGACGAGCCTGAATGGAGCGCAGACCCATTCATGCGCCCGAGCCGCCGCCGCGGACTAAAACCCGCGCATCGCATGTTTCGCCGCGACACGACGGGCCCCGGGCGGCGGACGCGGTTCTCATTACCGAGGGCACTCGGGGGCGCAGCGCTGATGAGCTCTATCAGATTTACCGGCTCTCTCGCGAGTGGATCGCTGGATCGAGGGGGGATGTTTTCCGAGAGGCCTGCCCCCCATTTTTTCCTTCGTCCCTCGAGGGCCAACACACACCCGGCCCCGGCTACTGCTAGCCCGCTGCATCTAATTGGTCCATTACCTGACTCCCGTGTGGAATGCGATCCAATTAGAGACAAAGACGGGGGAGAGAGAGGGAGAGAGAGAGAGGGCTAGTGATGCCTGGACGGGTTTCTTGCTATCTCTCCCACTCTCTCCGTCTCTCTCTCTCTCAACGTGCCTCATCTTCGGCTTCTCCTTTCACTCTCCTCCTACCCGCCGGATTATACTGGCGAACCGAACACACCGGGCCTTTACGAGCGACGCCTAAAACATGCATAATTATACACGGCGATATGGATTCTAAGTAACAGCTGAGAACCTGTAGAAAAAAATAATGGGGAGTGGGGAGAACGGTTTTTTTTCTTTCTCTACCGTCTACGCCTAAGGAAAAGAAACTAGAACATAAAGCAATAAAAGTGGTTTTAAATAGCGTCCCGAGCCGGTTCTCACGCACTCGCGGGCTCCCGGGGCGCTACATCGGCGTCCGACCACGCCGGAGGACAGTGTGTCGAGTCCCTTCCCCGGGCCTGTGGGGCCATCCATGTGCACCAACATGGCCGCCGGGGTCAATGTCAAGGTCAAATGTTAAATATCAAGTTCAAAGGTCATTGTCAAGGTCAACAAAGATGACCAACGTGACATCACAGTCCAATATGACGGGCGTGTCGACAAAATTAAAAATGGTGGAAATCCAAGACGGCATAATCCAGTATGGCGGCCGAAGTCAAGATCATCCGAGATGGCCGTTGGGGTCAATGTCATGGTCAAATGTTAAATATCAAGTTCAAAGGATATTGTCAAGGTCAACCAAGATGGACGCCGTGACGTCACAATCAAATATGACTGGCGTGATGTCAAAATTCCAGATGGTGGAAATCTGAGATGTCAAAATTCTAGATGGCATAATTCAAGATGGGGGTCGGGTTCACGTTCGTGATTTCACAGAAACCAAAACTGTGACGTTCGTTGAGTTGGGCACTCGATTCCAAGATGGCGGTAGTGACGTCACAATACAAGATGGAGGACACCAATCCACAACCATGAACCAGGGCCAGGAAATAATTTTATATAGGAGACATGTACTAGAAATATACCGAACCAACCACGAAACACAAACGATGCTACAGTATTTTTACTCCATGCAAGTCTCGAAATATTTTCTTTGAAAATACATAGTCCTATTCATTTGTAGTTTAATTTTTGAAAAGATACTAGTACGTTGCTCGGCGCACCCAGCTGCCTGCTCAGGTTTACTTGCAATCGGCTAGGAACTGTCAGGAGGTGACGTGTTGCGGCGATATTGAAGCTGCTTCCTGCCTCACCGTTGCCGTACTGCAACACCCAAAATATTGTGGAAATGCTTTATGGTCCAAACTCAATTTTCTCAAATCTGAATCTAGAATTTTAATCCCAAACCATACCGCTAATATACCCCTCGAATCCAAAACTAGGGCTCAAAGGTCAAAAATAAATAATGCACAAGTAATAGAAATGTTAACTATGGTGCTGTAACATTAAAACATTTAATTTTTTGTTTCACGAACTATATGACCAGAATAATACATATTTTAATTTTATTTATATAATTACATATGAAATTACAATATATTGGGTAATATTAAAACAATAGGTATGAAGAAAAAAATTGACCTAATAAACTTCAGATGTTATAGGTGTAGAATATCATTTTATTTTCTCGGATATTTTTTCCTTGAATATCGAATTCTTCGAATACTAAGGATTTTATAGTATTGGAAGATTTGAGAATTTGATTGAACCACACCTAACACATTATAATTTCCATCTTTGAAACCATCCTTTAAATCTGATTCTACAATGTAAAAACGTCACTTCCGATGTTTTATCTGAACTGCAGCAGTATCGACCGGACAAGGAGCGGCAAAACGGAAATCCATTAATGCATGCAGAGCCACCATATTTTTATATGTGAACGTGTTATTTGACCAAACTTCTTTCATGTTTGACGCGAAAATAAAGCTATCATTTTATAAGCACCTATTTAATCTCTAAAGGGTATTTTATTTTTGAGGCCACGTAAAGGAATAAAATAATAATCCAGCTTTTGGCAGGAAAATAGTTATCGAAAGTGCAGCATGTTGCCATAAGTGTTGTTCTATCGTGAAATTAAAGGTTCACTAAATTAGGTTTGCATTGAAGCAATTCTTCGTTTAATATGTAAACATATGCTTAGTGGTGCGAAGAGGCGATAATGTACTTGGCACACAAAACACCGTAGTCTGAGGCCGACCTTGAACATGCAAAGAACTCAAAGGGCAGTTGTGAACCGGCAGGTAAGAAATCACGGATATGAAGTTAGGCTATTATGAACACGGTGTATACTATGTTTCGAATTTGTGAAACAAGCTTTAGATAAATTAAAGTCTCGAGTCACGACGCCACGCACAGAAAATACGAAGGCGATGAATCTGCAGGACTGGACTAGGAACTATTTGAGTCCCAACTGGCTGCTCATAGATTATGAAGTTATGGATGTTGTGCTGAAACCATCGCCGGCACAGCCTCCCACTGCTGTCCATCCGTGAAGCCTTCAGGCGACGGGACTGCCAATGTTTTAGTATAACAGACCAGACAATTTCACGGATCCATTTTGCAACAGACCAAAGTGAGAGAAACGTGTACCTGTTTGCACCATCTTCGATCGGTTCGCAGTTTTTGCGAATCTCTGTGCCAGTAACCGACAACGAGCAACATGCTCGTTAACTCTCCACAAATTTACCAACCTATGTATGTTTCACGAAAATATTTTACTTTAAAACACTATAGCATCATCTGGGATTCATTATTGGTTGTAATTTTTTTTAGGTTCAAATTTACTGTTGGTATACAAATAATAATTATTCAGTGTGTAAGTAAAGGCATCCTGAATCGAATGGCCAAATAAGGTTAATAGTTTCTCTTGAAGACGGTAACCAATTACAAGGGAAAAATTGGCGCGAGATATTATTTTTATGTGGATATTATTTTTTTTCTAAATTAAACACTAATATTCATGTAAAATACCAAATATTAAATCTGTACATTTTCATGACAAAAAATGTATTTCTACAAAAAAAATGTTCGTAGTAATACTAGGTTCAGTTTTTTATCCGGGAATATATACTTTATGTTGTCCCAGAACCTCCAGTGGATAAAATTATTTATAAACCATTCTTTCAATCTATTCCAATATTAACTGCTCACATTAATAAGCAAAATAAAACAAAATAAACTCCAATGGTTAAATAGTCAATTTTTCTTTCCATATTTTAAAAATATTATGCTTTTATGAAAGATTAATTAAAACACAAAATTACGCACCAATTTTTGTAAATAAATAATTAGTATTATCTTGAAAAACGTATTTCATATATGCACAAATAACCGAAGCAATGCGTTGCACAACTTACAATATCTTTCTCGCAGTTTCACAAACATAACTTTTATCCAAAGGACTCTTTTGTAGAATTACAGAAAATGGTTTTGAGTGCGGGCAGTGTAATGAGCGTTCAGATATGTTCGTGAAGAGGTACATGGTCTTATCAACGAACATATGACACTGGCCCGAAGTAGACATAGTACTATTAAGTCCTTCATTTTCATCCACGCCGCGAAAATTTTCTCAGTCGCTCATTTGACCATTGGCAGATTTCATTTATGCACTATTCGAAATAAAAGTAAGTTTACTGACTTTTCAACGAAGAAAATGCATCGAATAAACGAGGAGTTTTTCGTAGTCCCGGAAATTAATATATATATATATATATATAACATTTACAAGGAAAGTTCTTGGAAACTCAGATGCCAACGGTATCATTTGTAAAACTGCAAGGCGAAACATTGTACTATGTGGTTTTCTACTAAGCGCTGCGTATTTTTTTACAAGTGATATCGTTAGCAAGTGAATTTAGAAGGATTTACCTTATAAAAGTACAAAAAACTTTTACATACTTCTCTGGGTTCTGACTTCTGAGTTCCGTCTTTCGTTGTGAACAAGGCAGACAAACGCGTCAAAGGAAGATGAGTGGACTGCCGAAGATTTAACAGACTTTATATATATATATATATATATATATATATATATATATATATATATATAAACACTATTCGGTGATTCTTGCGAGTTCGCCTTCAAATTACGAAAAAGAGACGGAGCATTCAGAAATTTTGGAACATCCCTGGATGATTTGTAATCAGTGTTCATCGTAAACTTTAAGGTGAACCTTTTTTTTTAGCAGTGTTTGGGTGAACTGGGATGGAACCTCGCCGAGGGAGTCGGACGAGTTGGCGAACCGCGGCATCTGATGACCGCTCTTTTCCCTGATGGACCGGTCGCAAGGTCGCAGCGGGAGAACCACTCAGTCTCAAGGGACCCACCCACCAGAAGAAAAAAAAACCAAGCGAATTCGCAACTGCCTTGAGATACCAGAGTACAGTATCTGTTTGTAAAAAGTTTTTAATGAATACGCAGAGTACGGAAAAGCAAATTCTGTTTCCGTATTTGATTTTTAAACTTTATTTTAGGAGAGTGAACATGGTTTGAACGCGTGTGTTGAGATTACGTTTTAGGTACGAAACATCCGGTGGAGATTCTTACATCACGTCTTTACCTTTGTTTCTCTGCCATACGATGTCGTGGTCACCTGTCAGCTCCCACTGTTTGCCGAGAAGACTGCGGAATTGAGCTCAGAGGCAATGCCACGCTAGTAGCGCCACCGAGAGTCGCACCTATCACTACGTCCACTATAGCACGAACACACCCCCTCTGACTGGGCGAGCCACGTAAGGGTGCGATACTCCGTCTTCAGCTGAACTTCCAAGGGGAAAGGAATGCGCGGCTGCGGACGGGGTGCGAAGGAAGGTGAATTTTTTTTTGGCGGTGGGAAGATGGAGGGGGGGGGGAGGGAGGATAACAGGAGCCCGCCGAAGCTGCGAGGTCCTAACAGGGAGCGTGTAATTTGTGAGGAAGTCTGGCGGGTGTTTTATGTGCCCGTCGTTAATTGGCTGCGCCCGGAGAGCGGGCTGCATCGCGAGTCGGCATCAGCGGACCTTCCTTCACGATAAAAGAAATAAACAGAACCTTGGGGTGATTCTGCGGGGCCGTTTTCGTGTTTGTCTTCGCGTCGGCGCTGACGGCCGCCGGGACCTCCTGTCTCGCGCATTTCGCCACGACGCGTCCTCCCCGGCGTCTGGAGACGAGGTCTTGGAGCTCATTCACTCGGATACGTGCATGTTTCATTCTAATGGCAAAACTAATGAGAGGTATCTTATCCCCGAATCAGACCGAGCACTGTAATTTTTTTTTTGTGAATGAAACCGAAATATTCATGTAAAATTATAGATGTAGGTAAATTTTGTACATTTACATGGTGAAAAAAAAAAAAACTGTGTTCACCAGTAATACTGGGTTCTGATTCTTAACCGGGCATTTATACTTTGTGTTGTCTCAGTACCTCCAATAGTTAAGTTTTATTTGTAAACCGTTTCCTGAATAGCTTTGAAGTATTGGCTGCGCCCAATAATAAGCGTAATAAAACAATATAAAACACAATTGTTATAATTTTATTTTCTTTTCCATGGTTTCAAAAAATTTTGCTTTAATGAAACATCAATCGGAATATAAAATTATGCGTCAGGTTTCGTATGAAATATTCATTAATATCACGAAGAACGTAGGTACTTCATATACCTATGCAAAAAAAAATACAATGTGTTGTACAAAATTACAAAATATTTTTTGTATTACAAACTGTTTATTGGCAACTGGTTTCCAAAGGAATCTTTTGTAAAAGTGCAGAATTTTTTCTATGTGATACTCATAGAATTCTCAATGCTACAGTGCACCCACGTGGCACCCCAATGGCCAGTTAACAAAAAAAATTATAACGCATTGTAAAATTGCCTTCCAAATAGAAGCCGCAATATGTTAGTTCACTTCATATAACATTTATGTATTTTAAATTTAAACTTTTTCAATTAAAATATATATTTTTTTATTTTCACGTAGAGTAATAATCTTTTATACTCAGGTACACGGATTTCCTGTAAAGGCATCATTTTTCGTAAATAAAGTTTACAGGTTAAACTATTATTTTATTTCACATTTCTTTTAAGTTTAGCCTTATTCAACCAAATTGTAAAACGATACATAATTTGCAGTCAAGGAAATTACATTACCTACTGTATTTACCTAACGCCTGCCTTACTCCAGATTTTATTTTATGATGATATAAAGTTCGATGGTCATTTGCTGTCGAATAAAATATTGTGCAGAAATTTTAGCTGTCATTATTTAAATGTAAATGTGAAAAATATTCAAAAACGTTATGAAATTGTTGCGACTAACCCCTAAACTGATAAACATTTTTTTAACAATACATGAGTAGTCTGGTTGTTAATCGACCTTGTTCTATAATCACTAATTTAGTCTTTCCCCTCGGTTCAAACCCAGGTGGGAAATGCCTTATTTAATATCATTTTGAATTACTCGCTTAGCATTTAATCACGCAATTTTCCTCCGTGGGGTAAACTGTGCGTTTCCCCAGCTTGGCTGTGTTATTAACGGTTAAGTAGCGAACCCAGCACTTAGGACCTGGCCTCCCTCCCATGCGAGGCGTAGGTCGAGGCAGACGCTTCCTGCATTCATAAAATGACGAGAGTATCCTAGAGTTTCGAGGACAAGGCATCTTGGGGGGAAACTCTGTAACAAAAGTTTTACGGTACCATTGGGCAAATTTAGGGGGACGTGATAGTCCATGCTTTGAGTAAATGTTATCTCCACCAAAATGATAATACATTTCAAGAAGTCACAGACAGGAGTTGGTAAATAACAGAAACCGGTAGAAATATTTTTCTGTAAACAATGGGTCAAAATTATACTTGCCAAAAGTTTTAAATATGTCTGAAACATTTTTAAATTTCTGACTTCTGCTGGAAAATGGAAACTTCATTTTCGCCTTGGTTGTTATAAAGCACCGGGATCTATAACAACCTTTATCTTACAACCCCACACTGTGAATATTTTTTTTTTGTAAATGTAACAGAAACGTACATGTAAAATTACAGATAATTGTAAATTTGTACATTTACACTAAAACAACTGTCACTACAAATTAGTGTTCGCAGTAATACTGGGCTCGGTTTCTTAACCGGGCATTTATTATTTGTCTTGTCTCAGTACCTCCAACAGTTAAAGCTATTTGTAAACCCTTCCCTGAATAGACTACCTGTATTGAATGCGCACTTAATAAGCATGACACAACAAAATAGTCAAAATGTTAAATATTCGATTATTTTTTCCATGGTTTAAAAAAAAATATGATTGAATGAAACCTCAATTAAAATTTGAAATTATTCGTCTATCTTCGTAAGAAATACTCAGTGTTATCACGAAGAACGAATTTTGTGTAATCAAAATTAACCATAGCCATGTGTTGTACAAATTAAAATATCTTTCTTGTAGTATTAAAAACTATTTCTTGGCTACTGGTTTCCAAAGGAAATATATTGGGATAGAACAGAGATAATTTTCTGTGCACGATTTCTTAGTTTGGGCATAACTTCTCCAGCGATGCTCCTGGAGACGGTGACACCCAACGGCACGGACAAGGGAGGACGGAGAAATGGGTCGGTTATGGTCTACGGCAATAATCCTTGAGCTTGCCTGTGATCTTGAGAACCGTGGGAAACGCCGAGTTCAGGATGCTTGCACTGTGACACGATCCCGTTTTCTTTGTAATGAAAATTCAGGGTTTTGCCACTGCAGATCCATAAAGGACAGCTTAATGAGCTGCCGGAGACAAATAACAGTGTACAGTCCAATAGATAGCCAAATTTACGATCAGAATTAATTTCAAGCCCATATTTGTTAAAAATTTACTATTCCAATCGTATTATTGTAAAATTTTATCGTTCTAATATAGTTAAAACCTTTATTTTAGTTAAAATAAATCTCTAGTTCTTTCAATTTCCTCAACAGATGTAAAAATGTTTATCACGAGATATTGAAATACATTATTTGTATATTAAATAACACTAATTTATTGTAGTTTCACTCCTTGTCACCAAGTTTTTGCCGCACAATGTGTGCTGATAGCACAAAACTGTTCTATACTAGTTGGATTTTATTAGTGGCGATGGTAAGGCGATACACATTTTCTTACACTTGAACACATTAAATGAATCTTTACTATTACATTACCTAAAAAACAATAAAGCGTAACTTAAATATACTTGCTTGGCGATAAAGTAAGTAAAATGAAATAGAATAAACTTGAATACGTGTTTAAAGATAAAAGCTAAATCGAAAACTTATTTTTACGTATCTCAAAAGTATGCATCGTAATGTAGTAATGTAATAAATAATGGTTAAAAGTCATTCGTTTAATATGTGAGAGTATTGCATTAACGCCAGTCACTAGCACATCCATACATAGATACATGCAGTAGGTGAGTCGCGAAGTGATCATGATATAGGTCTAGGTAACGTTGCGCAACTCTGCTCCATGATAGTGATAATTAGAGCCACGAGCGAAAAGATTTACAGACTGGCTGCGCACATATCTACTGTCCGCACACCAGTCATAGCCATCCATTGTAGAAGCTAAAGCGTCCTAAATGGTCTAGCAGTGGCTTCTCTTGCAGACGGCCGCCAGTCGCAAGGAAGCAATCGTTAGCGCGGGCACACCTGGTTGCATTCTAACGTGCGATCAGATAATTCCGCTAAATATACACGCCATAGTTCGGGACTGGAAAAAAATATTCGCTGGTCCAGTGACCTCCAGGATAGACTCCTCGATCATCCGCATACTAGGGCAAACGTCGACCGTTCATTGGCTGCTGAGTCGTGGGGCGTTTCAACTTGGAAACTCGTGATTCGGCACTCATTTGGCCGAGGTTCTCTAATTGGCCGCGAGTACTTCAATTTTACAGTGCGCCAACAGCAGAAATAGGAAAACGGTATAGTACTTTGAATTTTGACCACATCGCAAAACGAATCCGCGAATGTCTCTAGCCATTGTGGAAACAGCACAGGAGGAAAGCCACTGAAGGAGGCAGGTGGTTGGAGCGCACATTTTACGGCAAGTCCTCGACGGTGGTTCGTTAGGCTCTGAGGATATTTAATGGTGAATAAATGGGGTTCGGTGCTACGTCCGCGAGAGGCCATGGGATGAGGGAGCGGCCGAAGCTATGTTCTGATCTCAGCGGTCAGACGGCGACACTTACACATCGCGAGCTGGGCGCGTCGGCGGGTGTAATTTACGAGCGGGCTCCCCCCGAGGGTTTATTGGTCCGGCGGCCATTACGGCCGTCTCCTTGCCCCCAGCGGATACCCACGCGAAAACAATTATCATTTTATGCGTCGCTATCTTCGTTTCGAACCTCCTCTCTCATTTTTATTTTATTATTTGCTGGTCCAAACTCCCATTTGCCCTGGCGATTGCTGCCTCTCGCGTTCGGCTGCCGTCGGGGAAAACGCGTACATCTGGAGTGCGACCAGTACCACCTGCAGTGGACTACTTCTGAGTTATTATCGAGTTCTGTATTC